>NC_059194.1:7159400-7504400 GCF_020615455.1 Coregonus clupeaformis
TGCTTTTAAAACTCACCTCACTGTGATGATCAATTTGAAGAAGAAAGTTCAACAACAGGTTGAAACTGAGTGAAAAACATGGTCGTTGTGGATGTTGTTTCAAAGACTAACACAACGAAATGGGCAGCGCTTTCTAAGGTGATGATTAATTAAAACATCCATACGCATATTAGAGCTTATGAATATGCATAGGCCTATATATGAGCCCAAGCCCGGAAAAAACCCTGAATTAAAATAATGATTTTGCCGTTATACAATACATAGCCTAATAGCCTACCATATATTACGCACGGTAGAAAAACATAAAAAAAAACATAGATTTAAGATGTCTTTGGTATATAATTGGTCTAGCCTATACTCCAAAATTAAACAAATTCTAGTAATCTCCTTTGAGTGTGGACTGTATTATTATGCATACTGGATGGACTTTGACCTTATGTTACGCTCCAAACTTTCAATCCATGAGTCTGGGAGAGAACACATAAGCCTAGGCCATGCTGTTCATTGATTGATTGTGCAGAGCGGCTTACAGAGTTAGCCTACAATTACAGTGAATTAGTATTTGATTTTGAATAGCCTAGTAATAGGGATTTTTGAAAATATTTTCATAATTAATAAGCTGACACTACCGTGCATTTCCATCTCCTCCTCTCTCTCCTTCATTTCTTTCTCAAGCACGTAGAGAGAGGCGCTGTCAACAGTTGAATGAAATATGTTTAGTTGTGAAAACATGACTATTCAGTTGGTTTCCCAAATTAAAGAGATACTAGTATGCTAGTAGATACCCATAGACTTCCAGTCATTGCGCTAACGCTAGTTAGCATTGGCTTGCGAAACTACCTCTAACTTCCTTCATACTGGACACAGAGACATAAAAATGGAATACACGAGTTCATCTGATTCTGGGGAAGTCGATAAAGGGCCTCATTGCCAAAATCCCAAAGTATCCCTTTAAGCACTGGGTAGCTGCAGGAACAGGTTTGGAGAGCCCATGACATACAGAATATCACCTGTCACGCAGCGAGAGGCTGCATGCTCCTCAAACAGTGGTTGATGTGTGGAGTGAAATAAGTGTTCTTATAAGCCCAGACATTTCTATATGCAATTCATATACTGTCCATAATATACATATTTACACTGAGTATATAAAACATTATGAACACCTGCTCTTTCCATGACATAGACTGACCAGGTGAAAGCTATGCTCCCTTATTGATGTAAATTGTTAAATCCACTTAAAATCAGTGTAGATGAAGGGGAGGAGACAGGTAAAAAATACTATTTTTAAGCCTTGAGACAATTGAGACATGGATTGTGTATGTGTGCCATTCAGAGGGTGAATGGGCAAGACAAAATATTTAAGTGCCTTTGAACGGGGTATGGTAGTAGGTGCCAGGCACACCAGTTTGTGTCAAGAACTGCAACGCTGCTTGGTTTTTCACACTCAACAGTTTCCTGTGTGTATCAAGAATGGTCCACCACCCAAAAGACATCCAGACAACTTGACACAACTGTGGGAAGCATTGGAGTCAACATGGGGCAGCATCCCTGTGGAACGCTTTCGACAACTTATAGAGTCCATGCCCCGACGAATTGAGGCTGTTCTGAGGGCAAAGGGGGAGCAACTCAATATTAGGAAGGTGTTCCTAGTGTTTGGTATACTCAGTGTATATATTTATATTCCTGACTCTGACATTGCTTGTTCAAAAATTTCTTAATTCCTTTGTTTTTATTTTTGGGATTTATAATAATAATAATAATAATTTGCATGTATTGTTTTGTATTATTAGGTATTACTGCACTGTTGGAGCTAGAAACATAAGCATTTCGCTTCACCCGGGATAACATCTGCAAAATATGTGTATGCGACCAATAACATTTGATTTGATGGGTGAAAATATGATCACTTGATGAGAGAACAGCACGTGCAGCCTGAGGCAAGGAACAGAGCGCAAGCTTTTTTTTGCGACTTTCTCAAATCATCAATAGCCTATAGTCACATCATGCAGCCCATGTATGTTTTGATTTCTAAGACATTCTACGGTTTGTATCATTCACAACTAAAGTTGCCAAATAACTCTAAATCTAGCGTATAGGACCTGTTTCAAATGATCACTTTTACACTCAACATAGCCACTTCATATGCACACTCGCTCCGGAATGGGAAAAATATCCTTTCTATTTTATTCAGCTAAGTTCAATTATATTCTTCTTACTATAAAATAATATAAAATAATGGCACAGGACTTGAAAGCATATCTTGTCTGCTAAATGGACAAGCCTACAGTCTATAGCATGGAGCATAGCCAGGTAACATACAGTAGGCCAACTCATATTCTGTTCTACTGAAATACATCTTCATATAATAATGTTTCTTTAGACCTGCCTAAAATAAATAATGGATTTATTGTGATGGTATATATCAAATGGATTTATTCTACTTTTTAAAAATGTAGATGTTCCAAAGGCGTGCATCAGCGGCTTGTATGAGTGGAGGCCTGCTGAAGATGCTAAACGTGTTTATGTTAATTAACGGTCAATTACCGTGAGATCATTTGTAAGACAATAACCGGCTATCCCCACCACAGCCCTATCCCCACCCGCCCCACCACCCTAATTATAATCATCACCATCATCTTCTTCATCATCATCATCATTCCGTTTGGATCTGTCCTTGCCTTCGGGGGCGAGGGCTGTGGGGTTGCAGACACAGAACCTTTTAGAGAAGTGGACCAGGATCCTCTCTCTCTCCTGGGTCTCACCCATCAGAGGAAAGGCTTTCAGGAAGTTCCTGAGAATTAGGTCAAAGACCAACGAGTGAGCAGGCAGTATTGCTTTCAGGCTAGAATGCAGATTGTATTTGTCCGCACAGTGATATAGGCTATATGCTACAACCTTCTTTCACAGGTTTCCTCACTTTGGTTTGAAAATCGTCAATGTCATCTTAAGACTAAGGCTACAGTACAGTAGATTAGTACAGTACAGTACATTGCACATTCATTCAGTGCAAACTCAATGTAAGTGTGGTTCACCACTCCCAATATAAACATGTTCATTTACTCTGGATATCTGCATGCTGTGGTTTAACACATGCATTCAAGACAGTCCCAAATCATGGCATACTGTATACCAGGAGTTGACAGTTTACTGTATCGCAAAATAGAGACACACTACAGCTCTATACTCAGAGAAATCAGCGATAGGCTAATGTGTTGTGAGCAGGGCTGTGAGTATAGTGTTGACTGGAGCTGACTGCTCTTACCTCAGGGCCTTGTCCAATGACAGGCCAGAGAAGTCAAAGAAGCTGAGGTACTCTGCCGCCACCAGCTGGCTGAACTCATTACTGCAGGATGGACAGAGGGAGGCGGGATGGGGGAGGGAGAGAGAGAAGGGGGGGATGGGGAGCGATAGAGAGAAAGAGATGTGACTTTTAAGATGATACAAAATACATATGAATACAATATAAACACTGTGAGACGTATGCATGTGTATCAATGTGGAACTGAATGACAGTGTGTGTGTGTGCATGGTCATGTGTGTGTGTCTGTGTGGTCGTGTGTGTGTGTCTGTGTGGTCGTGTGTGTGTGTGGTCGTGTGTGTGTGGTCATGTGTGGTTGGTCTTGTGTGTGTGTGGTCGTGTGTGTGTGTGGTCACTTGTGTGTGTGGTCGTGTGTGTGTATGCCTGAAAACCCACTTCTTGCCCAGGTGGCGTGCCACGTCACAGCGTCTGAAGCCCTCCAGGTAGAACAGACGCTTGGCCAGGCGTTTGGCGGCGTCGCAGTCGGCACGGCAACCATTGGCCAGGGTTTCCGTGCTGCCTCTCTCCAGCTGCTCCAGACCGCCCAGCTCCGACTCTGAGTCCGACAGCACGTCCGTGACGTTGGCATCACTGAGGAGGACACGCACATGACAGCCTTATTGAGCTGATAGTATGGCACCTACCTGCCCCACAGAACAGGGCCCTAGTGTGGGTCTTCTACATAACCCTAGCAGGACCACTGACTGGCAGTCATAAAGATGAAAATGTAGAATGTTATGATGATATATGGGAGCTATAAACTCACATTTTAAGACCCTTTTCACTAGACCGATAGATAAATATAAGAATGTGTGATATTCTATCAACATAAGATTGCTTTCTCTCATATAACCCTGATTCTATAATAAAAATCCCCTGAAGACACATAAAGATAGCTTATCTGAAACAGAACCGTCCCTACATCGCTCTATCACTCTAACCAAAACACATAAAACATCCTAAACAATCACTACTGAAATTGTACTAAAAACAAACGTCACAGGCCTCAATACCAGACCAGACCATTTATCCCTATCATTTTACGTGTCTCTTTGACATTGTCAACAATCTCTCTATAGATGATTAAGATTTTTCTGCATAATCTGATTAGAGCAATTGCATTACTCCCTAAATTCAATACGCTGCGGCACGGTAATGTGTTGGTTGCCGTGGTCGCGACGGGCGGCGGAACCCGGTGTCCTAAGAGGAGAGACAACGGGCGCAATTACCACCCCTCCCAGGCTGATGTCTCCTACATCACAATTACCCACAATCCTCACTGCAGCCAACAGCGTGCCGAGAACACAACACAAGCCTCTCACAAGAATGGAACCCCAAACGACAATAGGTACCCATACCTCCCTCTGTACAAGGAAGACATACGCTCCTTCATCAAGCCTAAGACAGGCGAGGAACTATTAACAAAATTACTGCCCTCCCTACATTCTATTTTTTTTTTTACATTTTTGTAATTTAGCTGACTGGCTTATCCAGAGCGACTTACATGAGCAATTAGGGTGTAGTGCCTTACTCAAGGGCACATCTGAGAAGTAGTTGGTGAACCAGGCGAGGCAGTCATTTGAGAAACCAAGGCTATTTAGTCTGCCAATAAGAACGCGGTGATTGACAGAGTCGAAAGCCTTGGCCAGGTCAATGAAGACGGCTGCACAGTACTGTCTTTTATCGATCGCGGTTATAATATTGTTTAGGACCTTGAGCGTGGCGAGGTGCATCCATGACCAGCTCGGAAACCAGATTGCATAGCGGAGAAGGTACGGTGGGATTCGAAATGGTCGGTGATCTGTTTGTTAACTTGGCTTTCAAATACTTTCGAAAGGCAGGGCAGGATGGATATAGGTCTGTAACAGTTTGGATCTAGAGTGTCACCCCTTTTGAAGAGGGGGATGACCGCAGCAGCTTTCCAATCTCTGGGGATCTCAGACGATACGAAAGTGAGGTTGAACAGGCTAGTAATAGGGGTTGCGACAATTTTGGCGGCTAATTTTAGGAAGAAAGGGTCCAGATTGTCTAGCCCAGCTTATTTGTAGGGGTCCAGATTTTGCAGCTCTTTCAGAACAGGGGGGGGGGGGGGCATGGGCAAGTTGCAGCGGAGGGTGCAGAGCTGGTGGCCGGGGTAGGGGTAGCCAGGTGGCAAGCATGGCCAGCCGTAGCAAAATGCTTGTTGAAATTCCAAGTTGTAAGGCAACGAAATAGGAAAAATGCCAAGGGGGGTAAATACTTTCGCAAGCCACTGTATGTAGGGAATAGGGTGCCATTTGGGATGGTCCCCCTGACTCACAGCCACTCAATGTGGATTCTGCTACTTTTTCTTGAGCAAAGTGAAATCTTGAATAGTCAGCCAATGTTTAATAGTGAAACTGTGTGTGTGTGTGTGTGTGTGTGCCTGTGTGTGTGTGTGTTTGTGTCTGTGTGGCATTGTGTATAGTTAGAGCATGAGGCTGCATGTCTGTGACTCACATGAGAATCTCTCTCTCCCAGTTGTGTTGGGTGCCATCCACCCCCGGGCCAGCAAGGGTGTGTCGGGTGAAGGGCATGAGGGGTGTGTGGATGTGTGGATAGGTGTATAAGTTGGGGTCACACTCTATTGCCCAAATATTGCAATTTTGGAATTGCGCATCCAGTATGAGTTAATGTGACTAAAGTCGATAACACCTATTATGTGAGTAAATGTGTGTGTGTGTGTATGTTATTTATGAGTAGGGGTGTGTGTCCCCGTGTGTTTCATAACTGTGGCAGGTCATCTCCTGAGGATTCACTGGCATCCTCTGTGCAAGGATGTCTTGAGGGAATAACACCAAGGACTCAGCATTAAATGATCCAACACAACACCAGTCTAGTACACCACTGGATCATTCATACCCTACTGCCCCATCAGTCTCATTCTGTTATTCAAAACCACAAGACTTGTAAAATAACACAACATTCACTGATGCTGCACTACAGTATACTGCGTGACAATAACTGATAAAGGCATAGGAATTAGTCACCGTTTTTGTTGTTGAAAGGAAACAAAGTAGCTTGTTAGTTCCTAGGGGCATGTTGAACAACTGTGTGCCTGTCTCCCATGAGAGTGAGCAACATGTAGCAAGGTCAACAGAGATGGCTCAAATGTATTGATCAGCCTTACAAAACCGTTCAAACGGACCAAAGTTAAAGCCATACAGAGAATACATTTGAACGTTTTTATATGGTATAGTAAATGAGCTATTGTCAAAATTATCTAAACTATACTTAAAGTGGCATAATTTTCCATAGTGTATTTATACCGAATAGTTGCAAATCAATGTTGATTTATAACCGCTGTGTCAAACCGGAACGGCTCAATATGCTAATTGCAGATACAGCTGACACTCCCGCTCAATCTAATTCTGATTGAAAATATACTTCAGAATAATTTTACTGTAAGTGGTACCAGAGGAAAAGACTTACAGGAGATCGAGAAGAAAGTCGAAATGAACGTCATATTCCTCTTTCCACATTTTCTCTCCTGCATTCGAGGATTGGAATCAGTGTCAAGGAGCGCGCGACATCATCCAGCAGTGGTCGGTAAAATCCGGCATTCGCTCGTTTGCGGTATTTACCCAAAGAGTCTTAAGCAATCAGATTTCATCTGTTTTTTCCCACACAAACGGTACTCGAATCCCCGCATGGTTATTACCAAGCTTAAGAGCACAGAATGATCTAACTACAGTGTGTGTAGCCTACTGCCTTTCCCCATAATGTGAATGGATATGAGATTTTTTACTTGAAGGTTCTTGGAGGTCTCCCTCAAAAGGATATGAGGGGCGGAGCGACAGAATCTACTGAATTCTGTTTCTAAATCTTGTTAGTACACACTCCATTTGATGATCATGCAGGTCTGTATATAGCCCATTAGGCTATTCCCTCACTGGTCTTTTCCCATAGGCTACGTTGTGATGCAAAGAAAAGCCTGTTTTCTTTTGGCCTGAGGCTACATTTTGTTGTGTTACAGCCTAAAATGGATAACATTGAGACTTTGTAATACCCCATAATGTCAAAGTGGAATTATGTTTTTAGAAATGTTTACAAATTCATACAAAATTAAAAGCTGAAATGTCTCAGGTCAACCCCTTTGTCATGGCAAGCCTAGATAAGTTCAGGAGTAAAAATGTGCTTAACAAGTCACATAATAATAATAAATAATAAGTTGCATGGACTCACTCTGTGTGTAATAATAGTGTTTAACATGATTTTTCAATGACTACCTCATCTCTGTAACCAACTCTTCAGAATATCAGTCAGATTCAAAGGATGTGTCATATTCAAAGGCAGGTCCAGTTCTACCCAACAGCTATGGTATTTTCCCTCTATTTGGCCCTATTGTGTATTGCGATGCCAACCATCTCTGACTCACCCTCCAAAAGCAGAAGAAGACGTGGACTGGTGGCATTGTGATAGGTATAGATAACTGGCCCAGACACACACACGTGCATGCAACACACACACACACACACACACACACACACACACACACACACACACACACACACACACACACACACACACACACACACACACACACACACACACACACACACACACACACAGTGGCAGATATTAATCACCTACTCTGACACATCAATACATGCTTCCTCTGTTTTTAAATCCTTCCTCCCCCCTTTTAATCTTGAGGAATCGTGGAGACAAAAACAAAGGGAGAAGAGGAGGACAGACGGAGGAGGGGAGAGGGGGAGCTGGGGCTTATCTAGACTAGATCATATAGACAGCCATTGAAAGCTCTTAGCACATAGAGTCTCCGACAGCCATGAAGTGACAGGATCACAATAGGCCCTGATCATTAAGCTAGATGGAAACAGGATGTTGTCATCACCATAGTGATGCAATTCACTGACAAGGATTCTAGTAAATAAATGGTTTATATAAGGCAGACGGTCACACAGAGATTCAATCCCCCAGCGCCATCTAACCTCTAAAATGGCCACCACATTCTAACATTAACTGACATCAGCATCCCCTTTCTAGCAGGCATTATACACCCGTGAACCCAAACAAGTCTGGGTTGAACATTTATGACATATTTATGAGCTCTCACTCCAAATGTTAAATATACTCCTGCAACCTCTTTAGAAGAACACCCTAGGAATACTAACAATTGGATACAATAGACTTCCATGGGAGCCTACAGTGGCTTGTGAAAGTATTCACCCCCCTTGGCATTTTTCCTATATTGTTGCCTTACAACCTGTAATTAAAATTGATTTTCGGGGGGTTTGTATCATTTGATTTACACAACATGCCTACCACTTTGAAGATGCAAAATATGTTTTATTGTGAAACAAACAAGAAATAAGACAAATAAACAGAAAACTTGAGCGTGCATAACTATTCAATACTTTGTAGAGCCACCTTTTGCAGCAATTACAGCTGCAAGTCTCTTGGGGTATGTCTCTATAAGTTTGGCACATCTAGCCACTGGGATTTTTGCAATCTTTAAGTCATACCACAGATTCTCAATTGGATTGAGGTCTGGGCTTTGACTAGGCCATTCCAAGACATTTAAATGTTTCCCCTTAAACCACTCAAGTGTTGTTTTAGCAGTATGCTTAGGTTCATTGTCCTGCTGGAAGGTGAACCTTCGTCCCAGTCTCAAATCTCTGGAAGACTGAAACAGGTTTCCCTCAAGAATTTCCCTGTATTTAGCACCATCCATCATTCCTTCAATTCTGAGCAGTTTCCCAGTCCCTGCAGATGAAAAACATCCCAACAGCATGATGCTGCCACCACCATGCTTCACTGTGGGGATGGTGTTCTCGGGGTGATGAGAGGTGTTGGGTTTGCGCCAGACATAGCGTTTTCCTTGATGGCCAAAAAGCTCAATTTTAGTCTCATCTGACCAGAGTACCTTCTTCCATATGTTTGGGGAGTCTCCCACATGCCTTTTGGTGAACACCAAACGTGTTTGCTTATTTTTTTCTTTAAGCAATGGCTCTTTTCTGGCCACTCTTCTGTAAAGCCCAGCTCTGTGGAGTGTACGGCTTAAAGTGGTCCTATGGACAGATACTCCAATCTCCGCTGTGGAGCTTTGCAGCTCCTTCAGGGTTATCTAGTCCCCTGTAGCTCAGTTGGTAGAGCATGGCGCTTGCAATGCCAGGGTTGTGGGTTTGTTTCCCACGGGGGGCCAGTATGAAAATGTAGGCACTCACTAACTGTAAGTCGCTCTGGATAAGAACGTCTGCTAAATGACTAAAATGTAAATGTTATCTTTGCTCTCTTTGTTGCCTCTCTGATTAATGCCATCCTTGCCTGGTCCGTGAGTTTTGGTGGGCGGCCCTCTCTTGGCAGGTTTGTTGTGGTGCCATATTCCATTTTTTAATAATGGATTTAATGGTGCTCCGTGGGATGTTCAAAGTTTCGGATATGTTTTTATTACCCAACCCTGATCTGATCTTCTCCACAACTTTGTCCCTGACCTGTTTGGAGAGCTCCTTGGTCTTCATGGTGCCGCTTGCTTGGTGGTGCCCCTTGCTTAGTGGTGTTGCAGACTCTGGGGCCTTTCAGAACAGGTGTATATATACTGAGATCATGTGACAGATCATGTGACACTTAAATTGCACACAGGTGGACTTTATTTAACTAATTATGTGACTTCTGAAGGCAATTGGTTGCGCCAGATCTTATTTAGGGGCTTCATAGCAAAGAGGGTGAATACATATGCACGCACCACTTTTCCGTGATTTTTTGAAACAAGTTATTTTTTTCATTTCACTTCACCAATTTTTACTATTTTGTGTATGTCCATTACATGACATCCAAATAAAAATCCATTTAAATTACAGGTTGTAATGCAACAAATTAGGAAAAACGGCAAGGGGGATGAATACTTTTGCAAGGCACTGTACGTACATCTGTTCTGTCCTAGTTGAGGACCAATGACATAGGTCTGGAGAAAGAGATACATTTTAAATGTTCTCTCAGTCAATGGCAGTGAGTGATACAGTCAACGTACGTATGATATGTCAAAAAATACAAATTTAGCTAAAAATAGACGGTGATGGAAATAAATCTGGCGTGTCACAGCAGTATGTGTGTGTGTGTCTGTGTGTGTGTGTGTGTCTGTGTGAGTGTTTGTCTTTGTGTGTGTGTCTGTGTGTGTGTGTGTGTCTGTATGTGTGTGTGTGTGTTTGTCTTTGCGTGTCTGTGTGTGTATGTGTGTGTCTGTGTGTCTGTGTGTGTCTGTGTGTGTATGTGTGTGTGTGGCTGTGTGTTTGTCTTTGCGTGTCTGTGTGTGTGTGTGTCTGTGTGTGTGTGTGTTTGTCTTTGTGCGTGTGTGTGTGTCTGTGTGTGTGTGTGTTTGTCTTTGCGTGTCTGTGTGTGTATGTGTGTGTCTGTGTGTGTCTGTGTGTCTGTGTGTGTGTGTCTGTGTGTCTGTGTGTGTGTGTCTGTGTGTGTGTGTGTGTCTGTGTGTCTGTGTGTCTATGTGTGTCTGTGTGTGTGTATGTGTGTGTGTGTCTGTGTGTATGTCTGTGTGTGTGTGTGTGTGTGTGTGTGTCCGTGAAATATCGCTGCTGGAACATGAGCGGATTATCTGCAGGGAATTTCAGCAGCAGAGAGAAGACCTCTCCCAAGGGCTTTATTACTTCAGAGTGACACCCACTAGGACAGGGCCTGTCTCTCTGGTGTGTGTGGACAGTGAGGGAAAAAAGTATTTGATCCCCTGCTGATTTTGTACGTTTGCCCACTGACAAAGAAATGATCAGTCTATAATTTTAACGGTAGGTTTATTTGAACAGTGAGAGACAGAATAACAACAAAAAAATCCAGAAAAACGCATGTCAAAAATGTTATAAATTGATTTGCATTTTAATGAGGGAAATAAGTATTTGACCCCCTCTCAATCAGAAAGATTTCTGGCTCCCAGGTGTCTTTTATACAGGTAACGAGCTGACATTAGGAGCACACTCTTAAAGGGAGTGCTCCTAATCTCAGTTTGTTACCTGTATAAAAGACACCTGTCCACAGAAGCAATTAATCAGATTCCAAACTCTCCACCATGGCCAAGACCAAAGAGCTCTCCAAGGATGTCAGGGACAAGATTGTAGACCTACACAAGGCTGGAATGGGCTACAAGACCATCGCCAAGAAGCTTGGTGAGAAGGTGACAACAGTTGGTGCGATTTTTCGCAAATGGAAGAAACACAAAAGAACTGTCAATCTCCATCGGCCTGGGGCTCCATGCAAGATCTCACCTCGTGGAGTTGCAATGATCATGAGAACGGTGAGGAATCAGCCCAGAACTACACGGGAGGATCTTGTCAATGATCTCAAGGAAGCTGGGACCATAGTCACCAAGAAAACAATTGGTGCCCAGAACTACACGGGAGGATCTTGTCAATGATCTCAAGGAAGCTGGGACCATAGTCACCAAGAAAACAATTGGTGCAACATTATGCTTTGGGGGTGTTTTTCTGCTAAGGGGACAGGACAACTTCACCGCATCAAAGGGACGATGGACAGGGCCATGTACCGTCAAATATTGGGTGAGAACCTCCTTCCCTCAGCCAGGGCATTGAAAATGGGTCGTGGATGAGTATTCCAGCATGACAATGACCCAAAACACACAGCCAAGGTAACAAAGGAGTGGCTCAAGAAAAAGCACATTAAGGTCCTGGAGAGGCCTAGCCAGTCTCCAGACCTTAATCCCATAGAACATCTGTGGAGGGAGCTGAAGGTTCGAGTTGCCAAACGTCAGCCTCGAAACCTTAATGACTTGGAGAAGATCTGCAAAGAGGAGTGGGACAAAATCCCTCCTGAGATGTGTGCAAACCTGGTGGCCAACTACAAGAAACGTCTGACCTCTGTGATTGCCAACAAGGGTTTTGCCACCAAGTACTAAGTCATGTTTTGCAGAGGGGTCAAATACTTATTTCCCTCATTAAAATGCAAATCAATTTATAACATTTTTGACATGTGTTTTTCTGGATGTTTTTGTTGTTATTCTGTCTCTCACTGTTCAAATTGTCACGATCGTCGGATATAGAGGACCAAGGCGCAGCGTGGAAGGTGAACATACTTATTTATTAAATGATACACGAACAAAACAACAAATCGATATGTGACGTCCACAGGTGCAAAACACAAACCAACACGGAATAGGATCCCACAAACACTGTGGGAAAACCACCTGACTAAATATGGTTCCCAATCAGAGACAACCAGCAACAGCTGATACTCGTTGCCTCTGATTGAGAACCACTCTGGCCAACATAGATATACAAAAACTAGACTAGACACAACGAGCACAAAACATAAACTCTACACACCCTGGCTCAACTTAAAAGAGTCCCTAGAGCCAGGGCGTGACAGTACCCCCCCTAAAGGCGCGGACTGCGACCGCGCCTAAACATCACCGAACAGGGGAGGGCTGGGTGGGCATTCCTCCTCGGAGGCGGTTCCGGCTCCGGGCTTGACCACCACCCTCTACTAACCCCCCCGTAGTGTCCCTGGTCTGGTCTAGCCCCACTGGCTGGAGCTGGACTGGACTTCGGTGGAGCGGATTGCTCAGCTGACCGGTACCTGACCAGGCACCGGTGAAACGGGCACGGGCTGGCGATGCACACCACAGGTTTGGTGCGGGGAGCAGGAACAGGCCGGACCAGGCTGGCGACGCGCACCATTGGCTTGGTGCGGGGAGCAGGAACAGGCCGGGCCGGGCTGGCGACGCGCACCACTTGCTTGGTGCGGGGAGCAGGAACAGGCCGGACCGGGCTGGCGATGCGCACCACATGTTTGGTGCGGGGAGCAGGAACGGGCCGGGCCGGGCTGGCGACGCGCACCATTGGCTTGGTGCGGGGAGCAGGAACATGCCGGGCCGGGCTGGCGACGCGCACCATAGGCTTGGTGCGAGGGGCAGGAACAGGCCGGGCCGGGCTGGCGACGCGCACCATAGGCTTGGCGCGATGGACAGGAACAGGCCGGACCGTACTGGGAACACACACCACTGGCCTTACACGGGGATCAGGAACGGGCCGGACCGGACTGGCAACACACTTCAGTACCTCTCGCCGTGCCTCTACATTTTCCTTCCCTCTATACACCAATGGCTCCCGTAACCCGGTGGCCTTCTCTCCTCGTCCACCAACTCGCCCCTTATCTGCCTCCAGTGGCCCCGTCGTCCCTGCCATGTGCCCCCCCTAAAAATTTATTGGGGGTGCCCCTCGCCTGTCCGACAACTGCCCGGTTGGCGCCGCTTCTCCTCTCCTGCCTGGGCACGCTGCTTGGTCCTGTATTGGTGGGATCTTCTGTCACGATCGTCGGATATAGAGGACCAAGACGCAGCGTGGAAGGTGAACATACTTATTTATTAAATGATACACGAACAAAACAACAAATCGATACGTGACGTCCACAGGTGCAAAACACAAACCAACACGGAACAGGATCCCACAAACACTGTGGGAAAACCACCTGACTAAATATGGTTCCCAATCAGAGACAACCAGCAACAGCTGATACTCGTTGCCTCTGATTGAGAACCACTCTGGCCAACATAGATATACAAAAACTAGACTAGACACAACGAGCACAAAACATAAACTCTACACACCCTGGCTCAACTTAAAAGAGTCCCTAGAGCCAGGGCGTGACACAAATAAACCTACCATTAACATTATAGACTGATCATGTCTTTGTCAGTGGGCAAACGTACAAAATCAGCAGGGGATCAAATACTTTTTTCCCTCACTGTATGTATGTATGTATGTATGTGTGTGTGTGTGTGTGTGTGTGTGTGTGTGTGTGTGTGTTTGAGAGAGAGAGAGAGACATCTATAGCTTGTGCAAGGTGTATGAGTGTTTGTGTGTAGGTCAGTGCGTGTGTGTGTTTGCTTCCTTGTGTCTGTCTGTGTGTCTGTGCAGCACATATTACACGGCCAGCACATATTACATGGCCAGCACATATTACATGGCCAGCACATATTACACGGCCAGCACATATTACATGGCCAGCACATATTACATGGCCAGCACATATTACATGGCCAGCACATATTACATGGCCAGCACATATTACACGGCCAGCACATATTACATGGCCAGCACATATTACATGGCCAGCACATATTACACGGAGCAGAATAATCAGCTCCTCTGATATCGAGACTGATGCTGGTTATTTTTTGTCTCTGTATCCTCCTTATCCTGCTCACAGGGGAGAGGGGCCCTATTCCCATAGGGCTCTGGTCAAAAGTAGTCCACTATAAAAAGAATAGGGTGCCATTTGGGACGCAACCCTAGTCTCACAACATGATCACTGGGTCCCATACCGTCTCCACCTCTATCACCAGCCCAGCATCTCTCTCTGACAGAAACATCATCCAGCCAGCAATGATCTGGATAACTACCGTAAAGCTATTCAGAAACAGATCTATCTACACTGAACAAAAATATAAACGCAACATGCAAGATTTTACTGAGTTACAGTTCATATAAGGAAATCAGTCAATTGAAATATAATTCATTAGGCCCTAATCTATGGATTTCACATGACTCGGAATACAGATATGCATCTGTTGGTCACATATACCTTTAAAAGAAAGTAGGGGCGTGGATCAGAAAACCAGTCAGTATCTGGTGTGACCAAGATTTTCCTCATGCAGCATGACACATCTACTTCACATAGAGTTGATCAGGCTGTTGATTGTGGCCTGTGGAATGTTGTCCCACTCCTCTTCAATTGCTTTGCGAAGTTGCTGGATATTGGCGGGAACTGGAACACTCTGTCGTACACGTCGATTCAGAGCATCCCAAACATGCTCAATGGGTGACATATCTGGTGACTAAGCAGGCCATGGAAGAACTGGGACATTTTCAGCTTCCAGGAATTGTGTACAGATCCTTGCGACATGGGGCCTGCATTATCATGCTGAAACATGAGGTGATGGTGGCGGATGAATGGCACGACAATGGGCCTCAGGATCTCGTCATGGTATCTCTGTGCATTCAAATTGCCATAGATAAAATGCAATTGTGTTCGTTGTCCGTAGCTTATGCCTGCCCATACCATAACCCCACCGCCACCATGGGGCACTCTGTTCACAACATTGACATCAGCAAACCGCTCTCCCACACGACGCCATTTGCCCGGTACAGTTGAAACCGGGATTCATCCGTGAAGAGCACACTTCTCCAACTTGCCAGTGGCCATCAAAGGTGAGCATTTGCCCACATTAGTCGGTTACGACCCTGGTGAGGATGACGAGCACGCAGATGAGCTTCCCTGAGACGGTTTCTGACAGTTTGTGCAGAAATTCTTCAGGTGTGCAAACCCACAGTTTCATCAGCTGTCCGGGTGGCTGGTCTCAGACAATCCCGTAGGTGAAGAAGCCGGATGTGGAGGTCCTGGGCTGGCGTGGTTGCACGTGGTCTGCGGTTGTGAGGCTGGTTGGACATACTGCCAAATTCTCTAAAACAACGTTGGAGGCGGCTTATGGTAGAGAAATGAACAGTCAATTCCCTGCCAACAGCGCTGGTGGAAATTCCTGCAGTCAGCATGCCAATTGCACGGTCCCTCAAAACTTGAAACATCTGTGGCATTGTGTTGTGTGGCAAAACTGCACATTTTAGAGTGGCCTTTTATTGTCCCCAGGTCAAGGTGCATCTGTGTAATGATCATGCTGTTTAAGCAGCTTCTTGATATGCCACGCCTGTCAGATGGATGGATTATCTTGGCAAAGGAGAAATGGTCACTAACAGGGATGTTAACAAATTTGTGCAAAATATTTAAGAGAAAAAACGTATTGTGCGTCTGGAAAATTTCTGGGAACTTTTATTTCAGCTCATGAAACATGGGACCAACACTTTACATGTTGCACCAGCTGGCTTTCTAAGCTGTATTACTTGGACTACATGTATGTCCTCCTGTTCAAATTGAGAGTGGCTGGGGATTTCAGGTCGGTGGTCTCCTATTCACCTGGCTTTATTACAGCCATATAGCTATATGAATTATAGTTCGAACTGTAGAGAGAGAACCCGTTTGATGCTCTCATAGAGAGCGACTGATACAGTGCACTGACTGACTGACTGACTGATTGGCTGACTGACTGACTTTATGGCTGACTGACTGATTGAGTGTCATACTAACTGACTGACTGACTGACTAACTGACTGACTAACTCAGTGGCTGACTAACTGACTAGCTGACTAACTGACTGGCTTACTAACTGACTAACTGACTGACTAACTCAGTGGCTGACTAACTGACTAGCTGACTAACTGACTGGCTTACTAACTGACTAACTGACTGACTAACTGACTGACTGGCTTACTAACTAACTGACTAACTGACTAACTGACTGATTGACTAACTGACTGAATGGCTTACTAACTGACTGACTGACTGACTGACTGACTGACTGACTAACTGACTAACTGACTGACTAACTGACTGACTGACTGACTAACTGACTAACTGACTGATTGACTAACTGACTGACTGGCTTACTAACTGACTGACTGACTGACTGACTAACTGACTGACTGGCTTACTAACTGACTGACTGACTAACTGACTGACTGGGTGGCTTACTAACTGACTGACTGACTGACTAATTGGCTTACTAACTGACTGACTGACTAATTGACTGACTGACTAACTGACTGACTGGCTTACTAACTGACTGACTGACTGACTGACTGCCTAACTGACTGACTAACTGACTGACTGACTGACTAACTGACTTACTAACTAGCTGACTGGCTTACTAACTGACTGACTGACTGACTGAGTGGCTGACTAACTGACTGACTGACTGACTGACTAACTGAGTGGCTGACTGACTGACTGACTGACTGACTGGTTTACTAACTGACTGACTGAGTGGCTGAGTGCTCTTCTCCTCTTCATTTCTGCAGCTGCTGTTTCATGCTGAGATAAAGACGAGTTACCCACAATACACTCAGTAACGATGTTAGCATTGGGGCTACCAGCTGGTTTTGGGAGAGGTGGGGAACAGAGAGGGAGGGAAGGAAGGGCAGAAGTTAAGGATAAAAGGAGGAGGAGAGAAAAGTAGGGGGAGAGGGAGGGAAGAGAGGGAGGGGTAGAGATAGGAAGAAAGGGAAGGGACATGGGAGGGAGAAATAGAGAGAGAGAGAGGGAGGGATTGGTAGCACTGACTAAAGATTTGACTGTAAAAGAGATCAGACGTTGTGCATCATCCTCTGTTTGACAGAACGATGTAAACAAAGAGCTCATTCCTGCTCCTCTACACATCCTCAAAGAGAGCTGCATGAGCACAGACAGAGACTCCAAATATGATACATTACACTCAAATTGACTCCCCTACACCTGTATCCACTCCAGTTTGGAGAGTAGCTGGTAAGCTCTAGAAGTGTAAGTGATCTCCCTTCTCTCTCCCTTCGCTCATAAATGCACTAAGTGTTCTCCCTTCTCTCTCCCTCTAACACACAGACTGGGGCTTTCTCACTCTAACACACAGACGGGGTCTCTCTCCCTCTAACACACAGACTGGGTCTCTCTCCCTCTAACACACAGACGGGGTCTCTCTCCCTCTAACACACAGACTGGGGCTCTCTCCCTCTAACACACAGACTGGGGCTTTCTCACTCTAACACACAGACTGGGTCTCTCTCCCTCTAACACACAGACTGGGGCTCTCTCCCTCTAACACACAGACTGGGGCTCTCTCCCTCTAACACACAGACTGGGGCTTTCTCACTCTAACACACAGACTGGGTCTCTCTCCCTCTAACACACAGACTGGGTCTCTCTCCCTCTAACACACAGACTGGGGCTTTCTCACTCTAACACACAGACTGGGTCTCTCTCCCTCTAACACACAGACTGGGTCTCTCTCCCTCTAACACACAGACTGGGGCTCTCTCCCTCTAACACACAGACTGGGGCTTTCTCACTCTAACACACAGACTGGGGCTTTCTCACTCTAACACACAGACTGGGGCTCTCTCCCTCTAACACACAGACTGGGGCTTTCTCACTCTAACACACAGACTGGGGCTTTCTCACTCTAACACACAGACTGGGGCTTTCTCACTCTAACACACAGACTGGGGCTCTCTCCCTCTAACACACAGACTGGGGCTTTCTCACTCTAACACACAGACTGGGGCTCTCTCACTCTAACACACAGACTGGGGCTTTCTCACTCTAACACACAGACTGGGGCTCTCTCACTCTAACACACAGACTGGGGCTCTCTCACTCTAACACACAGACTGGGTCTCTCTCCCTCTAACACACAGACTGGGTCTCTCTCCCTCTAACACTCAGACTGGGGCTTGCTCTGCACCCGCTGGGCAGAGGAAGGCAAAAGACGATGATGTCACCGCCAAAACAATGCCTCATTCAGCTAGGGGCTGGCTGACAGGAAGCAGGCTCTCGCTTAAACGACAACATCTGCTTAAACAGAGAGAGTGAGAGACAGACAGAGAGAGAGAGAGAGAGAGAGAGAGAGAGAGAGAGAGAGAGAGAGAGAGAGAGAGAGAGAGAGAGAGAGAGAGAGAGATGCTCTCTATGAGAACTATGGCTCATAAATGCACTGAGCATGTATTAGAGTTTTTTTTTTTACTCATTCTGGAATCCATCCTGGAATTCAGAATGATCTCTAATGCCACCAGTTCTAGAATTCACCACAACAGCAGCCTTTAGAATTCTGTCAGTCACACATTCTAGAAAGAGGCACTTAGCTCCATGATATCCTGCACTGATTCAGAAGTGGAACACCAAGTGATCAGCAGAAAACGTAGACAGTATCCCAGCAGACTGCAGTGATCTCTGACAATCTGACACTATTTGAAACATTAGACCCAGAGACTGTGGTCCTGTGGGGATAGTATAATGGTTCCTGACCTATGTCCAGGTCTCATGTTCCCATGTGTTTCACATTACCACGCTACGCTGGTGGCTGAGTGGAGCTAGAGGACATGGGAGAACATAGCTATGTGATAATGGACATAGTTGACAAACTTTTTTTTTTACATGAACTCAGACTCAAGTATTTCATTGTATATGAACTAGATCTAGCATGCTTTCTCTAGGAGGTGATTACATACAGTATTTTGTGTAAATTGAGTGTGCTGTGCATAATCTCAACTCTAACCTCTCCATAGACCTCCATCTCCTGCAGCCTTGGACCTGTAACCCAAGCCCAGCCAGAGACAGCCAGTGGGAGGGGGCAGTATGAACTGGACTCTCCCCTGAGACACCCAGCCAGACCAACCAGACCAGACCCCCCTGCTAATGAACCTCAGTCAGCCTGGCCATCTCACTCATGCCCCCTGCTGGATGAGGCTGGGACCAGTAGAGGCTTAATTACAGGACAATACACTTTAGTCTGATAGAGGAAGTCCCTCTAACTCCCAAGTGAGTTTCACTAGATATGCTTTAGGAGTGGATAGGCCAGAGACTTTTCTTGAATGATATCTGAGTACTGCACTTTGATTCACCTAAATCAACCCTGCTTTCATGGTAGCCAACCAGCCACAACCTGTGACAACCTACCACTGACCCACTCAACCTAACCCTAACCCTAGTCATAACCCTAACTGTAACCCTAACCCTAGCTTCATGTCCACACCCTGGCTCAACCCTAACCCTAGCCATTACCCTAACCCTAACCCTAGCCACAACCACAATGCTAACCCTAACCCTCAACCACAACCCTAACCCTAGCTTCAAGTCCACATCCCGGCTTAACCCTAACCCTAGCCATTACCCTTACCCTTACCTTAACTCACTCAACCCACCATATTTCCCCACCGCTTTGCCCCTACCTTGCTTTCTTACCTCATTGAGTTGGGTATGGCTCCAGAGCCCTCCGCTCCCCCCTGGGTGTCTGTATGAAACCCATTATGGATGGCCCACCGGCCAGGCTGGCTCAGTACAAACTCTGACCTGGTCCCGGTGATGGTGGTCCTTAGTGGGCTTCCTCCAGGTCCAGGCCATGGCCCTGCAGCACTCTCCCCAGCCTCAGGCTCTCCTTGCTGGGCCTCGGTTCCAGCCTCGCTCCCCTCCTGCTCCATGACAGTAGCTAGTTCTAGCTCCAGAGGCTCAGGGCTCTGGAGGAAGGACCTCTGCTGGATGAGGGGGGTGAGCGGAGCCTCGAAGCTGACGCAGCTGTCTGTCTCGTCTGTGAGTGACAGGACATCCAGAGAGTCCAAACTACTGTAGCACGTCCCCCCGCGGAGAAGCGCAGACTCAACGATACGCTCAAACGTCGAGCTGAAGCCGTCCTTGTTGTCCACCGTGTTCTTCTCCCTCTCTCCCTCCCCCTCTTCCTCATCTTCCTCTTCCTCCCTCTCTATGGCCACAACGTGCTCCACGATGCGTTCAAACACAGAGCTGAAACTGTCCTGGTTCCCCCTCCCCTCCCCTTCCTCCTCCTCCTCCTCTTCCTCCACCTCTGTGTCCGCCAGCTCTACGGAACACTCAAAGGTGGAGCTGAACGTGTCCAGGTGTTCCTGGATGACCTCTACTAAGCCTCCTCCTTCTCCCACATCTTCATCCTCTTCATCATCCTCCTCTTCATGCCCTTCGATTCCGTTCTCAGGTCCTATCCCGTTCTCCAGCCTGTATGGAGAACATGGAGTATCATCAGAATAAAACTTTTATAAAACAGCTACACACACACCCTCCGCACTAATACACTCATCTCAGTCTGTTGACGGATGTTCTATAAATGATCCGACCTATACATTCACTCATGACCACACTAGTCAAGGTCTGCTCATGTCTGTTGTACTGACCTGACTATGTCCAGAGACTGTGGTGGGTCTGGTAAGTCCTGGTCCTCTTCCTGGTCCTCAGGTGGTGGTGGTGGCGGTAACTCCTCCTCCTCCTTACCCCCCTCCTCCTCCTCCTCCTCCTCCCCCTCCTCCTCCTCCTCACAGCTGGGCTCGCAGGTTGGTTCTGCCTCCTCTGTGGCCTCTGTGTTCATGTTATCCCTCTCCTTGTTCACCTTCACCTCCTCCTTCCTTTCTTCCCCCTCCTCCTCTCTCTCTATCTCTCCATCTGGCTGTCCATCCTCAGCATCTATCCTCTCATCCCCCACTCCATCTTCTTCATCACTTGTCTCTGCCATACTCTCTCTCTCTTCATGCACCTCTCCTTCTTCCTGCATCACTTGTTCCACTCCCTCACCTTCCTCATCACCCTCTCCCTTTCCACTTTCCTCACCTTCTCTTTCTCTGTGTACTTCCCCTTCTACCGTAGCACTTCCCTCCCCTTCCTCCTCATTGGTCCCCTCTATCACCTCTACCTTGACCTCCAGACCTCGCCCCTCCAGCCCTTGGTCTGTGGCTGACTCCTCTGCAGGGTGGGCTGGGGTCTCCCCCTGGCTGTCTGGGGGTGTAGGGGGTTCAGTCTGGGGGTGTCCTTGCCCCTCCTGGGTCATGGTGCCTGGTTGTGGGGGGGAGTCGTCTGGGGCCAGGGGGGAGGACAGACCGTCTGGGGGAGAGAGAGAGGGGGAGAAAGGGGGAGAAAGGAGGCACAGGTGAAAAAAGAGAAGAAAAGTGAAGAAAGAGAGAGACAGTAGGGGGGAGGAGAAGGGGTGCTCTCTGAAACAGTTCATTTAATTATTCTTAGCCTTGATTGTAATATGGAGGTCACCTTGGACAGAATCCCCCCTGTACTTCTGTGCATGTGTGTGTGTGTGTGGGGGTGTGTGTGTGTGTGTGTGTGGGTGTGTGTGGGTGTGTGTGTGGGTGTGTGTGGGTGTGTGTGGGTGTGGGTGTGTGTGTGTGTGTGGGTGTGTGTGTGTGAGTGTGTGTGTGTGTGTGTGTGTACATACTTGCCTGAGTGTCTATGTGTGTGTCTAGAACACTATGTCCTCTAAACCAGATGAGTCCAAAAGAAGCAGAAGAAGAGGGCAGAAGACGAAGAGCGAAGGAAGATCATTTTAAAGCCCCTGCAGATCCATCAAAAGGATCCCTCTGACAGAGTCATATTTTCTCCAGAGCAGCAGGACTTTAATCAACAGCAGCTCCTCTACTCCTCATCACATCTCACATCACATCACATCACATCTCACATCACATCACATCACATCACATCTCACATCACATCAAATCTCACATCACATCTCACATCACATCACATCTCACATCACATCTCACATCACATCTCACAACACATCAAATCTCACATCACATCTCACATCACATCTCATCTCACATCACATCTCACATCTCATCTCACATCACATCTCACATCACATCTCACATCACATCTCACATCACATCTCATCTCACATCACATCTCACATCTCATCTCACATCACATCTCACATCACATCTCACATCACATCTCACATCTCACATCTCACATCACATCACATCTCACATCACATCTCACATCACATCTCACATCACATCTCACATCACATCACTCATTCACCGCTTTATTTCTCCTCTTTTCACAGCTGAATGGCTAACACAAACCACTCAGGTTAAGTGCCCTGCTCTGGGGTCCAGATGCTGAAGGTCCACCGGGGCTTTAAACCTGCAACCTTCTGGACATCAGGCACCAGTTCCTATTTTGAATATCAGCTGGAGATGGGCAGTGAGTCTCACTCTTCATTGGTCTGGGTTGTGTTTCATTGGGCAGGTAGCAGCACCAGCATAAGATAATGTGGGGTAATGTATTATTGGACTGTAATAATGTGATTTTGGACTTTTACCTGTTATTGTTTGGTGGTAATGTAATTGGCTACTGTACAGAGAACAAGGCTTTTGGAACCAAGAACTCTTCCAGAAATGATAGTCGATTTTGGAGGAGCCGCCATTACATCTTCCCATTTATTCTTTTTAATAAAGACGGAGTCTCTGTGTGCTGACGTCGCATTCTCTGCTGATTCATCAGCATTAATAGACCGGCGGATAACCTACGGCTTTACATTAGTAGGTGTAAGCAGATTTGAGGTATGTGTCGGAGACGGTTATGATTTGATGATTTGCTTGCATGTATTTCTCCAACCTCCCAACCCTATGGACCAGGCTGAACCTCCCAACCCTATGGACCAGGCTGAACCTCCCAACCCTATGGACCAGGCTGAACCTCCCAACCCTATGGACCAGGCTGAACCTCCCAACCCTATGGACCAGGCTGAACCTCCCAACCCTATGGACCAGGCTGAACCTCCCAACCCTATGGACCAGGCTGAACCTCCCAACCCTATGGACCAGGCTGAACCTCCCAACCCTATGGACCAGGCTGAACCTCCCAACCCTATAGACCAGGCTGAACCTCCCAACCCTATGGACCAGGCTGAACCTCCCAACCCTATGGATCAGGCTGAACCTCCCAACCCTATGGATCAGGCTGAAGTAAAGAGCAGACTAAAATCAAAGGACATCATCATTTCCACATGAAGGACATACACACGAGTGACATGCTGAGTCACACACGTTTATTTAGACAGTATTATGTTATCACACACATCACCACACTCAAACACAGACAACCAAATCCCCCAAACACATGGATGGATAGACATCAACATACAATCAAACACTTATGTAATCTCATTCTCACACACACACACACACACACACACACACACACACACACCTACCCTCTCGGTCATGTTGTTGACAGTGTTGTTGATTGTGACTCGCCAAACAGGAGGACAGCTATGTAGAGCAGCAGTAAGAGTCCCACTGATGAGGAGCTGGCAGATGTGCTCCTGTACCCAATGCCCATACCCCACCTCACATTGTTATGCACTGAGTGTGTGTGTGTGTGTGTGTTTTAGCTTGATTGGCAGATGCTGGGATAGTAATTAAGGGAGATTGATAAGGCATAAGAGCCCACTGTTCTGCTGACGAAAACAGAATTCACTTACTCACTCCAAAGATGCACATGTACACACACACGCACAGAACACACACACACACACACATCCAGTACACACACACGCATGCACATACATACATATCACCTGCCAATCTAGTTGAAATACTACAGATAAGAACCATAGTCTCTCTCTAAGACCTCTTTCTCTCATTCTCTCCCACACACAAACACACACATACAGTACACACACACACACACACACACACACAGACACATACAGTACACACACACACACACACACACACACACACACACACACACACACACACACACACACACACACACACACACACACACACACACACACACAAACACATACAGTACACACACACACACACACACACACACACACACACAAACACATACAGTACACACACACACACACACTCACACACACAAACACATACAGTACACACACACACACACACACACACACACACACACACACACACACACAAACACATACAGTACACACACACACACACACACACACACACACACACACACACACACACAAACACATACAGTACACACACACACACACACACACACACACACACACACACACACACACACACACACACAAACACATACAGTAACACACACACACACACACACACACACACACACACACACACACACACACACACACACACACAAACACATACAGTACACACACACACAGGTTTGGTTGGTTATTTATTGATCTCTTCAAGACAAGGCTCCATTCCTCTGGGAGACAACAGTGATAAGAATGATTGGTCTGTTTAATGCAGCAGAGAGAAGACTAAAGGAAATACTATAGCACAAATAATTACTACTGAGAACTACTACTGAGAACTACTACTGAGAATTACTACTGAGAATTACTACTGAGAACTACTACTGAGAACTAAGACTGAGAACTAATACTGATAACTACTACTGAGAACTACTACTGAGAACTAATACTGAGAACTCTACTGAGAACTACTACTGAGAACTAATACTGAGAACTAATACTGATAACTACTACTGATAACTACTACTGAGAACTAATACTGAGAACTACTACTGAGAACTACTACTGAGAATTACTACTGAGACTGGGCCGTTGGAAAAAAGGAACAGGTAACAATGTAATGTGGTATGAATGTGAATGAGAAGATGAGATATGGAAGATATACAGTATCAGTCAAAAGTTTGGACACACCTACTCATTCCAGGGTTTTTCTTTATTTTTACTATTTTCTACATTGTAGAATAATAGTGAAGACATCAACACTATGAAATAACACATATGCAATCATGTAGTAACCAAAAAAGTGTTAAACAAATCAAAATATATTTCATATTTTAGATTCTTCACATAGCCACCCTTTGCCATGATGACAGCTTTGCACACTCTTGACATTCTCTCAACCAGCTTCATGAGGTAGTCACCTGGAATGCATTTCAATTAACAGGTGTGCCTTCTTAAAGGTTAATTTGTGGAATTGATTTCCTTCCTAATGCGTTTGAGCCAATCAGATGTGTTGTGACAATGTAGGGGGATATACAGAAGATAGCCCTATTTGGTAAAAGACCAAGTCCATATTATGGCAAGAACAGCTCAAATAAGCAAAGAGAAACGACAGTCCATCATTACTTTAAGACATGAATGTCAGTCAATACGGAAAATGTCAAGAACTTTGAAAGTTTCTTCAAGTGCAGTCGCAAAAACCATCAAGCGCTATGATGAAACTGTCTCTCATGAGGACCGTGTGTGTGTGTCTTTCTTGTACACCCCCCCCCCCCCCCGCCCCCCACATCAAGACCACCACAGCACATACTGCAGTCATACTGGATCTACCAAATGACCTACTAACCCTTTATTCGCACGCCACTGCACTGCACTGCAGCACACACACACACACACACACACACACACACACACACACACATGCACACACACACACACACACACAAACATGCACAGTGTGGCCACAAAACGGGTGAGGTCTAACTTATTGTATCCTGTTCAACCTGATCATATCTAGCACATGTTGTATGCACGCACACTAAGGCACTATCTCCAGACATACAGTAGCTTCCACACACACGCACACACACACACACTCACACTGCAGTAGACTGGCTATGCTGGCTGGGTGACAGTCTTTCTTCCCCAGCACCGACATGTCCCTGGTTCTTAACGCAGACGAATACCAACCGCCCTACTAGCCACTATAGCCCAGTGAACCGTGCAAATCAGCATCTCACAAGTCACCCCGATATGTCACTTCTATTGCATCAATGTCAGACGTCCTGTTGCACTGTGTCATTATAGCGCTTTACAATGACTTCATCAAATTCCTGACCTGGCATCAATCTTATTTATAACACCAATGCTCTTTTTTTATTTGCTGCTAATTCACTTTTTTCATAGAAAATAAATGGAAAGGGAGGATGAGACTAGAGAGAGAGAGAGAGAGAGAGAGAGAGAGAGAGAGAGAGAGAGAGAGAGAGAGAGAGAGAGAGAGAGACAGAGAGAGAAAGCATGTTCGGTGGCGTCTTGTGTCTGTGGGCTAGCTGGTGCAGGGGTGTCTGGATGTCTGACGCCTCGATTCTCGGGGTGAATTAATTTGCGAGAGGAGAAGCACTTGCCTCGAGAGAGACGGTTAACAATATGTCTGTAAAATAAACGTTTATTCAAATGAGCCGACGTTTTCAGGACAAGATAATTGAAGTCCCAATAAGCGTTATTAAATGGATTTAGACTAGACGAGTAAATACTATAATTAAGATAATAGCGGCTCGTGGCTCAGGGGTGAGAGGATTGTTATCAGACACCTGTTCCGAACCACCCATCTCTTGCGGGACCCAAACCTTCTCCAAACCACACTCACGAAACGTGTGCTCTCGAATAGCTAAAAAATACAGAAACACAGCACAGACTACTCACATAGGCTACACACACTCTCACTCTCTCATTCACACACAGAGCAAGAGCACAGCCTAGATGCAGTGATATTCTCCCAACCTCCTCCAGCAGTAACCATGACAACAGGATGGTTGTGAGACACTGCTCGTGTTAAATGAGGCCGGTGCTTTTATTTTCTCCAAAATAGACCCCCCCCCTAACAAAACCCCGTGGCCCACACACTGCATAGGATATTATAGACAAGCAGAGAGCGTCCGAGACCCCCACCCGTACAACGGCAGTAGGAAACGTGCACCACCTTCCACTCTCCTTTATGCATTTGTGTCCTGGTACAAGGACAGGGATTTTGGAGAGAAAGCCTTTCAATGATCCCATTCAATCGGATTCCAGATGTATTAATCGGATATCTAGGCTATACAGGCTTTGGTTATTTATTGAATTAAATGATTTGTGCATGCAAAATATATCTATCTATAGCCTAGCTATAATAATATTAAATCCACAACAATATCAGGCATCCAATATTGCACTCACCAACAAAATGCGTTGAATCAAAGGTAGCCTGAAAAACCAGTTCTGCACCGCAGGTTCGGGTTGTTTTGTATCTCTGCCCATCCATCCACGCCGGGGAACATATAGACCGATGGTCTGTTTTGTCCACGTCGTGCCGCGTCCTTCCCGACTGGTACCCTGTCTAGTCTGCGCTGCAAGCAACTCCTCACTGCACGGATGCTGGCGGTACAGTAGGCTAGTCTCGCCTCCACGCACTGGCTCGGGCATGCGGGAGGCCCAGCCGGCGGAAAACGAGTTGACCGATTGTGCGTGGATTGGGGCGTCTTTGTGTGTGTGCGATCTAAGCGGATGGGCTGTCACGTCCCTCTCCTCCTCTACTGCTGCACGTGAGGAGCATCTCTCTCCAGTCTCCAGTCTGTTCTGTTCTGAGGCGCGCAGGCAGAGTGGGACTGTCTGTCTCTCGGCCCTGTTGATATCAGTGTGATGATTCGATTTACCACTAACTCAGGATGGAGAGAAGGTTTGGCTTACATATAAATACATACTCTTCTTAGTAATTTGGCTATAGCTTACATGACACGAAGGGCCTTTATCCCAGTATCTTTATTATAGTCCTTTATCCCAGTGTGTTTATTCCAGTGCCTTTATTCCAGTGCTTTATCCCAGTGTGTTTATTCCAGTGCTTTATGCCAGTACCTTTATTCCAGTGCTTTATGCCAGTGTAACAGTGTTGCTTCTGTCCCTCTCCACGCCCCTACCTGGGCTTGAACCAGGGACCCTCTGCACACATCGACAACAGTCACCCTCGAACACCAAGCGACCCTCTGAGAGTCTGTTAGATGACTGAATGTAATGTAAATGTTGAGCGGCTTCACTGCAAGTAGATTGTGTTTAATTCCCATATGGATTACATATGAAACATTTATGCACTCACTGCACTGTAAGTCACTTGGGAGAAAAGCATAATGTAAGTGACATTATATTATTATTTAACGCAATTACTAGAAGATGAAAGCATTGTCAATCTATATTACACTAGATTGGTTGACTTAGAAGGCTTGGATTACTTCACCGGCTGACAACAAGAGGTTGAGTATTGACTGACATAGAGCCTGTACCAATAATGTCCTTGCCATAGGAGTAGAGGACATCCCATCCCTCCACCTATGCCATCCCTCCCTCTCTCTCTCTCTATCTCTATCTCTATCTCTCTCTCTCTCTCTCTCTCTCTATCTCCCTCCCTCCCTTCCAAACACCTGCATCAGTGACGCCAAGCCAAAAAGCAGACTGATGCTTCGTTCAGGAAGGCAAAGTTGTGTGATGTTCAAAGTTGTGTGATGTTCACCTGAACAAATAGCATTGTCCTTGCAACACCCTTTAAACAGTGTTTCACTTTAGTTCTATGAGTACTTCTCAAGGGCATGTTCAAGAGCAGCTGTACTTTGCAGCATTCTGCAACCACACATTAGATTCTGCTTTAGTCTGTTTCCCTTTGTAAACAGTTCCAACCTGTGTATTGATCCTGCACGTACACCCCCTCAGTGATGCTGCCAACCTATACAGTTCAATCTCATACCCATCAGACACCTCGGCCAAGGAGGAACACAGCAATCAATAAGACATTTTGGAGTCCCTTGTGGCTCAGTTGGTAGAGCATGGCGCTTGCAACGCCAGGGTTGTGGGTTCGATTCCCACGGGGGACCAGTATGATAAATGTATGCAAGTCTCATCTGCTAAATTAAAATGTATGATAGAGAGGGATTGAATGAGAGATGCATCAGAAAGAAAAACCGAGGGGTAGAGACAGAATTAGATTAGTTTTTCAAATCATATGAGCAAATAATATTTTGCTTTATCTGGGATGCTGAACCAGACAAGATAAAGCGTGCCTATCTATATAATGAATATGAACTGGGTGGGTTGAGATGATTACATATAAAAGCACTAAACCTCTCTCTAAAAGCTTCACTTATACAAAAGATTTACTTGAACCGTAAATGGTTCACAAGAAGATTACTAAGAAAAGCTTATCCATTGTTTAAAAATTGCCTTTTTGCCTTTGTGCTGATTGCCATGTCTCATTTTCGATTAATTGAAAATGAAACCTTTTTCAAAGTATCTCTCTTTTTCAAACAAGCATTGGAGAGCTGGTTACAATTTCAATTTCATCCCCCTGAAAAGATAGAAAAATACTACAACAAATATTATAGCTGAACTCAAATGTGCTGGTTGATAAAATACTGTATTTATGGAAAATATGTTTGAAATTGATATTTTGTTTTTAAATGATAATGTAAAATGCAATGGTAGAGTTATGTCTTTCATGGAGTTATCAGAATTGTATGGGAAGGTCTGCTCAATCCAAGATTTCAACCAACTGATTACAGCATTACCCCAAAAATGGAGGAGGCAGGTGGCAGCGGGAGGAGGTAGGGAACTGGTCTGTCTGCCCAATATAAAGGATAAAAACTGGCGGAGGAATAAAAATAGCATAAATAGGAAAGTATACCAGTTTCATTTGAGGACCAGGATGTTGACAGCTGTGCCATACAGATTGCTAAATAGTTGGGAAGAGATTTTAGATGTCCCGATTCCATGGTACAGGGTGTATGAGTTGATATATAAAACGACACAAGATTCAAGACTTCGTGCTTTTCAGCTAAAATTATTGTACAGAATTCTTGCCACCAACAAAATGTTGAATATTTGGGGCACACAATCATCGCAGCTCTGCAGATTTTGTTGTGAGGATACAGAATCAATAGACCATTTGTTTTAGTATTGCCCTCAGGTAGAATGTTTCTAGTCTCAGGTTCAGGAATGGCTGAAAAAGCATAACATTAATATAACATTTACCCTAGAAATATCATTGTTGGGAGTTCTGGAGAGACCTGGTCAGTCAATTACTAATATACTAGTACTCTTAGTAAAAGTATTTATCTTCAACTTGCAATCTGTGGATTCTATTCGATTAGATAGATTCAAATTGTATGTTAAACATCACAGCATAGTTGAAAGATATAAGGTGCGTAGAAATCCGAAGAGGGTGGCCAGCAGAGACAGGAGGGATGGGCTGAGGGAGGCTGAGGGTTGGGATGTGGAATTGGAGACAAGTGGGAGTGGAGTTGCTGGGCGGGGGGTTGAATGATGGTCAAAGACAAAATAAAAAAATAAAGTCCAAATAAAACAAAACAAAAAGTAAGTTTGAATGACACTGAGGGGCAGTGTTGTTACAGCTAATGCCTGTTTGCCTGAGGCTGATGCCATGCAGGTGTTTGTACGCATGTACACATGCATATACACACACTCTCATTCAAACGCACACACGTGCACATACACGGACACACACACACACGTAAATAGTGCCATACATGCACTCAAACATATTCAGTTGGCCTTGCTGTTATGATTGTTGTTGTCCTTGATGTCTTTTGTTTTTTGCATTGTTGTTTTCTGTTTTCCTTTGTCTTTCTCTCTTTTGTCTTTTGTTCATTTTGTTGGTGCATTGGGGACGGGGGCTTGGGGACGGGGGTCTTGGGGGTGGGGAATGGAATTATTTAATTGTATTATGTGGAGGGCGGGGTCTAGGATGGTTGAGGGGCAGCTCTCGGGGACCTGTGGGGGGATCTTGGAGGGCTGGTGGCCTGGCGGTTGGGAGCTTGGGCCGGTGGCTGATAGGTCACTGGTTCGGGTCCCCATTTTTGACCTTGTGGGAGATCTGTCGACGTGCCCTTGAGCAGGGCGTTGACCCTGGTTGCTTATGTGGGTCGCTCTGGATAGGAGTCTGTTAGATGACTGAATGTAATGTAAATGTTGAGCGGCTTCACTGCAAGTAGATTGTATGTTTTAATATTTTAAAAAAATGAAAATAAAAAAATGAAAGATTGCGATAAGGTTCACAGATGACAGATGCCTGCAGTATAAAGAGGGGAAAACCCCTTCTTTGCAGAACCACTGGTGCTATCCCAAATGGTACCCAATGGGCCCTTGTCAAAAGTAGTGCACTATAAAGGGAGTAGGTTTGACATGCACCCACTGTCAAGCCTGATTACTAATTAATTAGTGTACCAGCTGCCCCTCCCCCTAAAACCAACATGCCTCCTGGGGGCTGGTGTGATAGAGGAGAATAGAGGTGTGTCCCCCAATGACAGCTGACAGACTATCTGTGTTGGGAATGGTGGTGTTGTAGTGGGAAAGAAGAGTGATAGTTTAATGTGTAGTTATGTAGTTATGTAGTGTATAATGTTGTTCTGCTAACACTAATAATTACTCTTTGATCAATCAACTTAAATGGGAGAGGGGGAGGGTTCCTAGATAGGGGATATGATATGAGATGTCTGTGTCTGCGGCTCAGAATCACTGTATGTCTACCACACTCCACTCGTCTTTGTGTGTGCATGTAGCCAACACACATACAGAAAGACTGCTGACTGGGCTGGAGTTAGGGAAAGAAATCCTCCAAATGTACATCAATCCAGTATGCTTACAGCTCCATGTCTGTCTGTCTGTCTGCGCCACACAAGACTGTGCTAGGGTAAACATCATAGAGCTTACTGAGACCGATGGGTCGCACATACACATGCATGCATACAGCATACACACTACAGTGAGAGTGTTTGTGTGTATGTGTGAGATTGTGTATGTGTGTGACTCTACGTGTGTTTGTATCTTTGTCTCTGATCAGGAAGATTCAAAGCTTTGTGTGTGAGTGTGTGTGTGAATGTGTGTGTGTGTGTGTGTGTGTGTGAGTGCGTGTGTGTGTGTGTTCCACTAAGGGAGATAGAGAAATATTGCAGTGTGTGTGCATGAGTCATACAGCGACATCGAGAAAGAGGAGGAATTACATTTAATAATAATGTTGTTTAATTCCCCCCATATTGCAGTGACCTACTGGGTGTGTCTTGGCCCAACGTTTGGACCTCTATAATGACCTAATCAGCACACATTACCGGCCAATGTGAGAAGAGCTGATATAACAGACTTATCAGGAAAAGTGCATGTGTGTGTGTGTGTTCGTGTGTCTCATCTGGGTCATTTTATTCAAAAGTGTGATTAGGGGTTACAGAAACATTCTCCTATGAGAGGTATGGTATTTTTCTGCTATTTTATTAGGATCCCAATTAGCTGTTGCGAAAGCAGCAGCTACTCTTCCTGGGGCCCACAGAAAACATGAAACATGACATAATACAGAACATTAATAGACAAGAACAGCTCACATCAATTTTTAAATGGCACACGTAGCCTACATATCAATACATACACACAAACTATCTAGGTCAAACAGGAGAGAGGCGTTGTGCCGTGAGGTGTTAACTAGGTATTTCCTTGCAGCACTCGACCACACAACTGGACCATAATCAAGGTAAGACAAAACTAGAGTCTGCAGGACTTGCTTTTTGGAGTGTAGTGTCATAAAAGCAGAACATCTCTTTATTACGGACACACCTCTCCCCATCTTTACAACCATTGAATCTATATGTTTTTACCATGACAGTTTACAATCTAAGGTAACACCAAGTAATTTAGTCTCCTCAACTTGTTCAACAGCCACACCATTCATTACCTAATTCAGCTGAGGTCTAGAACTTAGGGAATGATTTGTACCAAATAAAATGCTCTTCGTTTTAGAGATGTTCAGGACGAGTTCATTACTGGCCACCCATTCCAAAACAGACTGCAACTCTATTTACATTTACATTTTAGTCATTTAGCTGTTAAGGGTTTCAGAGACTTCATTAGCTATGGTTGCTGATGCGTATATGGTTGAATCATCAGCGTACATGGACACACAGGCTTTGTTTAATGGCAGTGGCAGGTCATTGGTGAAAATAGAAACGAGTTGAGGGCCTAGAGAGCTGCCCTGCGGTACACCACACTTTACATGTTTGACATTAGAGAAGCTTCCATTAAAGAAAACCCTCTGAGTTCTATTAGATAGATAGCTCTGAGTCCACGATATGGCATAGGTGTTATGATTTAACTGGATAGAACCCAAATGCAGACAAGTACACCAAGCCAGAGAAGTTTTAACAGGTTTATTATAATGTTCAATAGTCCAGGTTTCCAATAAATGGGGAAGAGCAAGTCCAGGTTACAGGGAGGGTACTGATCCAGGTCAGGGCAGGTGTGGTACCGTAATGTCCTAGTGTCCGTGGTGAGTCCAAAGGAGAGGCCCGATAGTGGAGAGCAGGATGGTGGTGGCAGGAGTGAAGCGGAGGCAGGAGTCAGGTTCCAAATATCTGTGGCACAGGAGAAAAAAGTAAATAAACAGTCCAAAAAACACAAGAGCGAAAACAGACAGGTTGAGTCGGCAGCGAGACTAACATGGTTGTCTTGACTATGATCTGACGATGAGTGGAAAGTTTGACCGGGTCTTAAAGGCTGAGGTGATTATGGTGAATGAGCTGCAGCTGGAACCCTGACTCCCGCACACCAGACTTCACTCCTGCAATCAAGGACAGACAGAGGGGAGGGAGAGAGCAGAGAGAGAGCTACCTAGCAGCAGTAGGCCTAACAGTACCCCCCTCTACGGACGCCACCTGGCGGCCGACAGGGTTTATCAGGATGTAACCTATGAAACTCACGAACCAGAGCAGGATCCACAATGAAGCTCCTGGGCACCCAGGAACGTTCCTCAGGACCATAACCCTCCCAATCCACCAGGTACTGGAAACCACGACCCCGGCGGCGAACATCCAGAAGTCGCCGGACAGTGTAGACCGGACCCCCACCCACGATCTTGGGCGGAGGAGGGGGGACGAGAGGGCGGGCACAAAGGGCTAACCGACACAGGCTTAATCTGGGAAACATGAAAGGTGGAATGAACCCGTAGGGAGGCAGGAAGCTGTAGCTTAACCGCGCAGGGGTTAACAATAGACAGTATCTTGAACGGTCCTATAAAACGAGGCGCCATCTTCTTCGACTCCACCTTCAATGGAAGGTCCCGTGACTTCAGCCATACCTCTTGACCAGGAGAGTAACCGGGAGCCTGGGACCGGTGACGGTTGGCTTGCCTCTGCATGTACGCCGAAGCTCAGGACAGAGCTACCCTGGCCTTCCTCCAGACCTTGCAGCAGCGGCGCATGTGGGACTGCACCGAGGGTACCGCAAGTTCCCTCTCTTGGGAAGGGAACAGGGGAGGTTGATAACCCAGAGCACACAGAAAAGGAGACAAACCAGAGGAAGCGTTAGTCAAGGTGTTATGAGCATATTCCACCCAGGGGAGCATGGAGCTCCATGACCCAGGGTTAGACCCAGTGACACAGCGAAGTGCGGTCTCCATCTCCTGGTTCGCTCTCTCGGCTTGCCCGTTGGTCTGGGGGTGATATCCAGAGGACAGGCTGGATGTAATGCCCAAAGCTTTACAGAAAGCTTTCCACACCTGGGAGACAAACTGGGGACCCCTGTCAGAGACAATATCCGTGGGTAGACCATGAGAGCGGAACACATGTTCAACCAAAATATCAGCCGTCTCTCTGGCAGTGGGCAGTTTAGGTAGGGCCAAAAAATGAGCGAACTTAGAAAAACGATCAATCACCGTAAGAATGACAGTCTTACCAGATGAGGGGGGAAGTCCAGTGACAAAATCCATAGCGATATGCGACCAGGGCCGGCTGGGTATAGGTAGAGGTCGTAGATGACCAGCGCTGGCCTGGGTGGAGTTTTTACTTCGTGCACATACCGTACAAGCAGCAATGAAGGCTCGAGTGTCCGCCTCCATCGTGGCCCACCAGAACTTCCGTCGCACAAAGTCAAGGGTCCGCGAAACTCCAGGGTGACAGGTAAGGGGAGACGAGTGAGCCCACTGAAGTACCTGGGAGCGAGCAGACTCAGGGACAAACATCCGGTTAGGAGGACCCCTCCCAGGGTCAGCTTGATGATGTTGAGCCTGTCTAACAATCCCCTCGATGTCACATGTGATGACTGCAATACTGCAGGTAGGAGGCAAAATGGGTTCAGGGTTACTACCAGTATCAACAGCCGAATGAACACGAGACAGGGCGTCAGGCTTGACGTTGCGTGACCCAGGACGGTAAGACAGAGAAAAATTGAATCTCCCAAAAAATAGTGCCCACCTGGCTTGACGGGGGTTGAGCTGCTTCGCTGACTGGAGGTAAGCCAGATTCTTATGATCCGTCCAAACGATGAAGGGTTGTTCCGCCCCCTCCAACCAATGTCGCCACTCCTCGAGAGCCAGCTTAACGGCGAGCAGTTCACGATTTCCAACATCATAATTCCTCTCTGCCTGAGAAAGTTTCCTTGAGAGAAAAGCACAGGGATGCAGTTTGTTATCTTCAGGAGAACGTTGTGACAACACTGCACCTACCCCAGTGTCGGATGCATCCACCTCCACGACAAACTGGCGGTCGGGGTCCGGCTGCATCAGAATGGGAGCCGAGGCGAAGCGATGTTTCAGTTCTTCGAACGCTGATTCGGCCCCTTCATTCCAAGCGAACGGTCGTGAGATGGAGGTGAGAGCGGTGAGTGGCGCCGCAATGCGGCTGTAGTCCTTGATGAACCTCCTATAGAAGTTCGCAAACCCCAGGAATCGTTGAAGTTGTTTTGCGGGTAGAGGGAGCTGGCCAGTCCGTGACAGCAGAGATCTTAGCTGGGTCCATCCGCAGCTCCCCCTGAGCTATGATGTAACCCAAAAAAGAGGTCTCAGACACATGAAATTCACATTTCTCCATCTTCACAAACAGTTTGTTCTCCAACAACCTTTGCAACACCTGGCGCACATGCAGTTCATGTTCCTGGGAGGACTCTGAGAAAATCAAGATATCATCCAGATAGACAAAAACAAACCGATTCAACATGTCCCGAAGGACATCATTGACTAGTGCCTGAAAAACAGCAGGGGCATTAGACAACCCAAAAGGCATAACCCGATACTCAAAATGTCCCAAGGGTGTGTTGAAGGCAGTCTTCCATTCATCACCCTTACGAATGCGCACCAGGTGATACGCATTTCGTAGATCCAGTTTCGTAAAGATGGTAGCACCATGAAGGAGGGGAAAAGCAGAATTAATCAAAGGCAGAGAATACTTGTTCTTAATGGTGATGTTGTTAAGTCCACGGTAATCAATACAGGGTCTGAGGGTCTTATCCTTCTTAGCAACAAAAAAGAATCCCGCTCCTACAGGTGACGAGGAAGGACGCATAATACCTGCCGCCAAGGAGTCCCGAATGTAGTTCTCCATAGCCTCCGTCTCCGGCCGGGAGAGATTGTACAGGCGACTGCTGGGGAGCGGGGCTCCTGGCTGGAGGTCAATGGCGCAGTCGTAAGGCCGGTGAGGAGGAAGAGAAGTAGCTCTGTGTTTGCAGAAAACGGATGCCAGGTCATGATACACGTCAGGAACAGCAGAAAGATCCATGGACTCCAGTGGAGGTTGAGGCACAGTACTGGCAGGAGTCTGAGCAGAACACAAACAATTCACATGACAAAATGTGCTCCATGAAACAATGCTACCTGTCACCCAATCAATGTGTGGATTGTGTTTTATGAGCCAGGGGATACCAAGGACCAGGGGAGTCTGTGGGCAGTCGATAATATGGAATTGAATGTTCTCCTGATGATTTCCCGACACTCTAAGACAAACAGGAACAGTCTGATGGGTAATGCGGGTCAACAATTGTCCATTTAGACCCTTAGCCTGCAGCGGACAGTCCATAGGAACAGTCTCCAAATCCATTTGTTGAGCCCACTCTCTATCCAAAAGCTTTCGTCGGCACCAGAGTCAATCAGCGCACTAACAGAGAAATTCTGGGACTGCCACTGGAGGGATGCCTGGAGCAGAATGCGGGGAGAAGAGGAAGAATCCGCTGCTCGGCTCACCAAAACTTCTCCCATAAATGATGAGCCGGCCCTTTTCCCGGACGAACTGGGCAGGAAGGAACGAAATGACCAGCTTCTCCACAATACAGGCAGACCCGAGCCTGAATACGACGTGCACGCTCCTCTGAGGACAACCGTGCACGACCCACCTCCATGGCTTCGGGTTCAGTGCTCCTCGTATCGACTCGGGAAGACACGGCTCTCTCCGTAGGGACGATGCAGGAAGGAGTTTGTTGATGACAGACAGGTTGCTTGGAACTAACACTCCTCTCCCGGCGGCGCTCCCGAATCCGGTTATCCAACCTGATAGTGAGTGAAATAAGATTATCCAGCGTAGGCGATTCATCATATGACACCAATTCATCTTTTAAAGTCTCAGACAAAGCATTGATGAACACTCCTTGTAATGCCTCGTCATTCCAACCACTCACTGCTGCTAAAGTCCGAAACTCCACTGCCATCTCCGCCACACTACGAGCCCCCTGCCGAAGAGAAAACAACCGTTTCGCAGCCTCCTTGCCTCGTACGGGGTGGTCAAAAACCTTCCTCATCTCCGTGGTGAAGGCCACGTAAGCGTTGCAAATGTCCGACTGACTCTCCCAGACCGCGGATCCCCAGGCACGAGCGGAACCGCTAGTAGAGTTGATAAGGTAGGCAATACGGGCTCTTTCTGAGGCGTAGGTGAGGGGCTGTTGTTCAAACACTAACGAGCATTGAGTCAAAAAATCGCCACAGGTTCCCATGTTCCCGTCATAGCGCTCTGGAGCAGGAACAAAAGGCTCTCTGATCTGGGCTGAAGGGGTAGTAAGGGCAGACACTTGATTGGTGAGTAATTGAACCTGATTAAGCAGCACCTGACTGTCCTCAGCAATCGTCTTAAACAGGGTATCATGTTGGCCAAATAGAATGCCCTGATTGGCTATGGCAGTCCAAATTTGAGTGCACTCTGGGGTGGTATCCGAGCTACTGTCTGCTGGGTTCATGTTGGTCAGATCATACTGTTATGATTTAACTGGATAGAACCCAAATGCAGACAAGTACACCAAGCCAGAGAAGTTTTAACAGGTTTATTATAATGTTCAATAGTCCAGGTTTCCAATAAATGGGGAAGAGCAAGTCCAGGTTACAGGGAGGGTACAGATCCAGGTCAGGGCAGGTGTGGTACCGTAATGTCCTAGTGTCCGTGGTGAGTCCAAAGGAGAGGCCCGATAGTGGAGAGCAGGATGGTGGTGGCAGGAGTGAAGCGGAGGCAGGAGTCAGGTTCCAAATATCTGTGGCACAGGAGAAAAAGTAAATAAACAGTCCAAAAAACACAAGAGCGAAAACAGACAGGTTGAGTCGGCAGCGAGACTAACATGGTTGTCTTGACTATGATCTGACGATGAGTGGAAAGTTTGACCGGGTCTTAAAGGCTGAGGTGATTATGGTGAATGAGCTGCAGCTGGAACCCTGACTCCCGCACACCAGACTTCACTCCTGCAATCAAGGACAGACAGAGGGGAGGGAGAGAGCAGAGAGAGAGCTACCTAGCAGCAGTAGGCCTAACAATAGGTTGAAAAGCCATAACACGTAGGTTTTGTCAACAACAGGTTATGGTCAATAATGTCAAAGGCTGCACTGAAATGTAACAGTACAGCTCCCACAATCTTCTTATTACCAATTTCTTTCAACCAATCATCAGACATTTGTGTCAGTGCAGTACATGTTGAGTGCCCTTCTCTATAAGCATGCTGAAAGTCTATTGTTAATTTGTTTACAGAGAAATAGCATTGTATTTGGTCAAACACAATTTTTTCCCAACAGTTTGCTAAGAGCTGGCAGCAACTTGTCTGTTGGCCCTGCATTAAAGAACATACAGTGGGGGGAAAAAGTATTTAGTCAGCCACCAATTGTGCAAGTTCTCCCACTTAAAAAGCTGAGAGAGGCCTGTAATTTTCATCATAGGTACACGTCAACTATGACAGACAAATTGAGGAAAAAAAATCCAGAAAATCACATTGTAGGATTTGTAATGAATTTATTTGCAAATTATGGTGGAAAATAAGTATTTGGTCACCTACAAACAAGCAAGATTTCTGGCTCTCACAGACCTGTAACTTCTTCTTTAAGAGGCTCCTCTGTCCTCCACTCGTTACCTGTATTAATGGCACCTGTTTGAACTTGTTATCAGTATAAAAGACACCTGTCCACAACCTCAAACAGTCACACTCCAAACTCCACTATGGCCAAGACCAAAGAGCTGTCAAAGGACACCAGAAACAAAATTGTAGACCTGCACCAGGCTGGGAAGACTGAATCTGCAATAGGTAAGCAGCTTGGTTTGAAGAAATCAACTGTGGGAGCAATTATTAGGAAATGGAAGACATACAAGACCACTGATAATCTCCATCGATCTGGGGCTCCACGCAAGATCTCACCCCGTGGGGACAAAATGATCACAAGAACGGTGAGCAAAAATCCCAGAACCACACAGGGGGACCTAGTGAATGACCTGCAGAGAGCTGGGACCAAAGTAACAAAGCCTACCATCAGTAACACACTACGCCGCCAAGGACTCAAATCCTGCAGTGCCAGACGTGTCCCCCTGCTTAAGCCAGTACATGTCCAGGCCCGTCTGAAGTTTGCTAGAGTGCATTTGGATGATCCAGAAGAGGATTGGGAGAATGTCATATGGTCAGATGAAACCAAAATATAACTTTTTGGTAAAAACTCAACTTGTCGTGTTTGGAGGACAAAGAATGCTGAGTTGCATCCAAAGAACACCATACCTACTGTGAAACATGGGGGTGGAAACATCATGCTTTGGGGCTGTTTTTCTGCAAAGGGACCAGGACGACTGATCCGTGTAAAGGAAAGAATGAATGGGGCCATGTATCGTGAGATTTTGAGTGAAAACCTCCTTCCATCAGCAAGGGCATTGAAGATGAAACGTGGCTGGGTCTTTCAGCATGACAATGATCTCAAACACACCGCCCGGGCAACTAAGGAGTGGCTTCATAAGAAGCATTTCAAGGTCCTGGAGTGGCCTAGCCAGTCTCCAGATCTCAACCACATAGAAAATCTTTGGAGGGAGTTGAAAGTCCGTGTTGCCCAGCGACATGTCACGGATTCTGCCGAGACTGCTCCTCCTCCTGGTTCGGGCAGGCTTCGGCGTTCGCCGTCCCCGGAGTACTAGCTGCCACCGCTCTATGTTTCGTAGTGTGATTGCTTTTGTCTGTCTTTTACACCTGTGTCCATTTGTGTGTTGATTACTTGTCTTATAAGTTCCTTGTTTTGCATTAGTCTGATTGTGTGTTGTTGTTTTCTGCCTGTCGTGCAGAGCTGCGTGTCTGCACTCTGTCTTTGTTTGGGATTATTGTTTACGCGTGTTTGCGTAATTGCCTCGCCTCCGTCTGTTTTCGAGGTCGTGTTTTGTTTGTTGCTCTTTGGACTATTAAAGTCTTTTGGACGTATCCTCTGTGTCCTGCGCCTGACTCCTCCACCACATCCACATCGGAACTACTGACAGAACAACACACCTAAACTATGGAGTCAGCAGGAACAGCGGCGGCACCTGAATCCCTGGAAGACCGGATCAGCTACCAAGACACCATGATCCGGCAACTTGGGGCCGCCATGGACGAGGTGTCCAACACTCTGCGCCGGTTGGTGACTCGAGAGGTGCCCACGCACTCTTACACCATCCCATCACCAACGGCCAGTCCTCCTCTCTCAGCACCGGAACCCAGTGGCATTCGGCTCTCGCTCCCGAGGGCATATGACGGTTCTGCAGCCGGGTGTCAGGGATTCCTCCTGCAGGTGGAACTCTACCTGGCCACCATACACCCGGCGCCCTCGGGATACGAGAGCGTCTCCGCCCTCATCTCCTGTCTATCCGGCAAGGCGTTGGAGTGGGCCAACGCCGAATGGAGGGGAATAGACGCCGCTACCATCACCTACGCGGAGTTCTCCCGCCGCTTCAGGGCTGTCTTCGATCATCCACCTGAGGGGAAAGCGGCGGGAGAGCGTCTGTTCCACCTCCGACAGGGAAGAGGAGCGCACAGGAGTTCGCACTGGAGTTCCGGACGCTAGCGGCGGATGCGGGGTGGAATGAGAGGGCCCTCATCGACCACTACCGGTGTAGCCTACGAGAGGACGTTCGTCGTGAGCTGGCCTGCAGGGACACCAACCTGTCGTTCGACCAGTTGGTGGACATTTCCATCCGTCTAGACACCCTGCTGGCTACCCGCGGACGTCCCGAGTGGGGGTCGTCCATTCCACCCTCCAGCACCTCTGAGCCGATCCCCATGGAGCTCGGGGGTGCTGGCGCTAGAGAGAGGAGGAGAGAGAACCCGAGGGGGGCCATCCCCTGCACCAACTGTGGTCGTGGAGGACACACCGCGGCCAGGTGCTGGGGAGGGTCTCCTGGGAGAGGGGACAACAGGTCACGCACTGGGGAGTCATTTCAGGTGAGTAGGCGCCCCACTTACCCAGAGCTTTCTGTTGGTCACATGAGTATTCCTGTGAGATTTCCACAGGTGGCACCTCATTCCCAGCATAAGGCGCCAGTAGATTCAGGCGCAGCTGGGAACTTTATTGATCAGGCATTTTGTTGTAGGTTAGAATTCCCCTTCGGCCGGTAGAAGCTCCATTTCCTGTCCACGCCTTAGACAGCCGGCCGTTGGGGTCGGGCCTGATCAGGGAGGTCACAGCACCACTGACGATGACGACGCAGGGGGTCATGAGGAGAGCATTCAGTTTTATCTGATTGACTCTCCTGCGTACCCCGTGGTGTTGGGGCTTCCTGGTTAAGCACCCATGATCCTACCATTGCGTGGCAACAGAGGGCTCTTATGGAGTGGTCTGCCCAGTGTGTAGGGGAGATGTCTAGGTGTTTCCGTAGGGGCGACCTCGGTAGAGAGTCCGAACCAAGAGCCCGCACTGCGCATTCCCCCTGAGTATGAGGACTTAGCACTTGTGTTCAGCAAATCGAGGGCAGCACGGCTACCTCCTCATAGACAGGGGGACTGTGCGATAAATCTCCAAACAGGAGCGGCTCTTCCACGGAGTCGTGTGTATCCCCTGTCTCAAGAGGAGACAGCGGCTATGGAGACTTACATAGCCGAGTCCTTGGCACAGGGATACATACGGTCCTCCACTTCCCCGGTTTCCTCGAGTTTCTTCTTTGTGAAGAAGAAGGATGGGGGATTGCGCCCGTGTATTGATTACCGTAGTCTCAATCAGATCACAGTTAAGTACAGTTACCCACTTCCACTGATTGCGACTATGACGGAATCGTTACGCGGAGCGCAGTTCTTGACAAAGTTGGATCTCAGGAGCGCGTACAATCTGGTGCGCATTAGGGAGGGGGATGAATGGAAAACAGCATTTAGCACCACCTCGGGTCATTACGAGTATCTCGTCATGCCATACGGGTTAATGAATGCTCCTTCAGTCTTCCAATCCTTTGTTGACGAGATTTTCCGGGACATGCATGGGCAGGGTGTAGTAGTGTACATCGACGACATCCTAGTGTACTCTTCTACACGAGCCGAGCATGTAGCCCTGGTGCGCCGAGTGTTGAGAAGACTGTTGGAGCATGACTTGTATGTCAAGGCAGAGAAATGCCTGTTCTTCCAGGAGTCCGTCTCCTTTTTTGGGTTATCGGTTGTCCGCGTCTGGTGTGGAGATAGAGGTAGACCGTGTATCGGCCGTGCGTAATTGGCAAACTCCAACCACTGTAAAAGAGGTGCAGCAGTTCTTGGGTTTTGCTAATTACTACCGGAGGTTTATTCTGGGTTTTGGACAAGTTGCAGCTCCCATTACGTCCCTGCTAAAGGGGGGTCCGGTTCGTTTGCAGTGGTCGGCTGAGGCGGACAGGGCATTTGTCAAACTGAAGAACCTGTTCACCTCGGCCCCGGTGCTGGCGCATCCGGATCCCTCTTTACCATTCCAAGTAGAGGTAGACGCGTCCGAGACCGGTATTGGGGCAGTCCTGTCACAACGGTCCGGCACGCCACCTAAACTCCGCCCCTGTGCGTTCTACTCCAAGAAGCTCAGCTCGGCGGAGCGCAACTATGACGTTGGGGACAGGGAGCTGTTAGCCGTATTCCAGGCCCTAAAGGTGTGGAGGCATTGGCTTGAGGGGGCTCAACACCCTTTCCTCATTCTGACTGATCACCGTAACCTGGAGTACATCCGGGCAGCTAGGAGATTGAACCCTCGTCAGGCTAGGGGGAACATGTTCCTAACCCGGTTTGTTTTTAAGATCACATACATCCCAGGGTCCCAGAATGGTAAGGCAGATGCCCTGTCCCGGCGGTATGACACAGAGGAGAGGTCCAACGAGCCTACTTCCATACTGCCGGAGTCTTGTTTGGTGGCTCCGGTGGTATGGGAGGTCGATGCGGAAATCGAGCGGGCACTGCGTACCAACCCTACTCCCCCCGAGTGTCCTGTGGGGCGGACGTACGTTCCGCTCGAGGTTCGGGATCGTCTTATTTATTGGGCTCATACATCACCCTCCTCTGGACATCCAGATATTGGCCGGACCGTGCACTGTCTTAGCATGAAATACTGGTGGCCAACGTTAGCTAAGGATGTGAGGGTTTATGTCTCCTCCTGCTCGGTGTGTGCCCAGTGTAAGGCGCCTAGACATTTGCCCAGGGGTAAGTTACATCCCCTGCCCGTTCCACAACGACCATGGTCCCACCTATCGGTGGATTTTGTAACCGACCTACCCCCCTCCCAGGGGAATACCACCATTTTGGTCGTTGTGGATCGGTTTTCCAAGGCCTGTCGTCTCCTTCCAATGCCGGGTCTCCCTACTGCCCTACATACCGCTGAGGCCCTATTTACCCATGTGTTCCGGCACTATGGGGTCCCCGAGGATATTGTGTCTGACCGAGGTCCCCAGTTCACCTCCAGAGTTTGGGGGCGTTCATGGAACGATTGGGGGTCTCGGTAAGCCTTACCTCGGGGTACCACCCAGAGAGCAATGGGCAGGTGGAACGTGTCAACCAGGATGTGGGTAGGTTTTTGAGGTCCTATTGCCGGGACCGGCCGGAGGAGTGGTCTAGGTTCATCCCCTGGGCAGAGATGGCCCAGAACTCTCTCCGCCACTCCTCCACCAATTTAACACCTTTCCAGTGTGTTTTAGGTTATCAGCCGGTCCTGGCACCATGGCACGAGAGCCAGATCGAGGCCCCTGCGGTGGACGAGTGGATTCGGCGCTCGGAGGAGACGTGGGACGCTGCCCATGTCCATCTGCAGCGTGCCATCCGTCAACAAAAGGCGGCGCCGATCGCCACCGCAGTGAGGGACCGGTGTACGCACCGGGAGATCGAGTCTGGCTCTCGACTCGAAACCTGCCCCTCCGCCTGCCCTGCCGGAAGCTGGGTTGGCGGTTTGTGGGGCCCTTCAAAGTCCTGAGAAGATTGAACGAGGTGTGTTACAGGTTACAACTGCCTATAGAGTACAAAAATATTAACCCCTCGTTCCATGTGTCTCTTCTCAGGCCGGTGGTAGCTGGCCCACTCCAAGAAGATGAGATAGGAGAGACCCCTCCGCCCCCTTTGGACATCGAGGGGGCCCCGGCGTACAGGGTCCGGACCATCTTGGACTCGAGGCGCCGGATGAGTGGTCTCCAGTATCTCGTGGAGTGGGAGGGGTACGGTCCGGAGGAACGGTGCTGGGTGCCCAGGAGGGACATCCTCGATCCATCCCTCCTGACTGAGTTCCACCGTGGGCATCCCACGCGCCCGGGTCCGCGTCCTCCTGGCCGTCCCGAGGCCGGGGGTCGGCGACGGCTGGAGCCGCGCGTCAAGGGGGGGTACTGTCACGGATTCTGCCGAGACTGCTCCTCCTCCTGGTTCGGGCAGGCTTCGGCGTTCGCCGTCCCCGGAGTACTAGCTGCCACCGCTCTGTTTCGTAGTGTGATTGCTTTTGTCTGTCTTTTACACCTGTGTCCATTTGTGTGTTGATTACTTGTCTTATAAGTTCCTTGTTTTGCATTAGTCTGATTGTGTGTTGTTGTTTTCTGCCTGTCGTGCAGAGCTGCGTGTCTGCACTCTGTCTTTGTTTGGGATTATTGTTTACGCGTGTTTGCGTAATTGCCTCGCCTCCGTCTGTTTTCGAGGTCGTGTTTTGTTTGTTGCTCTTTGGACTATTAAAGTCTTTTGGACGTATCCTCTGTGTCCTGCGCCTGACTCCTCCACCACATCCACATCGGAACTACTGACACGACAGCCCCAAAACATCACTGCTCTAGAGGAGATCTGCATGGAGGAATGGGCCAAAATACCAGCAACAGTGTGTGAAAACCTTGTGAAGACTTACAGAAAACGTTTGACCTGTGTCATTGCCAACAAAGGGTATATAACAAAGTATTGAGAAACTTTTGTTATTGACCAAATACTTATTTTCCACCATAATTTGCAAATAAATTCATAAAAAATCCTACAATGGGATTTTCTGGATTTTTCTTCCTAATTTTGTCTGTCATAGTTGACGTGTACCTATGATGAAAATTACAGGCCTCTCTCATCTTTTTAAGTGGGAGAACTTGCACAATTGGTGGCTGACTAAATACTTTTTTTCCCCACTGTAATTAGTTAAAGAAAATTGTGATAAATAAAAAAGTATACCAGTTTCATTTAAGGACCAAAGGATTGACAGCCGTCCCATATAGATTGCAAAAATAGTTGGGAAGAGATTTTTGACGTACCGATTCCACGGCATAGTGTTTATGAACTGATACACAAAACGACGCCGGATTCAAAACTTCAAATTTTTCAATTTAAATTATTATACAAAATTATTGCTACCAATAGAATGTTATTTATATGGGGGATACAATCTTCCCAGCTCTGCAGATTTTGCTGCGAAGAAACAAAATCATTAGATCATTTGTTTTGGTACTGTCCATTTGTAGCTTGTTTTTGGACACAGGTCCAGGAATGGCTGAAGGATTGCAATATTTACCTGGAGCTAACCCTGCAGATCGCATTACTGGGTGATCTGAAAAGTCATAATCAATCGCTCAATAATATAATAATACTTTTAGCAAAACTGTTTATTTTCAATTTACAATCTGTAGAAACAATGAGAATAGAACGGTTCAGAACTTTTGTGAAACATCACAGTACAGTTGAAAAATATATGGCAAATAGAAATCCAATATGGATGGTGTTAAGAGATAGATGGGAGGTGTTGAATGGAGCTGAAGGATGGGACTAATAACAACTAGCAACAACTAATAACAACAAGATAACTAATGTAAAGCATACTGTGTCCATAATAAGTATATAGGTTATAGGTTGAGAGCTTTTGTGAAAGAGCACAGTTAGAAAGATATGGTATATAGAAGCAAACCAGATGGACATCATGAAAATGATCGGAGAGGTTGAGGGTAGACGAAGTTCAGGAGTAAAAACAAACAAAATTGAATTATTGTAAAACTGACTGTGTCCATAAAATGTACACTACCGTTCAAAGGTTTGGGGTCACTTAGAAATGTCCTTGTTTTAGAAAGAAAATCAATTTTTTTGTCCATTAAAATAACATCAAATTGATCAGAAATACAGTGTAGACATTGTTAATGTTGTAAATGGCTATTGTAACCATTTTGCAATTATGTTAGCACAGCTGAAAACTGTTGTGCTGATTAAAGAAGCAATAAAACTGGCCTTCTTGAGACTAGTTGAGTATCTGGAGCATCAGCAATTGTGGGTTCGATTACAGGAGCAAAATGGCCAGAAACAAATAACTTTCTTCTGAAACTCATCAGTCTGTTCTTGTTCTGAGAAATGAAGGCTATTCCATGTGAGAAATTGGCAAGAAACTGAAGATCTCGTACAACGCTGTGTACTACTCCCTTCACAGAACAGCGCAAACTGGCTCTAAGCAGAATAGAAAGAGGAATGGGAGGCCCCGGTGCACAACTGAGCAAGAGGGCAAATACATTAGAGTGTCTAGTTTGAGAAACAGACGCCTCACATATCCTCAACTGGCAGCTTCATTAAATAGTACCCGCAAAACACCAGTCTCAACGTCAACAGTGAAGAGGCGACTCCGGGATGCTGACCTAGGCAGAGTTGCAAAGAAAAAGCCATATCTCAGACTGGCCAATAAAAATAAAAGATTAAGATGGGCAAAAGAACACAGACACTGGACAGAGGAAGATTGGAAAAAAGTGTTATGGACAGACTAATCGAAGTTTGAGGTGTTTGGATCACAAAGAAGAACATTTGTAAGATGCAGACCAGATGAAAAGATGCTGGAGGAGTGCTTGATGCCATCTGTCAAGCATGGTGGAGGCAATGTGATGTCTGGGGGTGCTTTGGTGGTGGGAAAGTGGGAGATTTGTACAGGGTAAAAGGGATCTTGAAGAAGGAAGGCTATCACTTCATTTTGCAACGCCATGCCATGCCCTGCGGACGGTGCTTAATTGGAGCCAATTTCCTCCTACAACAGGACAATGACCCAAAGCACAGCTCCAAACTATGCAAGAACTATTTAGGGAAGAAGCAGTCAGCTGGTGTTCTGTCTATAATGGAGTGGCCAGCACAGTCACCGGATCTCAACCCTATTGAGCTGTTGTGGGAGCAGCTTGACCGTATGGTACGTAAGAAGTGCCCATCAAGCCAATCCAACTTGTGGGAGGTGCTTCAGGAAGCATGGGGTGAAATCTCTTCAGATTACCTCAACAAATTGACAACTAGAATGCCAAAGGTCTGCAAGGCTGTAATTGCTGCAAATGGAGGATTCTTTGATGAAAGCAAAGTTTGAAGGACATAATCATTATTTCTAACCTTGTCAATGACTACATTTCCTATTCATTTTTGCTATATTTCCTATTCAAACACATTGAATGTATGTTTTCATGGAAAACAAGGAAATGTCTAAGTGATCCCAAACTTTTGAACGGTAGTGTATATATAAAAAGGCCCACTTTACCACTCTTGGGTAGCATCATTACTTTGGCTTCCCTCCAGGCCTGAGGACAAAGACTTTCCTCTAGGCTCAGATTAAAGATGACAAAAGGAGTGCTATAGGGTCAGCTACCATCCTCAGTAGCTACCATCTAAGTTGTCAATGCCAGGAGGTATCAATAACAATAATTTTTCCACCTCTCCCACACTAACTTAACAAAATTCAAACTTGCAATGCTTTTCTTTCATTATTAGATTTTTTTATGCATGAGTACGATGGCTCACTGTTCGTTGTTGGCATTTCCTGCCTAAGTTTGCCCACTTTGCCAATGAAGTAATCATTAAAATAATTGGCAACATCAAATGGTTTTGTGATGAATACGCCCTCTGATTCGTTGAAAGATGGAGTTTTATTCGTCTTCTGGCCATAATTTCATTTAAAGTACTCCAAAGTTTTATATCATTGATCTTGGCTTCATAATACAGTTTCTTCTTCTTTTTATTGAGTTTAGTCACATAATTTCTCAATTTGCAATAGGTCAGCCAGTCAGATGTGTAGCCAGACTTATTAGCCACTCCTTTCGCCCGATCTCTTTCAACAATACAGTTTTTCAATTCCTCATCAATCCATGGAGCCCTAACAGTTCTAACAGTCAGTTTCTTAACAGGTGCATGTTTATCAATAATTGGAAGAAGCAATTTCATAAATTCATCAAGTGCAGCGTCTGCATCCTCCTTATTAATCAAACCAGACCAACAAATATATTTTACATCATCCACATACAGTTGAAGTTTACATACACTTAGGTTGGAGTCATTCAACCACTCAACACATTTCTTGTTAACAAACTATAGTTTTGGCAAGTCGGTTAGGACATCTACTTTGTGCATGACACAAGTAATTTTTCCAACAATTGTTTACAGACAGATTATTTCACTTATAATTCAATGTATCACAATTCCAGTTGGTCAGAAGTTTACATAAGTTGACTGTGCCTTTAAACAGCTTGGAAAATTCAAAAAATGATGTCATGGCTTTAGAAGCTTCTAATTTGGCTAATTGACATCATTTGAGTCAATTGGAGGTGTACCTGTGGATGTATTTCAAGGCCTACCTTCAAACGCAGTGCCTCTTTGCTTGACATCATGGGAAAATGCAAAGAAATCAGCCAAGACCTCAGAAAAAAATGATAGACCTCCACAAGTCTGGTTCATCCTTGGGAGCAATTTCCAAACGCCTGAAGGTACCACGTTCATCTGTACAAACAATAGTATGCAAGTATAAATACCATGGGACCACGCAGCCGTCATACCGCTCAGGAAGGAGATGCGTTCTGTCTCCTAGAGATGAACGTACTTTGGTGCGAAAAGTGCAAATCAATCCCAGAACAACAGCAAAGGACCTTGTGAAGATGCTGGAGGAAACAGGTACAAAAGTATCTATATCCACAGTAAAACAAGTCCTATATCAACATAACCTGAAAGGCCGCTCAGCAAGGAAGAAGCCACTGCTCCAAAACCGCCATAAAAAAGCCAGACTACGGTTTGCAACTTCACATGGGGACAAAGATCTTACTTTTTGGAGAAATGTCCTCTGGTCTGATGAAACAAAAATAGAACTGTTTGGCCATAATGACCATCGTTATGTTTGGAGGAAAAAGGGGGACGCTTGCAAGCCAAAGAACACCATCCCAACCGTGAAGCACAGGGGTGGTAGCATCATGCTGTGGGGGTGCTTTGCTGCAGGAGGGACTGGTGCACTTCACAAAATAGATGGCATCATGAGGAAGGAAAATTAGGTGGATATATTGAAGCAACATCTCAAGACATCAGTCAGGAAGTTAAAGCTTGGTAGCAAATGGGTCTTCCAAGTGGACAATGACCCCAAGCATACTTCCAAAGTTGTGGCAAAATGGCTTAAGGACAACAAAGTCAAGGTATTGGAGTGGCCATCACAAAGCCCTGACCTCAATCCTCTAGAACATTTGTGGGCAGAACTGAAAAAGCGTGTGCGAGCAAGGAGGCCAACAAACCTGACTCAGTTACACCAGCTAAATGTATTTGGCTAAGGTGTATGTAAACTTCCGACCTCAATTGTAAGAGTCACAGCAAAATCTTGTGCATGATCTCTTATACACTATTTTAGGACCAGCTTTCGGGAACTTTGTCTTTTCTGGATATAGCCACTATATTGTGATCACTGCATCCAATATACGGATAAAGCTTTAGAACAAAGTTCTACAGAATTAGTAAAAATGTGATTAATACATGTGGATGATCTTGTTCCTGTAGTGTTTGTAAACACCCTGGTAGGTTGATTAATATCCTGAACCAGATTACAGGCACTTCCTCTTGAGTGGACAGCTTGATGAAAACCAGTCAATATTCAGGTCCAGAGAGAGAGAGAGAGAGAGAGAGAGAGAGAGAGAGAGAGAGAGAGAGAGAGAGAGAGAGAGAGAGACACAGATAGATAGACAGACACAGACAGACAGACAGACAGACAGACACAGACAGACAGACAGACAGACACAGACAGACAGACAGACAGACACAGACAGACAGACACAGACAGACAGACAGACAGACAGACAGACACAGACAGACAGACACAGACAGACAGACAGACAGACAGACAGACAGACAGACAGACAGACACAGACAGACAGACATAGACAGACAGACAGACACAGACAGACAGACAGACAGACAGACAGACAGACATCACAGAGCAAATGGTGCAGCCAATGAAAATGAATAAAAAAACATAATTATCCCCAAAAATATTCCAGAAAGAGGGCAAGAAACAGCAAGGACAAATAGAGGATAGTGAAGGTATTGAAATAAAAATTGACAGAGAGAGAAAAAGCCAGTGATGTGCAGTGAGACATAAAAGAGAGAAACACTGAGTGTGTGTGAATGGTTCAGCCAGGTCACCCGTGATACAAGTCAGTATTCAACGTCCATCCATGTCTGAGGTTGTCGGGATATGACATAGAAACCGGCCACTAGGGGCAACAGTGAGCGCTGTTACTTTCAAGTAGGTTTCAGTTTTGCGTCTGACTCTGGTGCAAAAGGTTGCATGTTCGAATCCAGCGATAGAAAGTTGTTTTTGAGTTTTTTGTTTTAAGCCTATCCCAAACGTAAACCCTTCCCTTAACCATTCAGAGTTAATACCTAACCTTAACCCTACCCTTAACCATTCAGAGTTAATACCTAACCTTAACCCTACCCTTAACCATTCAGAGTTAATACCTAACCTTATCCCTTCCCTTAACCATTCAGAGTTAATACCTAACCTTAACCCTACCCTTAACCATTCAGCGTTAATACCTAACCTTAACCCTTCCCTTAACCATTCAGAGTTAATACCTAACCTTAACCCTACCCTTAACCATTCAGAGTTAATACCTAACCTTAACCCTACCCGTAACCATTCAGAGGTAATACCTAACCTTAACCCTACCCTTAACCATTCAGAGTTAATACCTAACATTAACCCTACCCTTAACCATTCAGAGTTAATACCTAACCTTAACCTTACCCTTAACCATTCAGAGTTAATACCTAACCTTAACCCTTCCCTTAACCATTCAGAGTTAATACCTAACCTTAACCCTACCCTTAACCATTCAGAGTTAATACCTAACCTTAACCCTACCCTTAACCATTCAGAGTTAATACCTAACCTTAACCCTTCCCTTAACCATTCAGAGTTAATACCTAACCTTAACCCTACCCTTAACCATCAGAGTTAATACCTAACCTTAACCCTACCCTTAACCATTCAGAGTTAATACCTAACCTTAACCCTTCCCTTAACCATTCGGAGTTAATACCTACCCTTAACCCTACCCTTAACCATTCAGAGTTAATACCTAACCTTAACCCTACCCTTAAAAAATATAAGTTAATGCCTACATTTAACCTTAAACACTTTTAAATTTGACGTTTGGAACAACTTTGACATTTTACATTTGAGAAACATGGATCAACGCCTAATTCTGACCTAGTGAGAGGTAGTTGGAATGGTTATGTGTGTGTGTTTGCATGTGTTTTGACAGAGACAGACAGAGAGAGTATGCTGGTGACCTTGCCAGCTGGCAGAATGAGATGTATGTTTCTGACCATGTGTGTGTGTGTGAGTGAATGTGTGTGTGTGTGCGTGCGTGTGTGTGTGTGCGTGCGTGTGCCTGTATGTGTATTTGTGTGTATCAGGCCTCTGGAGTGCCCAGGCTGAACAGCTCGGCGGGCGGGGTGACGGGGGCTTGTGCCCACCCTGAGGAGAGGGGCTGCTGGGACATTAAACGCTGCCTCCGCCACGCAACCTGGTCACCATGGTAACACCGTGGTCCCAAAGCCTTCCTTCTGCTGTCATATGGAGAACATAAAATATGTCATACAGAGGTCATAACCTGTCATAAGCAGTCATAACAAAGTATGTTAGATAGTGTCTGTAGTGCAGTCAGGACCTTTACTTTACTTAAGGCATACCCAGATATGACTTGCTCTATAGGGATACTGATATAGGTCAGACATGACTTGTTCTATAGGGATACTCATATAGGTACAGTGAGGGAAAAAAGTATTTGATCCCCTGCTGATTTTGTACGTTTGCCCACTGACAAAGAAATGATCAGTCTATAATTTTAATGGTAGGTTTATTTGAACAGTGAGAGACAGAATAACAACAAAAAAATCCAGAAAAACGCATGTCAAAAATGTTATAAATTGATTTGCATTTTAATGAGGGAAATAAGTATTTGACCCCCTCTCAGTCAGAAAGATTTCTGGCTCCCAGGTGTCTTTTATACAGGTAACAAGCTGAGATTAGGAGCACACTCTTAAAGGGAGTGCTCCTAATCTCAGCTTGTTACCTGTATAAAAGACACCTGTCCACAGAAGCAATCAATCAATCAGATTCCAAACTCTCCACCATGGCCAAGACCAAAGACCTCTCTCCAAGGATGTCAGGGACAAGATTGTAGACCTACACAAGGCTGGAATGGGCTACAAGACCATCGCCAAGAAGCTTGGTGAGAAGGTGACAACAGTTGGTGCGATTATTTGCAAATGGAAGAAACACAAAATAACTGTCAATCTCCCTCGGCCTGGGGCTCCATGCAAGATCTCACCTCATGGAGTTGCAATGATCATGAGAACGGTGAGGAATCAGCCCAGAACTACACGGGAGGATCTTGTCAATGATCTCAAGGCAGCTGGGACCATAGTCACCAAAAAAACAATTGGTAACACACTACGCCGTGAAGGATTGAAATCCTGCAGCTCCCGCAAGGTCCCCCTGCTCAAGAAAGCACATATACATGCCCGTCTGAAGTTTGCCAATGAACATCTGAATGATTCAGAGGAGAACTGGGTGAAAGTGTTGTGGTCAGATGAGACCAAAATCGAGCTCTTTGGCATCAACTCAACTCGCCGTGTTTGGAGGAGTGTCACGGTTTCGGCCGAGGCGGCTCCTCCTCCTTGTTCGGGCAGGTTTCGCCGGTCGTCGTCTCCGGAGTTCTAGCTGCCACCGCTCGATGTTTCGTGTTTGTTTGGTTTTGTCTGTTAGTCACACCTGTTTTGTGTTAGGTCTCGTTTAGCACCCTATTTAGTTTCCTTGTTGTTAGGTTTGTGTTGTGTGTGATTGTTCGTGTCGTGGTTGCGCTACCTGTTACGGTACGCTATTTTCCGTAGTTTCCTCCTTGTGTTTAGGAGAGATTTACGCACCTTTGTGTGCGCTTGCATTACGCCTGTGTGCGTCTTTTTGCCTCCGGGCTGTTGTGGATTATTTTTGTGCTAAGTAAAGTCTTGTTGGACTTACCCTCTGCTGCCCGCGCCTGATTCCACACCACACCTATACACAGCAACGTGACAGAATCACACACCACAGATGGAATCAGCAGGAGCACCCGTCGACCCCATGGAGGAACGTCTCCTTGGACACGAGCACCGGATCAACCGTATCGGGCACGCCTTGGAGGGCGTCATGGACACCCTTCGTCGATGGGAGACCAGCGGGGTTCCCATAGCCCCACCTATCGCACCATCACCTTCACCACCGGACAACCAGCCCGTCCATCGACCGGAACCCAGTGGGATTCGGCTCTCGCTCCCGAGGGCGTACGACGGCACCGCTGCCGGGTGTCAGGGGTTCCTCCTACAAGTGGAGCTCTACATTGCCACCATACACCCGGCGCCCTCGGGATACGAGAGCGTGTCCGCCCTCATCTCCTGTCTCACCGGCAAGGCGTTGGAGTGGGCCAACGCTGAGTGGAGGGGAATAGACGCCGCCACCGTCACGTATGCGGAGTTCTCCCGTCGCTTCCGTGCGGTCTTCGACCATCCACCAGAGGGGAGAGCGGCGGGGGAACGTCTATTCCACCTCCGACAGGGGGATGAGGAGCGCTCAGGCGTTCGCACTGGAGTTCGGACTCTAGCGGCTGATGCGGGGTGGAATGAGAGGGCCCTCATAGACCACTTCCGATGTAGCCTCCGGGAGGACGTCCGCAGGGAGTTAGCCTGCAGGGACAGTACACTAACATTTGACCAGCTGGTGGACATGGCCATCAGACTGGACAACCTGCTGGCGACCCGCGGACGTCCCAGGTGGGGGCCTCCCATTCCACCCTCCAGCGCCTCCGAGCAGTGTCCGATGGAGCTTGGAGGTGCTGGCGCTAGAGGGAGAGGAGGTAGGAGCCCGAGGGGGGCAGTCTCCTGCACCAAGTGTGGGCGCGGAGGTCACACCGTGGCTAGGTGCTGGGGAGGGTCCCCTGGTGAGGGAGAGAGCCGGTCGTACAGTGGGGAGTCCACCCAGGTGAGTAGGCGCCCTACTTACCCAGAGCTTTCTGTCGTGCACATTACCTTACCTGTTTGTTTCCCACAGGTTGCACCTCGGTCCCAGCATAAGGCGCTAGTCGATTCAGGCGCAGCTGGGAATTTTGTAGACCGGAGATTCTGTATTAAGTTAGGGATTCCCCTCCTTCCAGTCGACAAACCCTTTCCTGTACATGCCCTAGATAGTCGTCCGTTAGGATCTGGGTTGATTGGGGAGGTCACAGCGCCACTTAGGATGAGGACGCAGGGGGGTCATGAGGAGACGATTCAACTCTATCTGATCGACTCTCCTGCGTATCCGGTGGTACTGGGGCTTCCCTGGTTGATGACCCATGATCCTACTATTTCGTGGCGAGAGAAAGCTCTTAAAGGGTGGTCTGCTCAGTGTGAGGGGTTATGTCTGGGTGTTTCTGTAGGGCGACCTCGGTGGAGAGTCCGAACCAGATGTCAGCACTGCACATTCCTCCTGAGTATGAGGATTTGGCGCTCGTGTTCAGTAAGACCAGAGCGGCACAGTTGCCACCTCATAGACAAGGGGATTGTGCGATAGACCTCCAGACAGGAGCAGCGCTTCCGCGGAGCCATGTGTATCCTTTGTCACAGGAGGAGAAAAAGGCAATGGAGACTTACATTGCCGAGTCTCTGAGACAAGGATACATACGGGCCTCCACTTCTCCCGCGTCCTCGAGCTTCTTTTTTGTGAAGAAAAAGGATGGAGGTTTGCGTCCGTGTATTGATTACCGCGGTCTCAATCAGGTGACGGTGAAGTACAGCTATCCACTTCCTCTGATTGGGACTATGACGGAGTCCTTACACGGGGCAAGGTTCTTCACAAAATTGGATCTCCGGAGCGCATATAACTTGGTGCGCATTAGGGAGGGCGATGAGTGGAAGACAGCATTTAGTACTACATCCGGCCATTACGAGTATCTCGTCATGCCATATGGGTTAATGAATGCTCCATCAGTCTTCCAATCGTTTGTAGACGAACTTTTCCGGGACATGCAGGCGCAGGGAGTAGTGGTGTACATAGATGATATTCTTGTGTACAGTGCTACTCGGGCCGAGCATGTAGCCCTGGTGCGCAGGGTATTGAGGAGACTGTTGGAGCATGACCTGTATGTCAAAGCTGAGAAATGTCTGTTCTTCCAGGAGTCAGTTTCCTTTTTGGGTTACCAGTTGTCTGCGTCGAGGGTGAGAATGGAGGTGGACCGTGTGTCCGCCGTGCGTAATTGGCAAACCCCAACTACGGTTAAAGAGGTGCAGCGGTTCTTGGGTTTTGCGAATTACTACCGGAGGTTTATCCGGGGGTTTTGGACAGGTGGCAGCTCCCATAACGTCTCTGCTGAAGGGGGGTCCGGTGCGCTTGCAGTGGTCAGCTGAGGCGGACAGGGCCTTTGGGAGACTGAAGGACCTGTTTACCTCGGCCCCGGTGTTGGCGCACCCGGATCCCACTTTACCCTTCCAAGTTGAGGTGGACGCGTCTGAGGCCGGTATCGGGGCAGTTCTTTCTCAACGATCCGGTACACCACCTAAGCTCCGCCCCTGTGCTTTTTATTCTAAGAAGCTCAGTCCGGCGGAGCGGAATTATGACGTAGGGGACAGGGAGCTGTTAGCCGTAGTACAGGCCCTAAAGGTGTGGAGGCATTGGCTTGAGGGGGCTCAGCACCCTTTCCTCATTCTGACCGACCATCGTAACCTGGAGTACATTCGGGCAGCTAGGAGGCTGAATCCTCGCCAGGCTCGATGGACTATGTTTCTCGCCCGGTTTGTGTTCAAGATCACTTACATCCCTGGGTCCCAGAACGGGAAGGCAGATGCTCTGTCCCGTCGGTATGACACGGAGGAGAGGTGCGTGGAGTCCATTCCCATACTACCGGAGTCTTGTCTGGTGGCACCGGTGGTGTGGGAGGTCGATGCGGAGATCGAGCGGGCGTTACGCACCGAGCCTAGTCCTCCCCAGTGTCCGGTGGGTCGGGTGTACGTCCCGCTCGAGGTCCGGGATCGGCTGATTTATTGGGCTCACACGTCCCCCTCCTCTGGACATCCGGGTATTGGCCGGACGGTGCACTGCCTTAGTACGAAGTACTGGTGGCCAACGTTAGCCAGGGATGTGAGGGTTTATGTCTCCTCCTGCTCAGTATGTGCCCAGTGTAAGGCGCCCAGACACTTGCCCAGGGGTAAATTACAGCCCCTGCCCGTTCCACAACGACCCTGGTCTCACCTCTCGGTGGATTTTGTTACCGATCTTCCCTCCTCCCAGGGGAATACCACCATCCTGGTCGTTGTGGATCGGTTCTCGAAGGCCTGTCGTCTCCTTCCCCTGCCGGGTCTTCCCTACGGCCCTACAGACCGCTGAGGCTCTATTTACTCACGTCTTCCGGCATTACGGGGTGCCCGAGGATATAGTGTCCGATCGAGGCCCCCAGTTTACCTCCAGAGTCTGGAGAGCATTTATGGAACGTTTGGGGGTCTCGGTGAGCCTTACCTCGGGTTACCACCCGGAGAGTAATGGGCAGGTTGAACGAGTCAACCAGGATGTGGGTAGGTTTCTGAGGTCATATTGTCAGGGCCGGCCGGAGGAGTGGGCGAGATATGTGCCCTGGGCCGAGATGGCACAGAACTCTCTCCGCCACTCCTCCACCCAACTAACCCCTTTTCAGTGTGTATTAGGGTACCAGCCGGTTCTGGCACCATGGCATGAGAGCCAGATCGAGGCCCCCGCTGTGGATGAGTGGGTGCGGCGCTCGGAGGAGACGTGGGACGCTGCACACGTCCATCTGCAGCGTGCCATACGTCGACAGAAGACGAGCGCCGACCTACACCGCAGTGAGGGGCCAGTGTACGCACCTGGAGATCGAGTCTGGCTCTCAACCAGAAACCTGCCCCTCCGCCTGCCCTGCCGGAAGCTGGGTTGGCGGTTTGTGGGGCCTTTTAAAGTCCTGAGGAGATTGAACGAGGTGTGTTACAGGTTAGAACTACCTATTGATTACAAGAATATTAACCCCTCGTTCCATGTGACTCTCCTCAGGCCGGTGGTAGCTGGTCCACTCCAGGACTTTGAGATTGAGGAGACTCCTCCGCCCCCGTTGGACATCGAGGGGGCTCCGGCGTACACGGTTCGGACCATCCTGGATTCGAGACGCCGGATGGGGGGTCTCCAATATCTCGTGGAGTGGGAGGGTGCGGTCCGGAGGAGCGGTGCTGGGTGCCAAGGAGGGACATTCTGGATTCGTCCCTGATGACCGAATTCCATCGTGGTCATCCTGCGCGCCCTGCTCCGCGTCCCCTGGTCGTCCCCGAGGCCGGAGGCGGCGCGCGGCTGGAGGGGGTACTGTCACGGTTTCGCCGAGGCGGCTCCTCCTCCTTGTTCGGGCAGGTTTCGCCGGTCGTCGTCTCCGGAGTTCTAGCTGCCACCGCTCGATGTTTCGTGTTTGTTTGGTTTTGTCTGTTAGTCACACCTGTTTTGTGTTAGGTCTCGTTTAGCACCCTATTTAGTTTCCTTGTTGTTAGGTTTGTGTTGTGTGTGATTGTTCGTAGTCGTGGTTGCGCTACCTGTTACGGCACGCTATTTTCCGTAGTTTCCTCCTTGTGTTTAGGAGAGATTTACGCACCTTTGTGTGCGCTTGCATTACGCCTGTGTGCGTCTTTTTGCCTCCGGGCTGTTGTGGATTATTTTTGTGCTAAGTAAAGTCTTGTTAGACTTACCCTCTGCTGCCTGCGCCTGATTCCACACCACACCTATACACAGCAACGTGACAAGGAGGAGGAATGCTGCCTACGACCCCAAGAACACCATCCCCACCGTCAAACATGGCGGTGGAAACATTATGTTTTGGGGGTGTTTTTCTGCTAAGGGGACAGGACAACTTCACCGCATTAAAGGGATGATGGACGGGGCCATGTACCGTCAAATCTTGGGTGAGAACCTCCTACCCTCAGCCAGGGCATTGAAAATGGGTCATGGATGGGTATTCCAGCATGACAATGACCCAAAACACACAGCCAAGACAACAAAGGAGTGGCTCAAGAAGAAGCACATTAAGGTCCTGGAGTGACCTAGCCAATCTCCAGACCTTAATCCCATAGAAAATCTGTGGAGGGAGCTGAAGGTTCGAGTTGCCAAACGTCAGGCTCAAAACCTTAATGACTTGGAGAAGATCTGCAAAGAGGAGTGGGACAAAATCCCTCCTGAGATGTGTACAAACCAGGTGGCCAACTTCAAGAAAGGTCTGATCTGTGATTGCCAACAAGGGTTTTGCCACCAAGTACTAAGTCATGTTTTGCAGAGGGGTCAAATACTTATTTCCCTCATTAAAATGCAAATCAATTTATAACATTTTTGACATGCGTTTTTTTCAGGATTTTTTTGTTGTTATTCTGTCTCTCACTGTTCAAATAAACCTACCATTAAAATGATAGACTGATCATGTCTTTGTCAGTGGGCAAATGTACAAAATCAGCAGGGGATCAAATACTTTTTTCTCTCACTGTATGAGTTCCCAGATACCCCTCTTTTAACTCTCTCCATCCCCCACCTCACGACACGATACCAGATATGCAAATGTGTTAACCCTGACAATCAGCTGGATAATATTTGTCCCTTTTGTCCACTAAAAACCAGATCCCTTCCTGTTCTAACTGACACCCAGATGACATACAGTACCATATATGCTCCTATGCTAGCCTTCACACCTGCTTTGGTCCTCATTATGTTTCATTGATGGACTAAATGTTATAATATTGGCTATTAATAACAAAACCAACACTTTCTCCACTTTTCAATAGTTGATTCCTGTCTGTCTATTATTAAGACAGGTAAGCCCCAGTCTCTAATCCTGCTTGACAGCTCAGCACACAGATACAGATCTGCTATCATAATTTGATGACTCTGTTGTCGCAGATAATTTTCCTGCACAGCAGGAAATGCAAACTTGTAGTGTACTGGTATTTGAGATTTAAAAAGGCTTCTAAAGTTTGTAATTTCCACTTTAAAATGTCAGACTTGATTTGCCATAATGAAAAATGTATCAACCCCTACAAAAATGTCCATTAATTATAATACACATAATAATTATGTTCTGTTGCTGCAGGATTATTTTCCTTCTGTGAGAAACTGGTCAAATTAAGAGTACACACCGGTAGGTTATAGAAAAGGATGTATCAACTGTCTTATGTCCGTCCTGTTAGTCCAACACATTGCTCATTTCAATCACATCTAATTGTGATCCAGCCATGTCTCTGTATGCGTCCCAAATGGCTCCCTAGGGCTCTGGTCAAGTAGTGCACTATATAGGGAATAGGGTACCAGTTGGAACGCAACCTGTGTGTTTGATCATGCATTAAACATCATGTTGCAGTGGTTACAGCCACTATGGTGGGAAGAACGTTTCTCTTGGAAATCTCCTTGATGATGTCACTAAATCAAATGGGCGGCCTTTAGTGGCGCCCGCCCAGATGCATGTTGGGATATCTAATCTGTTTTACTGACAATAAGAGTGCACTCAGGTCTGACTTTCTGACTGCGCCTGACTGTCTGACTGGGTGATGCAGTGACAAAATGCTGCATCTGCTAATCATTGTTAGATCATTCTATTTCCTGCCAAAGGCTCCTAGGGATACAGCATCCTACAGAAACCTATAATCAAATGTCAGATGCAGTGGTTTAGGGAGTACTGTATGCTTGTTTCTGTTCAGAAATAAGGACACCCAAAGGCCACCAATTACATTTACAGTTAACTATTTTGACTAGCAGAGGATGCTAGGTATTGATAGAAGAATTTGGTAATGACTAATTATTACACTCCACTTTATGAAATGTGTTAGAATCATGAGACTATAATCTAATAATGTGTGTGCGTAGGTAGCAATGTGAGCAGGAGTTAGGCCTCCCAATTTAGGGAGGAGAGAAACCGTTAGGCCTGGAGGAGAGTATGAAAAGGTTTCAGGATATTGTGAGGACGGCGATAATTAAGGAATGCAGCCTGCCCGGGCAAGGAGTAGACTATGATAAGAACATGTGTGTGTTTGTGTATGTGTATGTGTGTGTGTGTATGTGTGTATGTGTGTGTGTGTGTGTGTGTGTGTGTGTGTGTGTGTGTATGTGTGTGTGTGTGTATGTGTGTGTGTGTGTGTGTGTGTGTGTGTGTGACCTGATGGTCAGGAGAGCAGAGGAAAACATGAGCTAAACCCATGTACAGTGGAAAAATACAGCCCGCCTACAGCGGGGTGGGATTTTTCCTCTGACGTGTGCGTATAAAAGGATTGTGCTACCATTTTGTAGCAGAGCGCTCTCATTAATAAATATGATGACCATGAGCAGAATTGGGTCTTTGTTTAATTTATTTAAACTAAGAGATTTACAACCTTTTGGGAATTATTCAAAGATTTAAGAAGTAGTTGACCTCAACCATTGAGATAACAAAATTCTCGTAACAGCTTGGTCCTCCGAGCTGGATATCAATACCTGTCCTCTGTCGTTCCGGGGGACACCGAAAACCGTGCACGGGCGGATGATACATCCGTATAGACAAAGACCTGCCCTCTGAGATTGGGGGATCAATACAGGCCGGTGACAACCTGGAAACGACAGAAACGGTGACGATATCCAACCAAAATTGAGCTGCAAGAATAAGGTCAGTAGTCTTTATTCATTGGATTTTGGGGGAAAGTGATCTGAACTTGCAATAATAATCTGTAATTCTTGTAAAGGGCAGAGAATGATTACCAAAATCCAGTAAGACTTGTCATCGCGTTTTTAGACGTTTATCTAGAGAAAACTCAATGCGCCAGTATTCTAGATAGATATAAAATGCGAGTGGTATAGCACAGTTAGGAGGGTCAGAAATTGACTCCGAGGTTAGGAGGGTCAGAAATTGACTCCGAGGTGAGTCCGAAATTGACTCCAGGTAGAGAGGCCATTACCGAACATAAACTAAACTTGTGTTGAGACAATCTGAAAGAGGATTGTCAAAAGTACACCAGAAGGGATTAAAATAGTTTGTGTGAGAAATAGAATATTGATAAAGTCAAAAGTCACAAACAACTGTAGATTTGCCATAACTCTATCTGTTTCATGAAACTGGAGCCTTACAAAACTCCGGGTTACCGATAGTGTTAACCAATAATCATGTAAGGTTGTATACGTGTGAGACCTAATATTTGCTCAAAAGTCACATCTATGAATAATTCCAGAAGAGGGGACTGAAATAGGTTGTGTGAGAAAGAAAGTAAATACAATTGATTATTTTGAGGAAGAAACATACAATTAAAAGTATAAGACATCAGAGTTATTAACTAATTAAAGACCAAATAAATTATTACAAAAAAATATATATATATACAGTGGGGAGAACAAGTATTTGATACACTGCCGATTTTGCAGGTTTTCCTACTTACAAAGCATGTAGAGGTCTGTAATTTTTATCATAGGTACACTTCGACTGTGAGAGACGGAATCTAAAACAAAAATCCAGAAAATCACATTGTATGATTTTTAAGTAATTAATTTGCATTTTATTGCATGACATAAGTATTTGATCACCTACCAACCAGTAAGAATTCCGGTTCTCACAGACCTGTTAGTTTTTCTTTAAGAAGCCCTCCTGTTCTCCACTCATTACCTGTATTAACTGCACCTGTTTGAACTCGTTACCTGTATAAAAGACAACTGTCCACACACTCAATCAAACAGACTCCAACCTCTCCACAATGGCCAAGACCAGAGAGCTGTGTAAGACATCAGGGATAAAATTGTAGACCTGCACAAGGCTGGGATGGGCTACAGGACAATAGGCAAGCAGCTTGGTGAGAAGGCAACAACTGTTGGCGCAATTATTAGAAAATGGAAGAAGTTCAAGACGACGGTCAATCACCCTTGGTCTGGGGCTCCATGCAAGATCTCACCTCGTGGGGCATCAATGATCATGAGGAAGGTGAGGGATCAGCCCAGAACTACACGGCAGGACCTGGTCAATGACCTGAAGAGAGCTGGGACCACAGCCTCAAAGAAAACCATTAGTAACACACTACGCCGTCATGGATTAAAATCCTGCAGCGCATGCAAGGTCCCCCTGCTCAAGCTAGCGCATGTCCAGGCCTGTCTGAAGTTTGCCAATGACCATCTGGATGATCCAGAGGAGGAATGGGAGAAGGTCATGTGGTCTGATGAGACAAAAATAGAGCTTTTTGGTCTAAACTCCACTCGCCGTGTTTGGAGGAAGAAGAAGGATGAATACAACCCCAAGAACACCATCCCAACTGTGAAGCATGGAGGTGGAAACACCATTCTTTGGGGATGCTTTTCTGCAAAGGGGACAGGACGACTGCATCGTATTGAGGGGAGGATGGATGGGGCCATGTATCGCGAGATCTTGGCCAACAACCTCCTTCCCTCAGTAAGAGCATTGAAGATGGGTCGTGGCTGGGTCTTCCAGCATGACAACGACCCGAAACACACAGCCAGGGCAACTAAGGAGTGGCTCCTTAAGAAGCATCTCAAGGTCCTGGAGTGGCCTAGCCAGTCTCCAGACCTGAACCCAATAGAAAATCTTTGGAAGGAGCTGAAAGTCCGTATTGCCCAGCGACAGCCCCGAAACCTGAAGGATCTGGAGAAGGTCTGTATGGAGGAGTGGGCCAAAATTCCTGCTGCAGTGTGTGCAAACCTGGTCAAGACCTACAGGAAACGTATGATCTCTGTAATTGCAAACAAAGGTTTCTGTACCAAATATTAAGTTCTGCTTTTCTGATGTATCAAATACTTATGTCATGCAATAAAATGCAAATTAATTACTTAAAAATCATACAATGTGATTTTCTGGATTTTTGTTTAAGATTCCATCTCTCACAGTTGAAGTGTACCTATGATAAAAATTACAGACCTCTACATGCTTTGTAAATAGGAAAACCTGCAAAATCGGCAGTGTATCAAATACTTGTTTTCCCCACTGTATATATATATTGTAAAATCATTTAATACATAACAATTCAGTTAAAGTGATAAAATAATTATTAGAGAGTTGAAGTAATCTAAATTCAATAAGGTGAGACTCAGTAATTTGTTAAAAGCCATAAAATAATTGTTCAAAGTATAGGACGACCAAAGAGTTCTGTCACCATGGGAAACAAACCCTCCAAGAAGGTCCCGGAGAAAACCGGGGATGAGAGATTTATGGAGGCAAGGGATAGGAGAAACCTCCATTATGTGACCAGGTGGAGGGAGAGGTATGGTTTTGAGGGACGTCTGGATGCAGACAAACTCAAATCCATGGTAAAACAGATGCACAAGGTGTGTAAAGGCAGAGCAGAGAGAGCCAGTGAAAGGGCTAGATATGGCCAGGGTGTGGCTCTCGGAGCCTTGAAAGAGAGAGAAGGGTGAGAGACAGAAAAGGGAAGTTAAAGAGCAGAAAGCCAGAAAGAGAAGGCTAAGAAAGTAACTAGAGTACTATGGTACAATAGGGGGGTCAAGGGACCGAAGGGTGGAAGACCCAGGTCCCTGAGGAGACTTGAACCCCACAACAAAAGTCCAGTTAGGAGCTGAGCTCAGGAGGGAGTCAGTATGAGTCAGGAGATGAGAGAGTAGAAGGGGGCCAGTACCCAATGATAGCCTTACCTAATATATTGGCAGGGAATGAAGGGGCCCCAGCAACCATAGATGTATACAGGCCATGAACACAGAGGGACGTGTCCCGAGCGGTTGAAGGAATGACCCACCCCAAAACAGGAATAGTAAGGTTTGGGCTGCCATTAGAGGGCAGTGGGTTTCAGGGGATGCCCAGAGGGCACTTTTGCCATGGGCCGATCACGGAGAGTATGTTGGGAAAATAACTGAATTGTGTAATAGCCTCAGAGAACATTACTATCATCACGCAGACTTCTCTAAAGTACATGAGTGTAAACAATGGGATAGTGAGACTGTCAGCCAATACTTAGAGAGGCTTAAGGATGTGTTCAACGCAAACAGTGGCATACCCGAGCCAGACCAGGTACTGGGGAATGATACTCCCTACCATCAGCAGTTAAAGCAGTTGCCCAGCGACAGCCCCAAAACATCACTGCTCTAGAGGAGATCTGCATGGAGGAATGGGCCAAAATACCAGCAACAGTGTGTGAAAACCTTTTGAAGACTTACAGAAAACGTTTGACCTGTGTTATTGCCAACAAAGGGTATATAACAAAGTATTGAGAAACTTTTGTTATTGACCAAATACTTATTTTCCACCATAATTTGCAAATACATTCATTAAAAATCCTACAATGTGATTTCCTGGATTGTTTTTCCTCATTTTGTCTGTCATAGTTGACATGTACCTATGATGAAAATTACAGGCCTCTCTCATCTTTTTAAGTGGGAGAACTTGCACAATTGGTGGCTGACTAAATACTTTTTTTCCCCACTGTATTTCCTATGTTCTTGATTACATTTAGCATTTTGGCCATTTGGCAGACACTCTTATCCGGGGCGACTTAGAGTTGGTGAGTGCATACATTTTCATACTGTAAAGAAAGGGGCAATCCTACGAGATAATGTCTGGCATAAGGATAAATTATTAAATTGATTAAAGTCACTGTTTTGATATGCGGAAATATTGACACATGGGTAAAGCAATGTGTCAATAGGGGGGATGGTAGAGCAGGTTAGGAAACACTTTGTGGCCTATGGTATAACGAATTACAAAAAACTAATGATGTGTCATCTGTGCACAAAACAATCACCAAGATAGACAGAGAGCACCCCAGGGGGAATATCCCCCTGGCAAAATATCCAGTCCAGCAATTGGAAATTGATTTTATAGAGTTATCACGGAGTGAAAGGAAGAAATTGGGTACAATGTCTGCCAATCGTACTAATGACTATCCGAATAACGCCAGATAAGAACGGATTGTCCCCCTTTGAGAAAGTGTTTGGAAGACCTTACAGAATGCCACAGTAGGCAGGACCAGAACAGGCAGACATAGAACTAGAGAATACACTAGCAGAACACATGAGAAAATTGTTCATTAACCATACCCGTATGTCTAAGAATTTCTGTCCTACAGGAGAATTAAAGGAGAAGGTGACTCATAGTATACACCCTGGAGACTGGGTGTGGCTTCAATCGTTGAGGAAAAAGGATTGAAAGCAGTCACGCTGGGAGGGACCATACCAAGTCCTATTGGTAACTGCCTTCGCTATAAGAATAGCTGAGAGAGCCACTTGGGTCCACGTTACCCACTGCAAAAAGGTAGGCCCACATACCAACACAGAGTTAAAGAGAAGAACTGAACCACTAGGGTTCGGGGGTAAACTCTGTTAACGAAGAAACCCTACCCCGACCTTTCATCACTGTGGGGTGTTCCTAGAGGTGTGGGTATGGGGAAGTACCAGGCAGGTGGGTCAGGGACAGGATTGGGATGGCGGTTTTGGGGATTTTGGGGGACTCTTAGCTGCATCATCGTGTTAACCATATTATGGATTAATCCAGGTCAACCTAAACAGGGAAATGATGAACAAAATAATACCAAGGCACTGATTCGATCTCGTAGAAATACTGAAACCAAAAAAGGCTATTGGGGGAATGATTATTTTATAGTTAAAGTCAGTTTAGGACAAGATGGGGGATTCAAGATACTATTCGACTTCTCCCATGAAGAGATATGAGGTTTTGGGGGCTTTGGTAAGAAGGGGGCGTGTACAAGAAAGTTAGGTCCTAGAAGGTATGGTAAATACATTTGTACTGGGGAACGCATATGTCCTTGGGCAAAGGTGTTTAAACATACCTGGGGAACATACTATGAGAATGGGATGGACGCAGCACACAGATGGGGAATTAAACAAACCCATGATAAATGTAAAACGGAACTGGTGATAACGGTAAAGTAATTATGCAAGATGACATAGCAAGGAACTATTGAGCCTGTGTTGATGATGTCGGGGAAGATACATGTGTGAGGCTCATTTTCCAGGAGAGAAATTAATCTTCCACCCCTGAGACAGAACAGCAGGTAGATCCAATGTTATCACCAGAGGTATCAAAAACTAGTCTAACACCCCTTAGAAGGCCCTCAGAAGGAATCCTAAATAGCACTAAACCACCAAGGGTAGAAGATTTCCTCTTGTAGGAAATGAACCAAGGAGAAGTAGAAGGAATTTCAAATGAGAACTTCTGGGTAAGGTGGATGAACTACACAGCTAGGGTGTTGCGTCAAACTAATTGTTATGCCTGTTCAACAGGTAGGCCAACCCTTTTAATTGCACCTATGCCTCAGACCATGTTCTCTTGTGTGATAGATTTGGTATCAATCCAAACCTCACCTAATTGTTCTGATATTAAAATAACCACTCTTAAAAAAGGATAATACTAAGGCACCCCAATTCACAATGACCCCCGGAGATTATCAATGTTATAGACACCAAAGTAATGCGAATCGCAGATCAAATTGGAGAAGGGTTTACAACAGTGTTTTTCTGGTGGGTTACAATTAATAAAAATGTTGACTGGATTAATTACATCTATTAAGGTTCATTAATCAGACAAGGGATGCAGTAAAGGGAATCTCAGACCAACTATCCGCCACCTCACTCATGACCTGGCAGAATAGATTGGCTCTCGATATGCTTTTAGCAGAGAAGGGCGGAGTTTGCAAGATGGTGGGAGGTCATTGTTGTACGTTTATCCCCAACAATAAAGCCCCAGATGGTACAGTAACTAGAGCACTGGCCGGTCTCACGGCATTAAGTGAAGAATGGGCTGAGAGCTTGGGGGTGAATACATCAATGACTGGATGGTTTGATAAAATGTTTGGTAAATGGAAAACTATTGTTGCAACTATTCTGGGTGCAGCTATAGCTTGTATGGGTATGCTTGTTCTTTGTGGATGTTGTCTTATTCCCATGTCAGAGGGTTGGTGAGCAATGCGTTGGAGAAAGCAGTGACCTATGGGCCCATTCCCTTCTCAGACCGATGAAACGACAACCTATATCCTCCTGCTTTAGTGGACGATGCAGAACATTTTAATCCTGATGAACCTGTATTAAATGAGACCATTTCTGATGTTTAGTATACTATCTGTTTTGTACTAGTGATTCATTTTATATGCAAATCAACTTATATGCTTCAATGTGTGTGATTCATTTTTATAACAAGATATATTTTGGGAGTATGTGTGTAATATTTTGTCAAAGGGTGGATTGATAGAAGAATTTGGTAATAACTAATTATTACACTCCACTTTATGAAATGTGTTAGAATCATGAGACTATAATCTAATAATGTGTGTGCGTAGGTAGCAATGTGAGCAGGAGTTAGGCCTCCCAATTTAGGGAGGAGAGAAACCGTTAGGCCTGGAGGAGAGTATGAAAAGGTTTCAGGATATTGTGAGGACGGCGATAACTAAGGAATGCAGCCTGCCCGAGCAAGGAGTAGACTATGATAAGAACGTGTGTGTGTGTATGTGTATGTGTATGTGTATGTGTATGTGTATGTGAATGTGTATGTGTATGTGTATGTGTATGTGTATGTGTATGTGTATGTGTGTGTGTGTGTGTGTATGTGTGTGTGTGTGTGTGTGTATGTGTGTGTGTGTGTGTATGTGTGTGTGTGTGTGTGTGTGTGTGTGTGTGACCTGATGGTCAGGAGAGCAGAGGAAAACATGAGCTAAACCCACAGCGGGGTGGGATTTTTCCTCTGACGTGTGCGTATAAAAGGATTGTACTACCATTTTGTAGCAGAGCGCTCTCATTAATAAATATGCTGACCATGAGCAGAATTGGGTCTTTGTTTAATTTATTTAAACTAAGAGATTTACAACCTTTTGGGAATTATTCAAAGATTTAAGAAGTAGTTGACTTCAACCATTGAGATAACAAAATTCTCGTAACAGGTATACAGTGCATTCTTAAAGTATTCAGACCCCTTGACCTTTTCCTCATTTTGTTACGTTACAGCCTTATTCTAAAATTGATTAAATTGTTCAATCTACAAACAATACCCCATAATGACAAAGAAAAACTGAAATATTACATTTACATAAGTATTCAGACCCTTTACTCAGTACTTTGTTGAAGCACCTTTGGCAGCAATTACAGCCTTGAGTCTTCTTGGGTGTGACGCTACATGCTTGGCACACCTGTTTTTGGGGAGTTTCTCCCATTCTTCTCTGCAGATCCTCTCAAGCTCTGTCAGGTTGGATGGGTAGCGTCGCTGCACAGCTATTTTCAGGTCTCTCCAGAGATGTTCGATCGGGTTCAAGTCCGGGCTCTGGCTGTGCCACTCAAGGACATTCAGAGACTTGTCCCGAAGCCACTCCTGCGTTGTCTTGGCTGTGTACTTAGGGTCGTTGTCCTGTTGGAAGGTGAACCTTCAACCCAGTCTGAGGTCCTGAGCGGTCTGGAGCAGGTTTTCATCAAGGATCAGTCTGTACTTTGCTCCATTCATCTTTCACTCGATCCTGACTAGTCTCCCAGTCCCTGCCGCTGAAAAACATCCCCACAGCATGATGCTGCAACAACCATGCTTCACCGTAGGGATGGTGCCAGTTTTCCTCCAGATGTGACACTTGGCATTCAGGCCAAAGAGTTGAATCTTGGTTTCATCAGACCAGATAATCTTGTTTCTCATGGTCTGAGAGTCCTTTAGGTGCCTTTTGGCAAACTCCAAGCGGGCTTTCATGTGCCTTTTACTGAGGAGTGGCTTCCGTCTGGCCACTCTACCATAAAGGCCTGATTAGTGGAGTGCTGCAGAGATGGTTGTCCTTCTGGAAGGCTCTCCCATCTCCACAGAGGAACTCTGGAGCTCTGTCAGAGTGACCATCGGGTTTTTGGTCACCTCCCTGACCAAGGCCTTTCTTCCCCGATTGCTCAGTTTGGCCGGGTGGCCAGCTCTAGGAAGAGTCTTGGTGGTTCCAAACTTCTTCCATTTAAGAATGATGGAGGCCACTGTGTTCTTGGGGACCTTCAATGCTGCAGACATTTTTTGGTACCCTTCCCCAGATCTGTGCCTCGACACAATCCTGTCTCAGAGCTCTACGGACAATTCCTTCGACCTCATGGCTTGGTTTTTGCTCTGACATGCACTGTCAACTGTGGAACCTTATATAGACAGGTGTGTGCCTTTCCAAATCATGTCCAATCAATTGAATTTACAACAGGTGGACGCCAACCAAGTTGTAGAAACATCTCAAGGATGATCAATGGAAACAGGGTGCACCTGAGCTCAATTTCGAGTCTCATCGCAAAGGGTCTGAATACTTATGTAAATAAGGTATTTATTTTGTTACATTTGTAATACAATTTGCAAAGATTTCTAAAAACCTGTTTTCGCTTTGTCATTATGGGGTATTGTGTGTAGATTGATGAGGAAAATGGTTTATTTAATCAATTTTAGAATAAGGCTGTAACGTAGCAAAATGTTGAAAAAGGGAAGGGGTCTGAATTCTTTCCGAATGCACTGTATGTTACAGTAGTACAGTAATCTGCAGTTCACTGTGAACACACCACCACACATGACACCACACCACACACCACACCACACTAGAAGTGGTGTAGTGAAGGGTAAATGCAAGCAAACGCACTTTACCCACTTTATTTAGTTTACACAGCTTTTGTGGAAAAATGCATTGAAAGTATATATTTTCACTGCGACCAGCGATCAGAGTTTACCCACCTACTTGTTGTTATGTGAATGTGATTTCTTTACAATCCTTAATCACTGTATAATTACTGTATTTCAATGACAAGGAATCAAACGGTTACAGGAAAATGTAGGAGTCATTTCCTGGCAAGGAAATCTACTTGGTAGTGAGTGGCCAAGTATAAACAAGTAGGTGTGTCGAAACACACACTCATGTGCTCAATCACAACCTTTGACACATTAAGACTCACTTCGACATATCTTTATCTGATTGCCCTGGAAAAATACCCAACCTGTGCTGGCTGGTTTATGACTAATGTGCTTTGTGTTTCCCCCGAATTTCCACGTGCTGCTGTTGCAGGTCTGTGTTTTCCCTGCGACTACCTTGACCTGGCCGGCTTGACTCGACCGAAACAGGGAAAGGACCTTGAGCTTGTTGCCGCAATACAGAGTAAACTGGAAAGACAGGGAAAGAGATATGGGCTACAATGTAAATATGCTGTAAGTGGTTGAAATTCCTCCAAACAGCTACAGTGAGGGAAAAAAGTATTTGATCCCCTGCTGATTTTGTACGTTTGCCCACTGACAAAGACATGATCAGTCTATAATTTTCATGGTAGGTTTATTTGAACAGTGAGAGACAGAATAACAACAAAAAAATCCAGAACAACGCATGTCAAAAATGTTATAAATTGATTTGCATTTTAATGAGGGAAATAAGTATTTGACCCCCTCTCAATCAGAAAGATTTCTGGCTCCCAGGTGTCTTTTATACAGGTAACGAGCTGATTAGGAGCACACTCTTAAAGGGAGTTCTCCTAATCTCAGCTTGTTACTTGTCTAAAAGACACCTGTCCACAGAAGCAATCAATCAATCATATTCCAAAATGTTATAAATTGATTTGCATTTTAATGAGGGAAATAAGTATTTGACTCTCTGCAAAACACTTAGTACTTGGTGGAAAAACCCTTGTTGGCAATCACAGAGGTCAGACGTTTCTTGTAGTTGGCCACCAGGTTTGCACACATCTCAGGAGGGATTTTGTCCCACTCCTCTTTGCAGATCTTCTCCAAATCATTAAGGTTTCGAGGCTGACATTTGGCAACTCGAACCTTCAGCTCCCTCCACAGATTTTCTATGGGATTAAGGTCTGGAGACTGGCTAGGCCACTCCAGGACCTTAATGTGCTTCTTCTTGAGCCACTCCTTTGTTACCTTGGCCGTGTGTTTTGGGTCATTGTCATGCTGGAATACCCATCCACGACCCATTTTCAATGCCCTGGCTGAGGGAAGGAGGTTCTCACCCAAGATTTGACGGTACATGGCCCCGTCCATCGTCCCTTTGATGCGGTGAAGTTGTCCTGTCCCCTTAGCAGAAAAACACCCCCAAAGCATAATGTTTCCACCTCCATGTTTGACGGTGGGGATGGTGTTCTTGGGGTCATAGGCAGCATTCCTCCTCCTCCAAACACGGCGAGTTGAGTTGATGCCAAAGAGCTCGATTTTGGTCTCATCTGACCACAAGACTTTCACCCAGTTCTCCTCTCAATCATTCAGATGTTCATTGGCAAACTTCAGACGGGCCTGTATATGTGCTTTCTTGAGCAAGGGGACTTTGCGGGCACTGCAGGATTTCAGTCCTTCATGGCGTAGTGTGTTACCAATTGTTTTCTTGGTGACTATGGTCCCAGCTGCCTTGAGATCATTGACAAGATCCTCCCGTGTAGTTCTGGGCTGATTCCGCACCGTTCTCATGATCATTGCAACTCCACGAGGTGAGATCTTGCATGGAGCCCCAGGCCGAGGGAGATTGACAGTTATTTTGTGTTACTTCCATTTGCAAATAATCGCACCAACTGTTGTCACCTTCTCACCAAGCTGCTTGGCGATGGTCTTGTAGCCCATTCCAGCCTTGTGTAGGTCTACAATCTTGTCCCTGACATCCTTGGAGAGCTCTTTGGTCTTGGCCATGGTGGAGAGTTTGGAATATGATTGATTGATTGCTTCTGTGGACAGGTGTCTTTTAGACAAGTAACAAGCTGAGATTAGGAGAACTCCCTTTAAGAGTGTGCTCCTAATCAGCTCGTTACCTGTATAAAAGACACCTGGGAGCCAGAAATCTTTCTGATTGAGAGGGGGTCAAATACTTATTTCCCTCATTAAAATGCAAATCAATTTATAACATTTTTGACATGCGTTTTTCTGGATTTTGTTGTTGTTATTCTGTCTCTCACTGTTCAAATAAACCTACCATTAAAATTATAGACTGATCATTTCTTTGTCAGTGGGCAAACGTACAAAATCAGCAGGGGATCAAATACTTTTTCCCCTGACTGTAAATATTTTCTGTTTCCTTTTCCTGCTTCAATTCAGCAAGACTCAAACCCAACATTTATTGATATGCTACATTTACAGCACATTGTTATTGTTGTATACTGCAAATGTCCTTCCTGTGTTCATGTTTTGCTTTAACAGTGTATTGACTTTAAGCCATGAGGTGGCACCAGGAACCAGACATCACAACACAAAGGCTCTCATTACCAGATACTGATAAGTCATTCAACTATGGGTGGGGTCAGCCACCTGACGATGACTGCTGATGTGATCATGTTTATCAATGACCAGTTAACGGTAAGTTATTATACTTCCTCCTGCCTGTAAGAGTTCCAGATATTTCCACCTCAAAGAGGGAGGAGAGAGAGAGAGAGAGAGAGAGAGAGAGAGAGAGAGAGAGAGAGAGAGAGAGAGAGAGAGAGAGAGAGAGAGAGAGAGAGAGAGAGAGAGAGAGAGAGAGAGAGAGAGAGAGAACGAGAGAGAGAGAGAGAGAGAGAGAGGGAGAGGAGGAGGAGAGAGAAACACAGAGGGAGAAAGAGAGAGGAAAGAGAGAGAGAGAGACATACAGAAATAGAGAGAAAGAGAGACAGAGAGACAGAGAGAGAGAGAGAGAGAGAGAGAGAGAGAGAGAGAGAGAGAGAGAGAGAGAGAGAGAGAGAGAGAGAGAGAGAGAGAGAACAAAAGAGAGAGAGAGAGAGCAATAGAGAGAGGGAATGTTATGATGTCACTGCAGCCCACTCATATCCAGTACAAAGGCTAGACAGACTGCTCTACTGCTCTCACATGCTCAGACACACACACTCAGACACACAAACTCAGACTCACACACTCAGACACACACGTCACCCAGATACAGTCAGTCACTGTGTAACACACACGGACCAGGCTCGCTAACGCTACAGGCTGAGCAGTCACAGTAAGTAAAGTATGCTGGGTTTCTCAGGGGTTTCTCAGGGGTTTCTCAGGGGTTTCTCCACTCTACTTATTTTCCTCACCACTCTCTCGTTTTTGTTTCTCTCTTACTTTCTTGTTCTTGTCCGAGTTCATCCAACTCTCATAACCCCTCTCTGTCAGTCCCAGTAAAACAGGCTCTGTTTGAAAACTCCACTAAACACTTTTTAAACTTCTCTGTTAGTACACAACATACATCCTCTTGCTCTCTCTATTCTGTCTTTTCTGCCCTGGTTCTTTCTCTCTATGTGAACAGTGACTATGGTAACCCTTAATGTATTTCATGCTGGCATAGATTCAAGACTTCCCGCTTTGTGTGTCTGTGTGTCTTTCTGCCATGGTCAGTGTGTAACAGGCATCCGTTCTGATTAGTCTGTACTTACACTACTGCAAGTCTTTATGTTGTGTATCAATGTTGTTATAATGACGTTATAATGAGGTTATAATGATGTTATAATTGCTGTAATGCCTCTAATCTGTACCAGTGTTTGATTCCTGCAGTGCTTTACCTGTTGATAATAGTAGTGGTATTCCATATATTAGCTGATAGAAAGTGTTGCTGTTCTGTTCTCTCTCCATTGATGTCCTGTAACTGTACAATGCGTGGTTGTTGGTAGTGTTGGTGGTCTGGCCCTCTGTGTTGAGTCATATACAAAGATAACTATTGATCATTATCTCATTCACCTGCTGATAATGTTCTAAAAACAGTATGTATGTTTATCTGAGTATAGATAGGGTAAGAGGGTAGGTGATCATGAGCCTTAGGAGGGGGATACATAGTTCTGGTTATCTCTCTGTCTCTTCTGTTTTGGTCATTAGAGATAGCTAGCCTCGTTGCAAAGTCTCTTCCACGCCTTTTCTCTCTCTGTTTCTGAGTTTCTCTCTCTTTCTCTTTCTCTCTCTCTAAAAAAAGTATAAACAGTGCCAACTTTCCCTCTGTTTCTCCCTCCCTCTCGCTAAATCCAAATAATGGAAATAAAGCTAGGTTTCTGTGTGTGTCTTTCACTGGCATTCTCTCTCTGTTTACATAAAGCTGTCCTGCCACCCAGATGAGTTGGTCTCTGGTCTCTGTTTACCTTTGAATGTTTGAAAGCAGCAGGGCAGCGCTCTGTGTGGGGGGGTAGTAGAGGGAGTGGACACACATTTACTCACATACACACACACTCACGCACTCACGCACGCACGTACGCACACAGGCACTCACACACACACACACACACACACACACACACACACACACACACACACACACACACACACACACACACACACACACACACACACACACACACACACACACAAACATACAATTGTGTTGGTGGACAGCCAAAGAGGGAGAAGCTGAGGAGAAAGGCTTTAATCACATATATATGCTCTCTCCTGCTCTAGAGTACCAGCAAGGAATCAGTGACCATCCACTCTCCCAGCAGAAGCTTTATAACATAACTGAGGGAACGTCTAAGAAGTTGAAAGAGAACTCTTCAGCATTTTGGAATTTGGACTGTACCAGATCCACCAGACGTGGGGGATTTAAAACCCTCTTTGTTGAACCAGGCCGGCACCAGCATTTTAGACAGTCCCAACAGCACCAGAGGAAGGGGGTTTATCTAGCATCAGACAGTATGCTGGCTCAGATCCTACAGGAGATGTGGGTGGACCCAGAGGTTCTGGAGGCCCTGAGTGAAGACCAGAGGAGAATGTTGTTCCTGAAGATGAGAGAGGAGCAGGTCAGACGCTGGACAGAGAGAGAGGAGAAGGATGAGGGACAGAGGAGAACCAGGGAACACGGCAGGTCTAAGAAAGGTACAGCATGCACACATGAATAGACACATGAATACACACGCATGCACGCACGCACACACACACACACACACACACACCAGTCTTTTAATAGTGAGTACAGAATGCAGAATCCTTCCAGACCATGTACAGTACACTAGATTATACTTCAGAACACACCCCTGGCGTCATGGTAACTGCATATGAGAAATGAGAGTGTGCATTTCAAAACTTCTGTTTTCCTTTCCCTGGGCGGTCACACCCACCTGTACCCTCCTCTGCCTCCTCTCCTCTCTCTGCCTGCACATAATGTTCTGTCCTTAGATTCAACACACCAAAGGACATACAGGCCAGGGAGAGATGAAAACCCTTCACATATAGAAAGAGAGAAAGAGAGAGAGGGAACAGGAAGGGGGGATGAAAGATGGGGACATGAGAGAGTGTGGGAGGTAGGGATGCAGGGGGAGAGAGAGAGATACAGGAGTAATGAGGGTTAAAGAGACTGAGGAGGAGAAGAGAAAGCAGCAGGGAGAGAGAGAGAGAGAGAGAGAGAGAGAGAGAGAGAGAGAGAGAGAGAGAGAGAGAGAGAGAGAGAGGGAGGTACTGAGTAATTGAGCATGCTGGAGCACCCACCCCACTATTCTGAGAACAACCCTGAAACCACACTCTACAGAAAGAGGCCTTCAGCTCAGGCCAAGTTCCACCACTCTCACTAACCCACATCTCTCTCTTTCCCATTCTATCCCCCTCTCTCTCTATCTATCTCTCTTTCCCTGTCCCTTTCTCTATCTGATTGGATATAGAATGTGACCTATCCTTTCCATTGGTTCTAATAGAACAGTGTGTATATGTGTAATGCCCAGAATTCTCTCCCTCTCCCCCACTTTATCTGATAGGATTTACATTTACATTTACATTTTAGTCATTTAGCAGACGCTCTTATCCAGAGCGACTTACAGGAGCAATTAGGGTTAAGTGCCTTGCTCAAGGGCACATTTACGTCATTTAGCAGACGCTCTTATCCAGAGCAACTCACAAATAGCCAGTGGGATAACCACTTTACAATTTTTTTTTGGGGGGGTAGAAGGATTACTTTATCCTATCCCAGGTATTCCTTAAAGAGGTGGGGTTTCAAATGTCTCCGGAAGGTGGTGAGTGACTCCGCTGTCCTGGCGTCGTGAGGGAGCTTGTTCCACCATTGGGGTGCCAGAGCAGCGAACAGTTTTGACTGGGCTGAGCGGGAACTATGCTTCCGCAGAGGAAGGGAGCCAGCAGGCCAGAGGTGGATGAACGCAATGCCCTCGTTTGGGTGTAGGGACTGATCAGAGCCCGAAGGTACAGAGGTGCCGTTCCCCTCACTGCTCCATAGGCAAGCACCATGGTCTTGTAACGGATGCGAGCTTCAACTGGAAGCCAGTGGAGTGTGCGGAGGAGGGGGGTGACGTGAGAGAACTTGGGAAGGTTGAACACCAGACGGGCTGCGGCATTCTGGATGAGTTGTAGGGGTTTAATGGCACAGGCAGGGAGGCCAGCCAACAGCGAGTTGCAGTAATCCAGACGGGAGATGACAAGTGCCTGGATTAGGACCTGTGCCGCTTCCTGTGTAAGGCAGGGTCGTACTCTCCGAATGTTGTAGAGCATGAACCTGCAGGAGCGGGTCACCGCCTTGATGTTAGCGGAGAACGACAGGGTGTTGTCCAGGGTCACGCCAAGGCTCTTCGCACTCTGGGAGGAGGACACAACGGAGTTGTCAACCGTGATGGCGAGATCATGGAACGGGCAGTCCTTCCCCGGGAGGAAGAGCAGCTCCGTCTTGCCAGGGTTCAGCTTGAGGTGGTGATCCGTCATCCATACTGATATGTCGGCCAGACATGCAGAGATGCGATTCGCCACCTGGTTATCAGAAGGGGGAAAGGAGAAGATTAGTTGTGTATCGTCAGCGTAGCAATGATAGGAGAGGCCATGTGAGGATATGACAGAGCCAAGTGACTTGGTGTATAGGGAGAAAAGGAGAGGGCCTAGAACTGAGCCCTGGGGGACACCAGTGGTGAGAGCACGTGGTGCGGAGACAGCTTCTCGCCACGCCACTTGGTAGGAGCGACCGGTCAGGTAGGACGCAATCCAGGAGTGAGCCGCGCCGGAGATGCCCAGCTCGGAGAGGGTGGAGAGGAGGATCTGATGGTTCACAGTATCAAAGGCAGCAGACAGGTCTAGAAGGACAAGAGCAGAGGAGAGAGAGTTAGCTTTAGCAGTGCGGAGAGCCTCCGTGACACAGAGAAGAGCAGTCTCAGTTGAATGACCAGTCCTGAAACCTGACTGGTTTGGATCAAGAAGGTCATTCTGAGAGAGATAGCAAGAGAGTTGGCTAAAGACGGCACGCTCAATAGTTTGGAAAGAAAAGAGAGAAGGGATACTGGTCTGTATATAGAATGAGACCTATCCCCTCCAGTATAGTGTACTAGCAAGCCCTCTTATCAGAGCTCTATCGTCAGAAACACAGCTGCAGCGATTGATTCATTCCACATGCCTGCCTGCCTGCCCGGCAGATTGAATAGCAGTGCATAGAATTGAGTAAGCCCTGTGTTTGGTGTGGCTCACCGCTTTTAGCCCCGAATATCACGTTACCCCTTTGTCTTTCCAATCTGTGCTCTATGTGTCACCTGAGTGTGTGTGTGTGTGTGTGTGTGGCGTGCGTGTGTGCGAGCGTGCGTGTGTCACCTGAGTAGCAGTAGGCCAGTCCTCTCTCGTCTCTTAACACTGGGTGTTAAACTGAGCCGTAAAAGCGCTGTGTTGCGCAACACTTCACCATTCTTCTCACAGGCCCTTTATTCTCCTCTCACAGCCCCATGGCCCAGAAAGACTCTCCTTACGTAAGACAGTACGTAGGTAACACAGTACAACAATGTCACACACACACACACACACACACACACACATACACACACACACACACATACACACACACACACACACACACACACACACATACACACACACATACACACACACACACAGCCTTTGGCCCATCTTGTACAATGATTCCCATATTTCCAAAATGATTTGCTGCAAGAACATTTCCACACCTTTTGTTGCAATTTTGCTCTATATTACATAGGCTTATCTTCAGTTATCTGAATTGAAATGAATGAATTGAAATGGGTAATTGTTTTACATTTAGGCTAGTTGCCTATTCATGTGTATCGTGATCATATAACTGTAATGGTGACCTGTCTGTAACTAGAGACTAGAGGTTGTATCCCACCAATTGTTAGTCATCTAATTAGCACAGATCTGTGGTCAGATCTGAGTGATTACTGTAAGGTGAAGACCATATACTAGTGTGTCAGTAAGGCAGTGTTTGTGCAGAGCCAGTAGACTGGACAATAGACAAAGCTAGGTTCCTGCAGAGCAGACCTCAGTAATGTGTTTGTTCACTGATAAGACAACAGCACCATCTGCTGGGCTGGAACCAGTATGACAACCAGACTCCATCAACGAAGTCTGATGATCGATCTAAAATGGAGATAGGTTTTAAGAGTTCCCTGCTATTGTATTATCTGTGGTAGTGACACAGTGTGATATTAAATGTGTCTATGTGTTTCTTTGTCTCCTCAGGTCACAGTAAGAGTGTGCGCTGGCTGTTGGGCCGTGATGGGGATGTGAGTGTGAGCGTGATCGGAGAGGTGGATGAATTTATATCCTCCAAACTCCTCCAGACCTTCCGTACCAACACCAGACTACAGAGTACAGAAATTAACAACCTAGTGGTTGATATCCATACTGTGTCTCTACTGACAGACAGAGAGAACCACCAAACCAGCTCACAATCAGCCATACGGATGCAACTCAGCGTAAGTGTGTTTCTAAGTGTGTGTGTGTGTGTGTGTGTGTGTGTGTGTGTGTGTGTGTGTGTGTGTGTGTGTGTGTGTGCGTGCGTGCGTGCGTGCGTGCGTGTGTGTGTGTGCGTGCGTGTGTGGTGTGTGTGGTGTGTGTGTGAGACAGAAAGAGAGGGAAAGAGGGAGATAAATATTTAAGCTCTACCATACAGGATGTAGCTCTATCATACAGGATGTAGCTCTATCATACAGGATGTAGCTCTACCATACAGGATGTAGCTCTACCATACAGGATGTAGCTCTACCATACAGGATGTAGCTCTACCATACAGGATGTATATCTACCATACAGGATGTAGCTCTACCATACAGGATGTAGCTCACCATACAGGATGTAGCTCTACCATACAGGATGTAGCTCTACCATACAGGATGTAGCTCTACCATACAGGATGTAGCTCTACCATACAGGATGTATATCTACCATACAGGATGTAGCTCTACCATACAGGATGTAGCTCTACCATACAGGATGTAGCTCTATTATACAGGATGTAGCTCTACCATACAGGATGTAGCTCACCATTCTTCTTCTATTTCCAGCAAGAGTCAGACGGCTCTAAGGACTCTGAGGAGGACCAGAACTCAGGCAGTGCTGAGGATGACCCAAAGGACCCCGGGGAGGACAGCAGCGACAGTGAGTCAGGCAACAGCACAGACGACCTAAAGGACTGGGGCCTCTGCTACAGACCCCACCGCAGCAACATCAGCCTGTCTCTCCAACCCCAACTGTCAGTCACAGAGAAGGCCCGCTCACAGGGCAGAGGAGGTGAGAGAGAAAGAGAGAGAGAGTGTGTTTTTGTGTGTGCATACTTGCATGTGCATGTTTCTCTGGAATGACATGTCTACTCTACACTCGATTCAAGTTAATTGACTTAACAGATATTTCTACAATCCTTTCCCTCTCTATCTCTCTAGTGGTGGTCAGTCATGAGGAGGAGAGCCCAGCGTTTGGTGGTCGGGTGGCCCAGCTCAGGAGAACATTTGTCACATCCTCTCCCATCGCCAAGCCTCCTGTGCCCACCAAACCTTTGCACCTGCAGCTGGTGCCCAGGTCCTCTCTGAGGTAACACAAGGGGCACCCACGGTCAACCAATCACACAGAAGAGGTACTGCCCACCTGAAGAGCTCATTTGAATACCAGGTACAAGTGACCTACGGACAGACACTCACCTGAGCTACGGTGCCGAGAAATAGGAGCTATAAACTTAGCCGAGTCAAAGGTGGACATGCATGGCTGAGTGGGAGGAATGCTTGACGCTGGTATTCTGGTGAAGTGCCCCCCTTTGAAGATTCCTGGAGACTGTGTGGTAGTCATACAGTTCCACCTCTCCTTGAACCTAAATACACAAGAGGGTTTGGACATGGTTAACATGAGCTATTTCTACATAGTTACATGAGGTTTGTATCTGATTTGTACATGGGGTGTTGGAAGATATTTAGCTTTACGTTTCTAATCATGAATTTTGCATAATTTATTTTCACTTTGCTGTCTCTGGTATGTTTGGGCTATAGGTCAAACCATCCTGTCGTGTTTTTAGTTGCCTGATCTTTTTTTATTTAACAGTCTAACCTCGTAGGCTTTCTGGTCATATTCTGTTTTGTATATCTGCACTGTAACTACATTTGTTTGAGGAGGTTATTTCTAAATTGTGTGTGAAACATGCTTGTGCGAAACACAGATTTCTTTGACCTGTTGGTCTCTAATTCAGCTAAATAAAAATTCTGAAGAAATGTGTGTGTGTGTGTGTGTGTGTGTGTGTGTGGGTGTGCTTGGGTGATAGAGAGAATTAAGAAAGAGGGAGAGAGAGAGAAAAAGGGAGTCCTCTGTTTCATTTGTAGTGAGTGGTATCCATGGTGACCAGAGAGGTTGAGGACAACCAGACCTGCCTTTCACCCTGCTCTGGGGTAGGATTACATCTAGATCTCAAACACACACACACATATGCATGTGCGCGCGCACACACACACACACACACACACACACACACACACACACACACACACACACACACACACACACACACACACACTCACACACAGGTCACACGTGTGGGTGGAATGAATTAAAAACTAGAATAATCCGAGATGGGTTAAGGTTGTTTTTCTGAAGTCCCTTAATAAAACAGTGTTGACCCCATGCTGTGCTCTCAAGTGGTTGTTGTTTACATGGAACTCCATGCTCTGGTTCACTAGTGGAGTTCCCAGCAGCTGGTTAACAAAGGATCAAAAGGGACTAGTGGTAACTTGATTAGCGAGTGGCGGCTGGATGGCGACAGAAACATGCGCTAAGATCAGACACACACACACACACACACACACACACACACACACACACACACACACACACACACACACACACACACGGTAGATGAATGTCAGGCTGGCTATATGAGCACATTCAGCACAACTCTATCTCTGCCAACTCAATAAAGCATGTCTCATGTACCACCAGGACAGATGAAAGTGTGTCTTTAGGATTCAGGAACATTGACCTCTTCTTCTAAGGCACCCTGCTAGAGCTGCTGTAGTATGATCCAACCAGTGTAGCGTTACTGAGCCATGCAGCAGCTGGTTGCAGAGGCTAACATAGACAGACTCAGAGACAGGCTCATCTGTATTCTCGACAACGCATCCATCTTTATCCTTCCCCTCCCTCTATCTCTCTATCTGTCTGACCCCTTCCCTTTCTCTTTTTCTATTTGCTTCCTCACTCTTCCCCTACTATCTTTATCTCCTGCTGTCTCTCCATCTCCTTTCTCCCCTCCCCCTCTCCTCTCTCGCCATCCCTCCTGCCGTCTTGCAGGGCAGCAGAGCCAGACTCTGCAGGCGTTTGGGGAGGCTCCAGACCTCACGGCCAGCGGGTGACACAGATTTCCGGGGGAAGGGGGATTCATCTCCAAAATGACTGGAAAGGCACAAGGGGAAACTGGAGATTCAGGAATATAAAATCCCTTTTACCGCGAGAGAAAGAAATGCATGATAGGACATGTTTCTTATTCAGTGGAAAATTGTAACAGCGTGCCTGTCTGCTTTTTAGCTTGAGTTGGCAGGACTTCTGTAGGATACACACACACACACACACTGGTTCTCTGTGATCCCCTGACTGAAGGCACACAGGAAGTGCAGCCATGGCCCAATTATAGCGTGACATCTCGCCTTGCCGTTTCCATGGTTACGCTGTCCACCCGTCCCCCGGAGTGAACGGTGGAAGATTAAGGTCCTATCTTATCAACCATCGTCACGGCAACCTCCAAACCCCCCCCCGGTCTGTGTGAGCTGGACTCTCTCTGCTTTCACAATGTTATTGGGGCCGTCACCGTGTGTGTGTCTTCATACTACATGCTTGTGAATGAAATTGGAATTGAATCAGTGTGTGAATGGGAATGAGAGAGAGAGAGCATGTGTGTGAATGGGAATGAGAGCGAGAGAGCATGTCTGTGAATGGGAATGAGAGAGAGAGAGCATGTGTGTGAACAGGAATGAGAGAGAGCGTGTGTGTGAATGTGTTGAGTGTGTGGTGAGTCATGTGCGCATGTGTTTTGTCTATGTACGTTTTGGTCGTGTGTGTGTGTGTGTGTGTGTGTGTGTGTGTGTGTCTGGAAGGTAGTGATAAGGTTCTCCACTCTGTGTCAGGCCATCATGCATGCCTCCCCCCAAGACACACACATTCATAAGCCCCACGGAAAATGGAGAGCGATCAGTCAGCCCCTGAAATACACACAGAGACACTCTTGAAATACATACTCACCCCAACACACACAGACTGGCAGTTTCCTTGTCTTTATTCAGAAGGCAGACTGTAGAGATGTAAGAACTAGACACTAATCAGGACTTAAGTACATCTACTACTCATCATTTTATTAACCGTGACATGAATATAAAAACAAACCTAAACATCATATTATGACCAGTCTGTCCTTCTTGGTTTGGCTTATATGGAAACGTCCAGGTCAGAAGCTTCCATGACTAAATGTTCCAAAAATGGAATATAAAAAGGAATGACATTTTCTATTCATATACAATAATCTGTGCTTCATGAGGTGCTTCATGAGGTGCTTCATGAGGTGCTTCATGAGGTGGTTCATGTTGGCTCAACAATATGTAAATCCATTGGTATGACTTCTCTTTTCTTCATTGTGTTTTCATCTTCATGCTTTTGATTGTCGAAGGTACTGTACTCTCCAAGCCAATCCAACAAGGCCAGCTGAATTGACTTTCTTTGTAGGTCCAGAGTACCAATGTTCATGATCAATGGGCGGAATCCTATTGTAGCCATGGAAACGCTGCTCCTGATGGAAACACCATCTTCTATGAAAGGAGAGGAAAGGGGTCAGAAGGCAGTCGTCCACTCAAAACACAACACATGGATACAGACTACTACACCTCCAGACCACTGACAGTAACACACTAACATACACTACATGACCAAAAGTACGTGGACACCTGCTCGTCGAACGTCTCATTTCGAAATCATGGGCATTAATATGGAGTTGGTCCCCCCTTTGTTGCTATAACAGCTTCCACTCTTCTAGGAAGGGTTTCCACTAGATGTTGGAACATTGCTGCGGGGACTTGCTTTCATTCAGCCACAAGAGCTTTAGTGAGGTCGGGCACTGATGTTGGGCGATTAGGCCTGGCTAGCAGTCGGCGTTCCAATTCATCCCAAAGGTGTTCGATGTGGTTGAGGTCAGGTCTCTGTGCAGGCCAGTCAAGTTCTTCCACAACGATCACAACAAACCATTTCTGTATGGACCTCGCTTTGTGCATGGGGGCATTGTCATGCTGAAACAGGAAAAGGCCTTCCCCAAACTGTTGCCACAAAGTTGGAAGCACAGAATAATCTAGAATGTCATTGTATACTCTAGCGTTAAGATTTCCCTTCACTGGAACTAAGGGGCCTAGCCTGAACCATGAAAAACAGCCCCAGACCATTATTCCTCCTCCACAAAACTTTACAGTGGGCACTATGCATTCGGGCAGGTAGCTTTCTCCTGGCCAAACACAGATTTGTCTGTCGGACTGCCAGATGATGAAGCGTGATTCATCATTCCAGAGAACGTGTTTCCACTGCTCCAGAGTCCAATGGCGGCAAGCTTTACACTACTCCAGCCGACGCTTGGCATTGCGCATGGTGATCTTAGGCTTGTGTGCGGCTGCTCGGCCATGGAAACCCATTTCATGAAGCTCCCGATGAACAGTTATTGTGCTGACTTTGCTTCCAGAGGCAGTTTGGAACTCGGTAGTGGGCGTTGCAACCGAGGACAGACAATTTTTACACACTACGCACTTCAGCACTCGGCGGTCCCGTTCTGTGAGCTTGTGTGGCCTACCACTTCGCAGCTGAGCCGTTGTTGCTCCTAGATATTTCAACTTCACAATAACAGCACTTACAGTTGACCGGGGCAGCTCTGGCAGGGCAGAAATTTGACAAACTGACTTGTTGGAAAGGTGGCAACCTATGACAATGCCACGTTGAAAGTCACTGAGCTCTTCAGTAAGGCCATTCTACTGCCAATGTTTGTCTATGGAGATTGCATGGCTGTGTGCTCGATTTTATACACCTGTCAGCAACAGGTGTGGCTGAAATAGCCAAATCCACCAATTTGAAGGGGTGTCCACATACTTTTGTATATACAGTACCAGTCAAGTTTGGACACACCTACTCATTCAAGGGTTTTTCTTTATTTTTACTATTTTCTACAATGTAGAATAATAGTGAAGACATCAAAACTATGAAATAACACATATTGTATTATGTAGTAACCAAAAAAGTAATAAACAAATCAAAACATATTATATATTTGAGAATCTTCAAATAGCCACCCTTTGCATTGATGACAGCTTTGAACACTCTTGGCATTCTCTCAACCAGCTTCACCTGGAATGCTTTTCCAACAGTCTTGAAGGAGTTCCCACATACTGTATGCTTAGTACTTTTTGGCAGATTTTCCTTTTCCTCTGCCGCCCGACTCATCCCAAACCATTTCAATTGGGTTGAGGTCGGGGGATTGTGGAGGCCAGGTCATCTGATGCAGCACTCCATCACTCTCCTTCTTGGTAAAATAGCCCTTACACAGCCTGGAGGTGTGTTGGGTCATTGTCCTGTTGAAAAACAAATGGTAGTCCCACTAAGCCCAAACCAGATGGGATGGCGTATCGCTGCATAATGCTGTGGTAGCCATGCTGGTTAAGTGTGCCTTGAATTCTAAATAAATCACTGACAGTGTCACCAGCAAAGCACCCCCACACCATTACACCTCCTCCTCCATGCTTTAGGGTGGGAAATACACATGCAGAGATCATCCGTTCACCCACACCGTGTCTCACAAAGACACAGCGGTTGGAACCAAAAATCTCAAATTTGGACTCCAGACCAAAGGACAAATTTCCACATATCTAATGTCCATTGCTCGTGTTTCTTGGCCCAAGCAGGTCTCTTCTTCTTATTGGTGTCCTTTTTTAGTGGTTTCTTTGCAGCAATTCGACCATGAAGGCCTGATTCACACAGTCTCCTCTGAACAGTTGATGTTGAGATGTGTCTGTGACTTGAACTCTATGAAGCATTTATTTGGGCTGAAATTTCTGAGGATGGTAACTCTAATGAGCTTATCCTCTGCAGCAGAGGTAACTCTGGGTCTTCCATTCCTGTGGTGGCCCTCATGAGAGCCAGTTTCATCATAGCGCTTGATGGTTTTTGCGACTGCACTTGAAGAAACTTTCAAAGTTCAAAGACTGACCTTCATGTCTTAAAGTAATGATGGACTGTCGTTTTTCTTTGCTAATTTGAGCAGTTCTTGCCATAATATGGACTTGGTCTTTTACCAAATAGGGCTATCTACCTTGTCACAACACAACTGATTGGCTCAAACGCATTAAGAAGGAAAGAAATTCCACAAATTAACTTTTAAGAAGGATCACCTGTTAATTGAAATGCATTCCAGGTGACTACCTCATGAAGCTGGTTGAGAGAATGCCAAGAGTGTGCAAAGCTGTCATCAAGGCAAAGGGTGGCTATTTGAAGAATGTCAAATATAAAATATATTTTGATTAGTTTAACACTTTTTTGGTTACTACATGATTCCATATGTGTTATTTCATAGTTTTGATGTCTTCACTATTATTCTACAATGTAAAAATTTGTAAAAATCTAGAAAAACCATTGAATAAGTGTCCAAACTTTTCACTGGTAGTGTATAGAGTAGTACAACTACAGAGGTATATATTTTTAGTTGTCAGACCTCAGATAAAGTCAGACTGCCCGCTTAATGCTCATTCTAAATAATAGTATGTATTTAGGTGTGTGCTTCTCCACTTCCTCTCACCTCGAACCCGGTGGCTGCCTTCTTCTTCAGCTGCTCACACTTCCTGTACTTGCAGATCTGGTGTCCGGTCTTGCGGTTGCGGCAGGCGCTGCACTCTTCACAGTTCCCCGTACGTCGACATGGCACACACTCCCCGCATCGCTTCCTCTTCCTTCTCCCGGCTCCACCCCTACCACCAGGGGACGAGTTCTCGCCTTGCAACACCTCCACACCCTCCCCAACGCCAGCCATCCCCATTGACCCACCACCACTAGTCAGGAACCCCCCTCCCCCTGCCATCAGAGCAAACAGGCCTGGGTTCAAGGGGAACCAGGAGCAGCCTAGCAGTGGCAGGAAGTCTGTCACACAACCCGCGCTGTCCCCTTCAGCCCCGGACCCACCCTCCACCTCCTCTCCTTCCACCCCAGCTTCCCTGGCCCCCAGCCCGCCCAGAGGGCCCTGGTCTCTGGGTGTGGGGGTCAGTGTCAAGGCCCCAGCCCTCATCAGCAGCTCTGCAGCATGTGCCAGGTGAAGCCCACTGGGGGAGTCCCAGAGGTCTATGTTGGTGGAGGGGGCCCGGCGAGGCTTGGTCTGCCTGGGCTGGGTGGGCCTTTGCTGGGCTGCAGCAGGGTGGAGGAGGCTCCTGATACCCATACTACTGGAGCTATGGTGGTGGGATAGTCTGTTAGTGTTGTTGAGATACTCAGAGAGGGAGCAGGGATGAGAGCGCTTCAGGCTTCGTCTTAGAGGCTCACTGAGTATCCTATTGGCTCTCTGCTGCTCTGGAGAGGAAGGGCCAGACATGTCCAGGGTATCTGCCATACTGGGTGGGGGTGGGAGGTGGTGGGGTAATGCCAAGGTTAGAGCAGTGACAGCAGTCCAGCTGTCAGTTAGCCAATCTCAACCCTCTGACAGCTGTTATATTCCCATGATCCTCTCTGCCACCTTTATACCCTGTGGAGATGAGCAGAGGAAGATGGAGGAGAGAGAAGAGGGGGAAGGAGATATGGAGGGAGACAGGGAAAAAGAGACAAAGAAAGCGGAGAGGGGGAGAAAAGAGGTAGATGTTATTAGAGAGGCATTGGTGGATGCTTGATTTTATTTTTAGTGAATGAGAGACAATAATGACATTGTAAGACACAGGCCTAAGCATAATTAAGGGAATAATCGCCTACTAGCCCATGTTTGAGTGAGCATGTAAAATGTGTCCAAAATATAGGCTACATCTGAGGCAAAGAAAATGATATGTTTTGAATAACGTGACGCTTTCTACATTTAAGTTAAGATAGACTGCGTGTGGTTGCACCTGAGTTCCAAGGGGGACAAATCTATGCAATAATGGAATACCACAAACAAATAGCCTATTGCGCATATGCGCCAGTCAAATTTGGAGCGCGCATTTCGATTTGACTACTGTAGTTGTGATGTGAGCCAGGCTCGAGAATATACAATCTCTACCTCTAAATGCCATCGAGTTCGAATAGGACAAGAAACGACCTATTGTCTAGAATCGGTGACAGTCCAGGGTACGCGCGCGCACGACAGGGTCGCAGTAGATAAATACAAAACGCTATATTTCATCAATAAACGATAACGTGGGTGTTCGAGTGATGTAATTCTTACAATTGATAGTACTGCAAAAGTATGAATAGGTCATTTCTCTCTCTTCAATATATTATTAATATCACATTAACACAGCCTTTCGTAATTCGTGCACCTACCAATGCGATGCGAGATGACCAGAGCCCCACTGTCCAGTGGTTTGTCCGTGGTGTCTTCCACGAATATTGGAATAAATAAAGGGAGATAGAAAAAATATATAAGAAATTGTCAACTATTAGACATATCCAAGCTCTATCTGCAGTGATCACTAAAGAAAACGAAGCCGTAAACCATTTGTCCAATTCGGTTGCTGCACAGGTCCTTCGCCTTTCGCGTCTCGCATTCCCACCTCCTCGTCCCCGCCACTCTCAGAGTGGAACATGCAAACACGCTTCATAGATTTGGGGAGCGTCACACAAAAAGCGAACTGGAGTCATGGCCGTGAGACGCAGAAAAATGACCCCTTGACCACAATAGCAAATTCCTGTGCTCATTTCATTTCTGTGCTACACAGCATTTTACAAAACCATACAAAAAGACAGGTGACAACGCCAAAGTCTTGAAATACATTGGTAATTATCTTGGAAATAAAACAAATGATTGGAAAGGGCTATTTGAGACTGTTTGAGGAATCACAGTGTGATTAAATTAATCAGACTGACAGGTGAGTGATTGTATGTTGTGTGTGTGTTCCTTCCCATGGCATGTGATGGTGTTGGAAGGGTACGTGCCATCAGGGGAGAGGGCGAGGGGGTTGGGGCCCATTTAGAGGTGCACTGCATCAGCCTCGTCCTCCTCAGGGTCCTAGGCAGGGTAATCCACTCCACCTCTTGCGAGAGTCCTGCCTTTTTGGACCACAGCCAGCTGTGGTGTGAGGCTGAGTGTGTGTATGAGTGTGTGTGTGTGTATGAGTGTGTGTGTGTGTGTGTGTGTGTCCGCCAGCCTGGGCAGCAGAAACATGGAGCGGGTGCTGCCTAATCGTAGTAATCCTCACACCTAGTAGTGGAGCGAGAGCAGCTCCCAGCGGCGAGAGAAAATATTGCCTTGTGTCAGTGGGTAAAATGGCATACATCGGCACACATAAACTGCTTTGCAGCGAAACATAAATTCAGCACCATATAATGTCGGCCTTCTACGTCTTCAGGAAAGGAATGACAGTAGACACTCAAGTCTGACCACTTTAAGACACATGTATTCACAATATACAGGTCAATATACATCACCATCAAGTCAGTCATATTCAGTAGAAAATGTATCTCATTTGGACATTAACAATAGATATTCCTAAAGGTTTACTTTGAACACAATAGTCTTAGAGGGGAAATGCAAGTGCCCTCTTGTGTCAGAGAATATAGAAATACAGGGTAGCACCTTCCCCACTCTCAGTCATGTATTATTAATCTCTTAGTTAAGACCATTAAGACCAATGCCTCAATAACATTAATTAGCTGAGCTTCTAGGACAAAAATCACAATCAATGTATCATTCCCTTGGGGTTTTGACTGTGGGTTGTATGAAGGCGGTTTGAGCAGGAGTTCTGCTCAGCGTGGTTGGATCCTGCAGTGATTCAGCTCACCTGTAGGACCTCTGGATGGATATGTCAAGTGATTGTTTGACTGTGGCGTATGTGTCATGTGACTGAATGGTGTTGAGTGATGATTTGATAGGAGGGGTGAGTAGGGGAAAGGGAGGTTGGTTAAGCATCCTTCTTCTTGATGATGAGGGGACCCACGTTGTCCCCAGTGACCTCGTTGTGCTTGGTATGGGAACCATCACAGTAGGGGAACTGTGGGGAAATGGAATAAACTGTGATACCCAAAGGGGAAATTTACACAAATAAGTAAATAAATAACACAAGGTATAACCTTACCACCCATAAAAATCCCATAACAAACTACACTTCGCAAAACGGTCAAAAGTAGCAAATTATAGTTGATAATGATAGTGAATGTTTTGCTCTGAGACATGACCGTAGACTGCTATGGCGTCCAACTATGGCAACAGGGACCATAGGAGTCTACAGTCAAGTCTCAAGGCAAGTAAAGAAGAAGAAGTGCCCACCTTCTTGGACCTCCAGCAGCGGCAGTAGACGGCCTTGCTGCCAATGTCTTCCATGTCGAAGCTGTGCACCACCTTGGCACTGTCCTTACAAACACAGGGGTTGACCTGGCTTTTCTTACTGCTGCCACAGCCACGCCCACTGAAGTAACGGCTCACCAGGAAGCCACCTAGAGCAGCCGCCACTGCCACCGGCACCAGGACAGTCAGCTGGTCTGAAATTCAACAACACATACAGGCATACATAAACAGAGAGAATGCACATGTACACTGTTAACCGTTTTTGTAATTTTATCAGTAACATACTATATTAACCAACAGTATGATAATGTATAAACATAATGCAGTAGATTACCGTAGAATGCACAGTAAAATACCATACATTTGTTTTACAGCACACTGTAAGACCTTTCTGTAATTTCAGCAGTAAAACACTGTAGAATGTGCAGTAAAATACCGTAAATGTGTTTTACAGTATTAATTAAAATGTTTGCGGGCGGGGAAAGAGTCTTTGGCTCCGAAACATATTTTAAGGCGTGCCTTGTAAGAGGCTATAATTGTTGCACCCGTGAGTGAGAACGCAGTACCCCCACAGAATATAGTAATATACTGTATTTTAGGAATTCTGCAAACCTTGTCCTGAAAATCTACAGTTATAAAAACAAATAAAGATTGTCGCACACTCAATGTATAAACTCCCAGTAATTTATTGGGTAAGAAACCACCAAGGTTTCTGAAGAAGGCACAGTGATGCCGAAACGTTGGTGGTTTCTTACCTAATAACTTACTGGGAGTTTATACATAGTGTGTGTGACTGTCTTTATAGCTTCCAGTTTATTCTCCGTTGGTCAGCACCTCTACACTAAATAATGTTCTCTGGGTGTGCGCCAGCTCATGCTTTTTATTAGACTGAAAATCTACAGTAACATGCTGGCCAATTGCTGCCAGTAATTTACTGTAATTCAGAATACAGTACCATACTGCATTTTTGGAGCGACAAAAACCTTTTGGACTCTAGTGGGTGCATGGTATTGTTGTTTCTCACTCATTAACATATTTTGAGGCGTGTCTTGTAAGAGGCTATATTTGTTGCACCCGTTAGTGAGAGTGCTGTAGCAATTTAAGTGATATGTGGTAGTGGTTCCATAACAATTCAATTTATATAGGGGATAGATCAGAAAGGCAGCAATTCTCCAACCTTTAATGGTTGAGTGGCTAGCCATGTCCTTTTGGTCTGTTTTTCCTTGTAGTCTCTATCAGTTTAGAAGCTTTTGTTAAGGCCTAAAGTGCAAGTGATATAAAACACCAAATATAATTTATCTTCAATACATCAATAAAGTACTGTATTGCTGTTTTGCAATATATTTACTGCAGCGTACTGTAAATTATGGTACATTGTGGAGAAATATTGTGGGAGGAGAAAGACTCGCTGGCTAATTAACATACACTACATGTACGTGGACACCTGCTTGTCGAACATCTCATTCCAAAATCATGGGCATTAATATGGAGTTGGTCCCCCCCTTTGCTGTTATAACAGCCTCCACTCTTCTGGGAAGGCTTTCCACTAGATGTTGGAACATTGCTGTTGGGACTTGCTTCCATTCAGCCACAAGAGCATTAATGAGGTCGGGCACTGATGTTGGGCGATTAGGCCTGGCTCTCATTCAGCGTTCCAATTCATCCCAAAGGTGTTTGATGGGGTTGAGGTCAGGGCTCTGTGCAGGCCACTCAAGTTCTTCCACACCGATCTTGACGAACCATTTCTGTATGGACCTCGCTTTGTGCATGGGGGCATTGTCATGCTGAAACAGGAAAGGGCCTTCCCCAAACTGTTGCCACAAAGTTGGAAGCACAGAATTGTCTAGAATGTCATTTTATGCTGCAGCATTAAGATTTCCCTTCACTGGAACTAAGGGGCCTAGCCCAAACCATGAAAAACAGCCCTAGACCATTATTCCTCTTCCACCAAATGTTTTAGTTGGCACTATGCATTCAGGCAGGTAACGTTCTCCTGGCACCAGCCAAACCCAGATTCGTCCACCGGACTGCCAGATGGTGAAGCGTGATTCATCACTCCAGAGAAAGCGTTTCCACTGCTCCAGAGGCCAATGGCAGCGAGCTTAACACCACTCCAGCCGACGCTTGGCATTGCGCATGGTGATCTTAGGCTTGTGTCCGGCTGCTCGGCAATGGAAACCCATTTCATGAAGCCTCTGACAAACAGTTATTGTGCTGATGTTGCTTCCAGAGGCAGTTTGGAACTCGGTAGTGAGTGTTGCAACCGAGGAAAGATGATTTTTACAGGCTACGTGCTTCAGAACTCGCCGGTCCCGTTCTGTGAGCTTGTATGACCTACCACTTCGTGGCTGAGCTGTTGTTGCTGTTATACGTTTCCACTTCACAATAACAACACTTACAGTTGACAGGGGCAGCTCTAGCAGGGTCGAAATTTGATGAACTGACTTGTTGGAAAGTTGGCGTCCTATGACGGTGCCACGTTGAAAGTCACTGAGCTCTTCAGTAAGGCCATTCTACTACCAATGTTTGTCTATGGAGACTGCATGGCTGTGAGCTCAATTTTATACACCTGTCAGCAACGGGTGTGGCTGAAATAGCCGAATCCACTAATTTGAAATATATAGTGTATATTAAGGCGTGCCTTACGTGGCTATATTTGTTGCACCCGTTAGTGAGAGTACTGTACCAATTTAAGTGACGTGTTAGTAGTTACCTAACAATTAAATGTACAGTGCCTTCGGAAAGTATTCAGACCCCATGACTTTTTCCACTTTGTTAGGTTACAGCCTTATTCTAAAATTGATTACATTGTTGTTGTTTTTCATCAATCGACACACATTTTTGCGAATGTATATATGTATTTAAACTGAAATATCACATTTACATAAGTATTCAGACCATTAACTCAATAATTTGTTGAAGCACCTTTGGCAGTGATTTGGTGAATCCTGTTTCCATTGAATATCCTTGAGATGTTTATACAACTTGATTGGAGTCCACCTGTGGTAAATGCAATTGATTGGACATGATTTGGAAAGGCACACACCTGTCTATTAAAGGTCCCACAGATGACAGTACATGTCACAGCAAAAACCAAGCCATATTGTCGAAGGAATTTACATAAGTATTCAGACGCTTTACTCAGTACATTGTTGAAGCACCTTTGGCAGCGATTACAGCCTCAAGCCTTCTTGGGTATGACGCTACAAGTTTGGCACACCTGTATTTGGGGAGTTTCTCCCATTCTTCTCTGCAGATCCTCTCAAGCTCTGTCAGGTTGGATGGGGAGCGTTGCTGCACAGCTATTTTCAGGTTTCTCCAGAGACGTTCGTTCGGGTTCAAGTCCAGGCTCTGGCTGGGCCACTCAAGGACATTCAGAGACTTGTACCGAAGCCACTCCTGCGTTGTCTTGGCTGTGTGCTTAGGGTCGTTATCCTGTTGGAAGGTGAACCTTCGCCCCAGTCTGAGGTCCTGAGCGCTCTGGAGCAGGTTTTCATCAAGGATCTCTCTGTACTTTGCTCCGTTCAAACATCCTGCCGCTGAAAAACATCCCCACAGCATGATGCTGCCACCACCATGCTTCACCGTAGGGATGGTGCCTGGTTTCCTCCAGAAGTGACGCTTGGCATTCAGGCCAAAGAGTTCAATCTTGGTTTCATCAGACCAGAGAATCTTGTTTCTCATGGTCTGAGAGCTTTTAGGTGTCTTTTGGCAAACTCCAAGCGGCCTGTCATGTGCCTTTTACTGAGGAGTGGCTTCCTTCTGGTCACTCTACCATAAAGGCCTGATTGGTGTAGTGCTGCAGAGATAGTTGTCCTTCTGGAAGGTTCTCCCATCTCCACAGAGGAACTCTAGAGCTCTGTCAGAGTGACCATCAGGTTCTTGGTCACCACCCTGACCAAGGCCCTTCTCCCCCGATTGCTCAGTTTGGCCAGGCGGCCAGCTCTAGGAAGAGTCGTGGTGGTTCCAAACTTCTACCATTTAAGAATGATGGAGGGTACTGTGTTCTTGGGGACCTTCAATGTTGGAGAAATGTTTTGGTACCCTTCCCCAGATCTGTGCCTCGACTCAATCCTGTCTCGGGAGCTCTACGGACAATTCCACTGTCTACTGTGGGACCTTATACTGACAGGTGTGCCTTTCCAAATCATGTCCAATCAATTGAATTTACCACAGGTAGACTCCAATCAAGTTGTAGAAACATCTCAAGGATGACCAATGGAAACAGGGTACACCTGAGCGAATAAAAATCAAAAGTTCAGTGTGTTTCCATCCCATTTCTAACTCCACTGATAGCAAATGTGCCATCTCTGGTCTTGGCACGTGCGCTCTAGCCAACAGCTGGCAGATACAGTGTGGGTAGGCTAGTCTACATGATGAGATTATGGATATTTGTGAAAACGGCAGTCAAGCATTGATCATCATGTCACCAGAATAAGACCCTCGATATTTATTGGAAAGGTGCATCAAGATAACAGTGCACCATTCATCACCCTGTGAAGCCTAATTTAAACTGCATACTTTCCCGAGTCGTAGTGGGAGGACCACACACCATATCATCGCTTGACTCCAAGCTTACTTCAATATACTGGTTATTATATCAATATTTGCGCATAAAGGTGTTTCCACCGCCATTTCTTGCATAATTCATTTTACTGACACAAAAAGATCCCACCATGTCAAACGAACAAATTATCTGTCAGCATTTCTAAAATTGTACCGAAACGTCCTGTTTCCATCAGAGCTGTCATTCATTTTTTTTTTCTGTACTCCCGAAGTTGTTGACTGTTTTTGTGCCTGCCAGTTAGCTGGCAGTTCTCAGCTGTTACCAGCACTGAGGTACAATAAGAACTGGAGACTGTGTCCAAGATTTTCGCCTGTTCTTTTCAAGGTAATTATCATGCTGAAACATGAGGTGGGCCAACACGACAGATGAATGGCACGACAATGGGCCTCAGGATCTTGTCTCGGTATCTCTGTGCATTCAAATTGCCATAGATTAAATGCAATTGTGTTCGTTGTCTGTAGCTTGTGCCTGCCCATACCATAACCCCACCACCACCACCACCACCATGGGGCACTCTGTTGACAACGTTGACATCAGCAAACCAATCGCCCACACGTGGTATGCGGTTGTGAGGCCGGTTGGACATACTGGCAAATTCTCTAAAACGACGTTGGAGGAGGCTTATGGTAGAGAAATTAACATTCAATTCTCTGGCAACAGCTCTGGTGGACATTCCTGCAGTCAGCATGCCAATTGCACTCTCCCTTAAAACTTGAGACATCTGTGGCATTGTGTTGTGTGTACAACTTATAGTGGCCTTTTATTGTCCCCGCACAAGGTGCACCTGTGTAATGATCATGCTGTTTAATCAGCTTCTTGATATGCCACACCTGCCAGGTGGATGAATTATCTTGGCAAAGGGAAAATGCTCACTAACAGGGATGTAAACTAATTTGAGCACAACATGAGAGTAATAAGCTTTTTGTGCGAATGAAAAATTGTAGGTACTTTTTTTTTTTCAGCTCATGAAACATGGCACCAACACTTTATATTTTTGTTCAGTGTAAATATTAATATCTTAGGCTGTGAGTGATGGGGGAAAACATTTTGAGTAGTGGAAACCATGCTTCTAGACCTGAACCCTGGCCCCTTTGTTAGCAGCCAATGGCTAGCAGCTTCTTACTAGCCTTACTGGTGATAAAAAAGGATGATTGAATTTAACATAACAAATCAAACATTCCCCAATTCATGATAATTCATGGTAACCTCGTAAATAATTAATTTAGACCACGTTTATTTGAAACGGATGTTTATTTGCTGAAATCAACGTGTGCCCTTGTCCAGCTATTAAAGGGACAGGCGGCTATTTGAGACTCAGCGTTTTAAGGTATACAGTTTGGATTTTCACCTGACAGAAGACCAGGCCTTCCTCTGTAACATTGTAATAAAGGTATATAAACAACACTATTAGTCAAGTTCCACTTTCTGAAATGCTATTATGGAAGCATAATATACCTATAGGACAGGTCCTGTGTAAATGGCCTATTCTCTGTGCTGTTCTTAATCCATGAAGATATGCGCACGTAGGCTATTACTGTATAAAACACCATAAATGTGGCTAGACTAAACGCCTCTTCTTATTTTAAGATGTGAAATGGTTAACCTACTATGGTAAGCCTACATTGCCATGGCGATTGGAATGGAAATCTTAGAATTTTTTTTAAACATAACAACATTGACATTTTAGTCATTTAGCAGACGCTCTTATCCAGAGCGACTTACAGTTACATTTTAGTCATTTAGCAGACGCTCTTATCCAGAGCGACTTACAGTTAGTGAGTGCATACATTATTTTTATTTTTCATACTGGCCCCCCGTGGGAATCGAACCCACAACCCTGGCGTTGCAAACGCCATGCTCTACCATCTGAGCTACATCCCTGCCGGCCATTCCCTCCCCTACCCTGGACGACGCTGGGCCAATTGTACGCCGCCACATGGGTTAGTGAGGGCATACATTTTTCTTTCATACAGGTCCCCCGTGGGAATCGAACCCACAACCCTGGCGTTGCAAGCGCCATGCTCTACCAACTGAGCTACACGGGACTAACAACACTTCTTTAGGTCGACAGACTGCCACAACAGCCCCAATTTATTGCCTGGCCCTTGGCCCCACATAACCCGCTATGAAATCTGAGATCGGGGCACTGCTGGGGCAACATGCGTTCTGGAGCTCTGCGCACGAACGTAAACAGAGAAAATCGTTTTACTGGTTGGAATCTACAACTGTACTATGGTCAACAGAGTGGCAGATAGCATAGAGCCAAATTTACTTACATCAATCTGGATTGACGATAAGTAGGCCTATGAAAACAATCGAGCTTGTCAAGGATTTGGAGAGCAAGTAATGTCGCGCACAGGCTACCGCGGCTTAGCTGCTGAAGTAATGGCCACACACAAGCCACCTGACACAAAGTTGCGAGGTGCACTGGGCTGACTGGTGGTAAGGTTGTCCTAACCTGGTTAAAAACAACTTGCTACGCAACTGACGTCAAGTTTATTTATGGCTTCTCTCAAAAGGTTGCTTTCAAGTGTCATTAGGTGCAGTGGGCTAATGATTGTAGTAAACAAGGTAAATGGTCCTTATATTTAGGCTACATAATAACTTGTGCTTACAGGGGCTGGAACTGTGACTAAATATGGCGAGTGTTTTGAATAGATCAACTGTTAATTATTTATAGACAGACTATTCACAGGGGGTATTCATAACGTTCACATGGCCAGCCGTTAACTTAGAGAACGATAAAATTAATTGCTTTACCTTTAGATATCTGGAATCCATGACTTTCGATTACTACTGGGGTTGACATTGGCAACGTTGGAAGTGGAGGTAACGGTAAACCTGTGGTTGCCATCCTGTCCGTTGATCGGTATTATGTTTGGGGGTAGCGCACCAAGGTCAATCAAAATAAATCTGAACCCTGTCCTTTCTGACCGACAGTATCAGCCCAGACTGAATGACGTCACTGGTGTGATGACCAATAGGACTGGCCAATTAATCCCATTATCAAAATGGTTATAAGCTAACTGTAGGTCAGGGTTCCCTAACTGCCCCCCCAAGTTCTCTGAGCAAATTAATAAATATATTTATCTTAATTGTTGGACACAAAATACTGTAAAAAACTAGCAAATCAGCTCCAACTGGTTTTAATTTTGGAAATCTGTTTTAAAGTATTCCCCTGTCTATATTGATCCCCTAATACAGGACGAGTAACGGCCTACTTTTGTGAGAGAAAAAACTAAATGTATGAGTGTTTACCAGCATTCGTAACTTGAGTCTGACAATTATCTATACAAAACAGTAATTCTGATAATACTTGTGCAATATAAAAATACTTGCTTGATATATTGTGCAGTTTCTTGAAATACTTTGCAAATGCAACTTATTTCTGTGAAAACCGAAATAGTCTATTTATTCCTTTTACATTTTAGAACTGTAGATGCTCTTATCCAGAGCAATTTAGAGTAATGGGTGCATACATTTTCATACTTGTCCCCCGTGGGAATCGAACCCACAACCCTAGCATTGCAAGCACCATGCTCTACCAACTGAGCCACATCATCACAAACCACTTGATGTCAATAACTGTATTGTGCATTGTTTTTCTTCATGGTGATGGAAAGTCTACAGGTACAAACCTAGATGACCAGCCTATGCTCATTTAAATAAAGTGGTTTGTAAAGATGATAAATTAATACTACCCAAGTGGTTGTTTCCATGTTATTTGATCAAGAAAAATATTTAATTTGATGTGTATGTTTTGTCTTTGCCCATAACCCCGCACTTTTTGATGTAAATGTTTGAGGATAGGGTTTTGTTCTTTCGGGATTCCATTAGAATGACAATCGCAGAGAAAGTGACAGGGCAACAACTCTTTCAATTCCAACTAATGAATCCTGCAAGATACTGTTCTTAATTATACAACTACCTTTTTTTACAAAGCAGAGGTGGAGATTTTTTGTTGTTGTTGCCTGCGCTACAGATGAATATCGCCCGTTAATACTAGTAAAGGCCCAGCGCACTACTTGTGATTTTTCAGGCGGCGCTTCAGCACCGCTACTTCCCGCAGCTGAATGTAGTTGATGAACCCTGCTGTAGATGGTCAACAATCGGAGTTAATTTATTTAGATGTTTTGGGAGATAAACCGTAGTCTACTACATAAGAAACATTTGATGAAAAATAGGTTAAATCATAAACAGTTATTTGTCACCTTTTCATTCTACATGCAACATCATTTATGTAAGATGTGATTAAATGTACTTTACATATTAGGGCCATATTAGACATGGTAGCACGAAATACTATTTTTTTCCTTCTTTTAATTTAGCGGGAAAAAACAATTGCAAGACCCAAGAAGCAAAACCAGTAGCTGTCTTCCATCCATCTCTCCAGTCAGTGATGTTTGAAACTCAACAGTGGATGCTTGAGTCATGGTTTTTATTACACAGTTTAATCAACACAAAGCTCAAAGAGCCTCTCAGGTAATTCAATATACAGAGTTTGTTTGTGTGAGGAGCATTTTGTCCTCACACCCAGAGCCCAAACCAGCCCCACAGCCTGAAGATGTTAGCCTCGAATTTCAACAGTAACAAAAATGCAACCTAAGAGTTGTAGGGAAATAATAAAACACAGGATGAACTAAGAAAACTTTCTTTAAATACCTGGTCCAAAACCTCCAGTTTGTGAATGTAACGAAGGTGGTGGTCTTGGAGAAATGGGGTAAGGGGGTGTCTGTCTGTGTGTGGATGTGTGTGCGTGCGGGAACAATCTTTGTTTATGGCAATAGTGCGGGAGAGTGGATCAATTCAAGTCCTTTCATATAATTCAAGAGAAACAGACAAAAAGGCCATAAACAGTTTTTCATTTTATAGCCCGCTATGATTAAAATAATTCCTTACTAGATTTGATACAAAACACACGAGTGCCCCCGGCTAAACATGTGAAAAGCTTTCACGTCTACATAGCTGGGAGATCAGGAGACAAAAAAAAAAAAGGTACAGAGTAAAATATCCCTACATTTCAGACCCCCTCCCCACCCCCCCTAGTCACACAGATGATAAGGAATGCTTTTAGAGTGAAGAACATTTGGAGGGCCCTATGGGAACGTCAGGGGGGAGAGGAGTAGCCCAGCATGCATCAGGAATATGATCAGGAATAAGGAGGGGAGTGTGGGGTAGGTATGAGAGGAGTAGAAGGGGGGTACGATTGCAAATTGAGAATATGTACACCATGGCTGCCAGGTTAAGTAGGGTGGAGAGGTGGAGGGGGGTGGACTGGTTGTGAAGGAAGGGGGGACAGGGCAGGAAAGAGGGAGTTTACGGGTGCTCTGGTTAAGGGGAGATGTGGCTCAAAGAAAGCACTCCAATGGAAACCAACAAGATCTTTCATTTCTTTTCTCTTCACTTTCAAAGCTCCACTAACATTAGCTGTAGAGGTGGTTCGCCATGATTCTACGCCAACACTACATTGCATACTTTTGTGTCCATTCCCGAGCTATTCTGTTGTACCTGAAAGCAGAGAAAAATAGTTTGTTTCCGGTTCTTGAATACAGTAAGTGTCCAGATTACTATATGTTCAACAGTTTTAGCATACAGACAGATACCCAGAGGATTATCTAAAGGATCTAACGAGATAATCCTATGTTTAACCACATGGACTCAAGAGGTTGTATGCTATCCTATAGAACACTATCCTCTGAAGCAAGAGCTATAGTTAGTTACTCACTTTTCCCTGTCCGTCTTGTAGATGCGGGCAATCTCAGGTACTAAGGGGTCGTCTGGGTTTGGGTCGCACAGCAGAGAGCAGATTGACAGGAGAACTAAGGGAAGAGGTCAAGGTTCGATGTTATTGGTTTAGGACTAAGGTAAGGAGAGTTGAACTTAAATTAGTTAGGCAGTTACTGTGACAAAACAGACAAACAGGAGAAAGTTCAGCCAGTCACTCATACCACACCAGACACAGGTACCAAAACCAACAAAAAAATAATTTCCTATTTTACGGCCTTACAGTGACAAAAACAAAGTTGTTTAATTCACATATTCCATCTACTCTATTGTATGGTGTAATCTACTGTGTACCTTTGGAGATGGTGAGGGCGGGAGACCACTGTGATCGCAGGATGTCGAGACAGATGCTGCCGTTGCTGTTGATATTTGGGTGATAGATTCTCGTGGTAAATGCAACCTGCACACACAGACGTGGTTGAGTTAAGAGGAGGAAGAACTAAAATAGATGAAGGGTACAGAAAAGGAGCATCAAGAAACGACGCAGTTACAGCCATCACAGAGAAAACACGTACAGCCATCACAGAGAAAACACGTACAGCCATCACAGAGAAAACACGTACAGACAAATGCATGTGTGTATGACTGACTAGGATAAATGGATGTCGTCTGTCACTTCAGTGTGCACACACACACGCATGCGCACAAACACATATTTCTGGCTCACCTTTGGCGGTTTAAAGGGGTAGTCTGTGGGAAAGTGAATAGTCAGGAAGAACACCCCACCCTGATAAGGACTGTCGTTCTGTTAGAGTAGAAGATTCAGCACTATTGGTATCATGTAAACCTTGGCAGAGCTTCACAGGTCATTAGGAAAATGTAATCAAAATACAAAAAAAACTAAACTAATATGATAATGGTGATTGTCGTCACAGTACTTACAGGTCCCATTATCGTGGCTTGCCAGTGAAACACTGAAAAAGAGAGAAGTGAAACAGTCAGATGTAGTCAGCCAGTGTAGCGAGTGTGAGTATGAATGCTGTGAAGTCAGGCTGAGGCAAAGCCCAGCGTGGGGGCTGGACATTCACTAAGATTTATAATACCATTCCAGCAGTATAAAAAAACATGTATTGACATAATATCATGAATGATGTCAGTGCAGTAGTTAAGCAAATGGATATTTGACGTAATCCATCCTAAAAACACAGGGGCGTGGCCGAATGCCATCTAAAGATAAGAATGAACGTGAAGCTCTCAACAAAAGAAAAATAACTAGCACTTCAGAACATGCTAAACAAATGCACCAATACCACCCTGAGGTAAAACTGGGAAATGTGAGAAAATCTATAAGGAATAAAACATCAATTTTTAGGACCATTAGACAACCATTTTCTTGGAAAGACCCAGGTTGCTACTCTAGCCTATCTGGGATGTTATAAATCCAAAACAAGTTGTGGACAAGGGTGACAAAGCTCAAATTTGTCACATTTTCCCCTTTCAAAACAACAACAACAACTAGTCTAGCTTGCACAACATGGAGGGATTTTATTAGGATCCCCATTAGCTGTTGCGAAAGCTGCAGCTACCCTTCCTGGGGTCCTCACAAAACATGAAATAAAATAGAACATTAATAGACAAGAACAGAACTACATAAATGTTAAAACGGCGCACAGCCTACATATCAGTACATACACACAAAATATCTAGGTCAAAGGCGTTGTGCCGTGGTGTTACTTTATAGTTTTTTTGAAACCAGGTTTGCTGTTCATTTGAGCAATACGAGATGGAAGGGAGTTCCATGCAATAATACTCTACGTTTTCTTGAATTTGTTCTGGATTTGGGGGCTGTGAAAAGACACCTGGTGGCATGTCTGGTGGGTGTGTGTGTCAGAGCTGTGCCTTAGTTGACTATGCAAACAACTTGGAATTGTCAACACGTTTCTTAAGAAGTAAACCCTTAGGCAAGAGAGACTGGCATGCATAGTATTTATATAAGCCCTCGGATTACAATGAAGAGAAATACGTCCCACTGTTCTGGGCCAGCTGCAGCTTAACTAGGTCCTTTTTGCAGCACTTGACCACATGCCTGGACAATAATCAAGACAAGACAAAACTAGAGCCTGCAGGTCTTGCTTTTTGGAATGTGGTGTCAAAAAAGCAGAGCATCTCTTTATGACGGACAGACCGCTCACCATCATTACAACCATTGAATCTAAACTCAGCAACAACAACAAAAAACATCCCCTTTTCAGGTCTTTCAAAGTCTTTAAAAATCCAAATAACTTCACAGATCTTCATTGTAAAGGGTTTAAACACTGTTTCCCATGCTTGTTCAATGAACCATAAACAATTAATGAACATGCACCTGTGGAACGGTCGTTAAGACACTAACAGCTTACAGACGTTAGGCAATTAAGGTCACAGTTATGAAAACTTAGGACACTAGAGACCTTTCTACTGACTCTGAAAAACACCAAAAGAAAGACGCCCAGGGTCCCTGCTCATCTGCGTTTACGTGCCTTAGGCATGCTGCACAGAGGCATGAGGACTGCAGATGTGGCCAGGGCAATACATTGCAATGTCCGTACTGTGAGACGTCTAAGACAGCGCTACAGGGAGACAGGACGGACAGCTGATCGTCCACGCAGTGGCAGACCACGTGCAACACCACCTGCACAGGATCGGTACATCCGAACCTCACACCTGCGGGACAGGTACAGGACGGCAACAACAACTGCCCGAGTTACACCAGGAACACACAATCCTAACATCAGTGCTCAGACTGTCCGCAATAGGCTGAGAGAGGCTGGACTGAGGGCTTGTAGGCATGTTGTAAGGCAGGTCCTCACTAGACGTCACCTATGGGCACAAACCCACCGTCGCTGGAACAGATAGGACTGGCAAAAAGTGCTCTTCACTGACGAGTTGCGGTTTTGTCTCACCGGGGGTGATGGTCAGATTTGCATTTATCATCGAAGGAATGAGCGTACTGTACTCTGGAGCGGGATCGATTTGGAGGTGGAGGGTCCGTCGTGGTCTGGGGCGGTGTGTCACAGCATCATCGGACTGAGCTTGTTGTCATTGCAGACAATCTCAACGCTGTGCGTTACAGGGAAGACATCCTCCTCCCTCATGTGGTACCCTTCTTGCAGACTCATCCTTACATGACCCTCCAGCATGACAATGCCACCAGCCATACTGCTCGTTCTGTGCGTGATTTCCTGCAAGATAGGAATGTCAGTGTTCTGCCATGGCCAGCGAAGAGCCCGGATCTCAATCCCATTGAGCACGTCTGGGACCTGTTGGATCGGAGGGTGAGGGCTAGGGCCATTCCCCCCCAGAAATGTCTGGGAACTTGCAGGTGCCTTGGTGGAAGAGTGGGGTAACATCTCACAGCAAGAACTGGCAAATCTGGTGCAGTCCATGAGGAGGAGCTGCACTGCAGTACTTAATGCAGCTGGTGGCCACACCAGATACTGCCTGTTACTTTTGATTTTGACCCCCCCTTTGTTCAGGGACACATTATTCCATTTCTGTTAGTCACATGTCTGTGGAACTTGTTCAGTTTAATGTCTCGGTTGTTGAATCCTATGTTCATACAAATATTTACACATGTTAAGTTTGCTGAAAATAAACACAGTTGACAGTGAGAGGACGTTTCTTTTTTAATGTTTTATATGTTTTGACCATGACAGTTTACAATCTTAGGTAACACTAAGTCATTTATTCTCCTCAACTTGTTCAACAGTCACACCATTCATTACCAGATTCAGCGGAGGTCTAGAACTTAGGGAATGATTTGTACCAAATACAATGCTCTTAGTTTTAGAGATGTTCAGGACCAGTTTATTACAGGCCACCCATTCCAAAACTGAGTGCAACTCCTTGTTAAGGGTTTCAGTGACTTCATTAGCTGTGGTTGCTGACACATATGGATGAATCATCAGCATACAAGGACACAGGCTTTGTTTAATGCCAGTGGCAGGTAATTGGTAAAAATAGAAAAGAGTAGAGGGCTGCCCTGCAGTACACCAAACCCTACATGTTTGACATTAGAGAAGCTTCCATTAAAGAAAACCCTCAGTTCTATTAGATGGATAGCTCTGAGTCCACGATATGGCAGAGGTTGAATAGCCATAATACATTCGTTTTGCCAACAACAGGTTATGGTCAATAATGACAAAGGCTGCACTGAAATTTAACAGTACAGCTCCCACAATCTTATAATTATCCATTTCTTTCAACCAATCAGTTATTTGTATCAGTGCCCTTCTCTATAAGCACACTATAAAAAGTATTGTCAATTTGTTTACAGAGAAATTGCATCTTTTTAGGGCCTCCCGAGTGGCGCAGCGGTCTAAGGCGCTGCATCACAGTGCTAGAGGCGTCACTACAGATCCAGGCTCGATGGGACAAGGACATCCCAGCCGGCCAAACCCTCCCGGTCACAGCCGGCCACGACCGGGAGACCCATGAGGCAGCGCGCAATTGGCCCAGCGTTGTCCAGGTTAGGGGAGGGTTTGGCCGGCTGGGATGTCCTTGTCCCATTGCGCTCTAGCGACTCCTTGTGGCAGCCAGGTGCATGCACGCTGACTTTGGTCGCCAGCTGTATGGCGTTTCCTCCGACACATTGGTGCGGCTGGCTTCCGGGTTAAGCAAGCAGTGTGTCAAAGAAGCAGCGCGGCTTGGCGGGGTCGTGTTTCAGAGGACGCATGGCTCTCGACCTTCGCCTCTCCCGAGTCTGTACGGGAGTTGCGGTGATGGAACAAGACTAACTACCAATTGGATATCACAAAATTGGGAAGAAAAGGGGGTAAAAAGTACCAAAAATAAATAAATACAAATAAGACATTTTCAACCGTTTAGAACCAGTAAAGGACACTTTACCACTCTTGGGTAGCGGAATGACTTTGGCTTCCCTCCAGGCCTGAGGACAAACAACTTCCTCTAGACTCAGATTAAAGATATGACAGATAGGAGTGGCCATAGAGTCAGCTACCATCCTCAGTAACTTTCCATCTAAGTTGTCAATGCCATTATTGATAGATAACAATTTCGCCACCTCTCCCACACTAACTTTACAAAATTCTAACTTACAATGCTTTTCTTTCATTCTTAAAAAAATAAATACAATTGGATGCATGAATACGATGGCTCACTGTTCATTGTTGGCATTTCCTGCTTAAGTTTGAACACTTTGCCAATGAAGTTATCATTATAATAACTGGCAAAATAAATTGTTTTGTGATGAATAAGCCATCTGAATCGATGAAAGATTAAGTTGAATGAGTCTTTCTGCCCATCATTTCATTTAAAAGTACTCAAAAGTTTTGTCCATCATTCTTTATATTATTTAACTTGGCTTCATAATACAGTTTCTTCAGTCAAATAATTTCTCAATGTGCAGTAAGTCAGCCAGTCAGATACGCAACCAGACTTACTAGCCACTCCTTTTGCCCCAACCAGACTTACTAGCCACTCCTTTTGCCCCAACCAGACTTACTAGCCACTCCTTTTGCCCCAACCAGACTTACTAGCCACTCCTTTTGCCCCAACCAGACTTACTAGCCACTCCTTTTGCCCCAACCAGACTTACTAGCCACTCCTTTTGCCCCATCTCTTTCAACCACACAGTTTTTTCAATTCCTCTTCAATCCATGGAGCTTTAACAGATCTAACAGTCAGTTTCTTAACAGGTGCATGTTTATCAATAATTGGAAGGAGCAATTTCATAAATTCATCAAATGCAGCATCTGGATGCTCCTTATTAAATCACATCTGACCAACAAATAATTAACATCGTCCACATAAGAGCTACATCTTGTGTATGATCGTACATTATTTTTGCCTCAGCCTTTGGAACTTTATTTCTCCTAGATTTAGCCACTATATTGTGATTACCGCATCCAAGGGCTGACCCAGACTTTAAAAATCTTGGTAGACCGAGGGTTTGTTCTTTCGACGTGTATTTTTCCATATAATCAAATCAACTACAGTGAGGGAAAAAAGTATTTTATCCCCTGCTGATTTTGTACATTTGCCAACTGACAAAGACATGATCAGTCTATAATTTTAATGGTAGGTTTATTTGAACAGTGAGAGACAGAATAACAACAAAAATCCAGAAAAACATGTTATAAATTCATTTGCAATTTAATGAGGGAAATAAGTATTTGACCCCTCTGCAAAACATGACTTAGTACTTGGTGGCAAAACCCTTGTTGGCAATCACAGAGGTCAGGCGTTTATTGTAGATGGCCACCAGGTTTGCACACATCTCAGGAGGGATTTTGTCCCACTCCTCTTTGCAGATCTTCTCCAAGTCATTAAGGTTTCGAGGGTGACGTTAGGCAACTCGAACCTTCAGCTCCCGCCACAGATTTTCTATGGGATTTAGGTCTGGAGACTGGCTAGGCCACTCCAGGACCTTAATGTGCTTCTTCTTGAGCCACTCCTTTGTTGCCTTGGCCGTGTGTTTTGGGTCATTGTCATGCTGGAATACCCATCCACGACCCATTTCCAATGCCCTGGCTGAGGGAAGGAGGTTCTCACCCAAGATTTGACGGTACATGGCCCCGTCCATCATCCCTTTGATACAGTGAAGTTGTCCTGTCCCCTTAGCAGAAAAACACCCCCAAAGCATAATGTTTCCACCTCCATGTTTGACGGTGGGGATGGTGTTCTTGGGGTCATAGGCAGCATTCTTCCTCCTCCAAACACGGCGAGTTGAGTTGATGCCAATGAGCTCGATTTTGGTCTCATCTGACCACAACACTTTCAACCAGTTCTCCTCTGAATCATTCAGATGTTCATTGGCAAACTTCAGACGGGCCTGTATATGTACTTTCTTGAGCAGGGGAACCTTGCGGGCGCTGCAGGATTTCAGTCCTTCACGGCATAGTGTGTTACCAATTGTTTTCTTGGTGACTATGGTCCCAGCTGCCTTGAGATTATTGACAAGATCCTCCCGTGAAGTTCTGGGCTGATTCCTCACCGTTCTCATGATCATTGCAACTCCACGAGGTGAGATCTTGCATGGAGCCCCAGGCCGAGGGAGATTGACAGTTATTTTGTTTCTCTTCCATTTGCGAATAATCGCACCTGTTGTCACCTTCTCACCAAGCTGCATGGCGATGGTCTTGTAGCCCATTCCAGCCTTGTGTAGGTCTACAATCTTGTCCCTGACATCCCCGGAGAGCTCTTTGGTCTTGGCCATGGTGGAGAGTTTGGAATCTGATTGATTGATTGCTTCTGTGGACAGGAGTCTTTTATACAGGTAACAATCTGAGATTAGGAGCACTCCCTTTAAGAGTGTGCTCCTAATCTCAGCTCGTTACCTGTATAAAATAAATTTTTACATTTTAGTAATTTAGCAGACGCTCTTATCCAGAGCAACTTACAGTTAGTGAGTGCATACATTTTCATACTGGCCCCCCGAGGGAATCGAACCCACAACCCTGGCGTTGCAAACGCCATGCTCTACCAACTGAGAGAGTGTATAAAAGACACCTGGGAGCCAGAAATCTTTCTGATTGAGAGGGGGTCAAATACTTATTTCCCCTGTATATGCACTGAGCTTGTCTGATGCTTTAAGTGCACTATTTGATGAAATAATTAAGACACACAAATGACTAAAGAGAGTCCGACTGCAATTGATTTGATTGGGCCGGGCTCAGAATCCCTGCGCAAAAAAAAAAAAAGAAGACAGCGAGTGAAAGTCAGATGTGTGGAAAACATTTTACTAGTTGTGGAAAATACTGGAGATCAAGAAAAAGGTAAGGAACAACCTCTGTGTGCATATTATGTGTGCCAAACAGGTGCTGTTAGATTACAATATAATCTTTGACAGTTTGGAACAATGTAAACACTAAATAAATTATAAGCGTACCAGAGAGTCTGTGGTAACGTTTTTTGTAAAGCCTTTATTAGAGCAAAAACTATAAATAGTCGCATTCATTCGTGTATGCAATTTCCGAAATGGAACAGTTTATTGTTTACGCTAATTTTTCAAGGGCCGCTTTGTCATTTTATTTTAAAACTAAAATGCTTGATTGATGAATGACTCGTATGCTGTGTGATGACATGAATGATTGACTGATTGATACAGTATCCTATATACAGTGACTTCGGAAAGTATTCAGACTCCTTCACTTTTTCCACATTTTGTTACAATACAGCCTTATTCTAAAATATATATATATATATATATATATATATTATTTTTTTATCAATCTACACACAATACATCAATGACAAAGTGAAAACAGGTATTTATATTATTTTGCAGATGTATTTAAAATAAAACAGAAATATCTTATTTACATAATTATTCAGACCATTTCCTATGAGACTCAAAATTGAGCTCAGGTGCATCCTGTTTCCATTGATCATGCTTGAGATGCTTCTACAACTTGGGAGTCCACCGGTGGTAAATTCAATTGATTGGACATGATTTGGAAAGGCACACACACACCTGTCTATATAAGGTCCCACAGTTGACAGTGTATGTCAGAGCAAAAACCAAGCCATGAGGTTCGAAGGAATTGTCCGTAGAGCTCCGAGACAGGATTGTGGGGAGGCACAGATCTGGGGAAGGGTACCAAAACATTTCTGCAGCATTGAAGGCCCCAAGAACACAGTGGTCTCCATCATTCTTAAATGGAAGACATTTGGAACCACCAAGACTCTTCCTAGAGATGGCTGCCTGGCCAAAATGAGCAATCGGGGGAGAATGGCCTTGATCAGGGAGGTTACCAAGAACCCGATGGTCACTGACAGAGCTCTAGAGTTCCTCTGTGGAGACAGTTGTCCTTCTGGAAGGTTCTCCCATCTCTGCAGCACTCCACCAATCAGGCCTTTATGGTAGATTGGCCAAACGGAAGCCACTCCTCAGTAAAAAGGCACATGATAGCCCGCTTGAAGTTTGCCAAAAGGCACTTCAAGACTCTCAGACCATGAGAAACAAGATTCTCTGGTCTGATGAAACCAAGATTGAAGTTTTTGGCCTGAATGCCAAGCGTCACGTCTGGAGGAAACCTGGCACCATCCCTACAGTGAAGCATGGTGGTGGTAGCATCATGCTGTGGGGATGATTTTCAGCAGCAGGGACTGGGAGACTATTTAGGATCAGGTGTGCCAAGCTTGTAGCGTCATACCCAAGAGGACTCGAGGCTGTAATCGCTGCCAAAGGTGCTTCAAAGTATTTATTTTGAATAAATTAGCAACATTTTCTAAAAAACAGTTTTTGCTTTGTCATTATGGGGTATTGTGTGTAGATTGAGGGAAAAAAACAATATAATCAATTTTAGAATAAGGCTGTAAAATTCAAGGGGTCTGAATACTTTCCAAATGCACTGTAAGTATTGAAATAAGCCTATGTAACTTACGGTATTAAGACTAAACAGGATGCGCTCTTAGGCCTACAGCTCGATGGTGAAAATACAAGGCTGCTATACTAAGCATACCAACCATAATTACATTACTTATTATTCTAATGATGATCATAATAACAATATGGAGATCAAGGGAAAGGAGGGTTATTATTATAAATATTATTTATTGGACAATTTGGAACAGTGTAAACACGAAATAAATTACAAATAAGAACAGAGGCTGTTCTAACTAAAAAAAATTGCAACGCAGCATAGCAAAAACAGCCGAATTTGTGAAATTGTTTATCCAACATGTGGTTGCGTGAGGCTTCGTGTTCATGGAATCAGTAAGCTATTAAACAAACACACACAAACAGGCAACAGAAGCAGGATCTGTCTTTATAAAGCCAGGCACATTTAAAAAGGTAGGCTATTGATTTTTATTTTATAAAACATTTTTAGGCTATTGATTATAGACCTAATTAAGTTGGGGTTTCCTCTCTCCTCACTTTTCTTAAACAATTAAGGCAAGGGCTGTGTTCTCGTCTCCTAACTCCGCTGCTGCCTCTACCACATTGTTCTCAACACCAATATGCTGGTTCCCTTAGCTATTATGCAGCAACATCGTCTGGGGAAAGGCGGCAATTCAAAAGCGGACTGATGAGTTTCAGAACCGCGGATGGTTATATAACCATATACAATTTCAGTAGCACATCTTAGTGATGGACTGTGCCATCCCCAAGGCCGCCACAATGGATTAGTCCACTCACATAGGCGACAATCAAAAAGGTGTCTTCTAAACCACTTAAAACGTTTTTGCTACTGCTCGACTAAAGAAATATTGCTCGACTAACAGCCTATTGACCAAACAATCGACTAAATAACCCAGTATTAGTAAAACTGTGATCAATACATGTGGATGATCTTGCTCCTGTAGTGTTTGTAAACACCCTGGTAGGTTGATTAATAACCTGAACCAGATTACAGGCACTGGTTACAGTGAGAAGCTTCCTTTGGAGCAGACAGCTTGATGAAAACCAGTCACTCCACACAAATGAATTACCTTCCTGTTAAAATGGCTTGGTTTTTGGTAACTTGTCAGATACAGGGAAACGTGTGCAATCTGATCAATTAATTGACAATGTACTGTTTATGGTGGTCACTGGTCAGGTCCGATATGGCAAGGCAGTGACAGAGTTTCAAGATGCTACTGGCTATGACTGACGTCTCACCTACCTGACTGAAGCCATAAAATAATTGCTCGATTGCACAGACTTCCTGGTACCTGACCCAATACCAAAAGTGAAACCTAATTTAAATAGGTGAGGCGTTTCACTGATGCTGTAGATTATAGAACAAACCTTGTGTGTGGCACCAAGGTAATAGGGTGGCAGGTAGCCTAGCGGTTAGAGTGTTGGACCAGTAACAAAAAGGTAGCTGGTTTGAATACCCGAGCCGACAAGGTGAAAAATCTATCGATGTGCCCTTGAGCAAGGCACTTCACCCTAATTTGCTCCAGAGGTGCCGTAGTACTATGGCTGACCCTGTAAAACAACACATTTCACTGCACCTATCCGGTGTCCGTAACAATAACACACACACTACGGGTCAAACGTTTTAGAACACCAACTCATTCAAGGGTTTTTCTTTATTTTTACTATTTTCTACATTGTAGAATAATAGCGAAGACATCAAAACTATGAAATAACACATATGGAATCATGTAGTAACCAAAAAAGTGTTAAACTAATCAAAATATATTTTATATTTGAGATTCTTCAAATAGCCACCCTTTGCCTTGATGACAGCTATGCACACTCTTGGCATTCTCTCAACCAGCTTCATGAGGTAGTCACCTGGAATGCATTTCAATTAACAGGTGTGCCTTAAAAGTGTGTGGAATTTCTTTCCTTCTTAATGCGTTTGAGCCAATCTGTTGTGTTGTGACAAGGTGTGGGGGTATACTGAGGATAGCCCTATTTGGTAAAAGACCAAGTCCATATTATGGCAAGAACAGATCAAATAAGCAAAGAGAAACGACAGTCCATCATTACTAAGACATGAAGGTCAGTCAATGCGGAAAAATTAAAGAGCTTTGAAAGCGTCTTCAAGTGTAGTCGCAAAAAACATCAAGCGCTATGATGAAACTGGCTCTCATGAGGACCGCCACAGGAATGGAAGACCCAGAGTTACCTCTGCTGCAGAGGATATGTTCATTAGAGTTACCAGCCTCAGAAATTGCAGGCCAAATAAATGCTTCACAGAGTTCAAGTAACAGACACATCTCAACATCAACTGTTCAGAGGAGACTGCGTGAATCAGGCCTTCATGGTAGAATTGCTGCAAAGTTGGTAGAGCATGGCGCTTGCAACGCCAGGGTTGTGGGTTCGATTCCCACGGGGGGCCAGTATGAAAAAATGTATGCACTCACTAACTGTAAGTCGCTCTGGATAAGAGCATCTGCTAAATGACTAAAATGTATACATGTATGTATGTATGTATGTATGTATGTATATATATATATATTTTTTTTTATATGCAGTCCAGATTCTCTGATTCTGGTTGGCTGAGAGAGATATTCCTAATAAACCACAGTGCCCCAGACTCTCACCACCGTTGAGAAAAACTTTCTGCATCCAGCCTACTTGTTTGTTTGCTTGTTACAATACCTTTGGAGAGCTGTGGAAGCCTGAAATGTCATAGTATTGTTGTGTTGCCTAATGAGGAGCTACTTACTGTCATCTCCTACTGGTCCTGCAGAACACTGGGCTGGTGGGTCCCGTGCCAAGTCATTCAACTCCTGAGAGACAGGAGTAAGTGGTTAGAAATGACAATACTATTTGAACGTAGGCGCCTATAGACCAATACATACACTGAGTATGACAGAATGGCCAGGTAAATCCAGGTGAAAGCTATGATCCCTTATTGATGTCATCTGTTAAATCCACTTCAAATCAGTGTAGATTAAGGGGAGGAGACAGGTTAAAGAAGGATTTTTTTAGCCTTTAGACAATTGAGACATGGATTGTGTATGTGTGCCATTCAGAGGGTGAATGGGCAAGACAAAATATTTAAGTGCCTTTGAACAGGGTATGGTAGTAGGTGCCAGGCACACAGGTTTGAGTGTCAGGAACCGCAACGCTGCTGCGTTTTTCATGCTCAACAGTTTCCTGTGTTTATCAAGAAAGGTCCACCACCCAAAGGACATTCAGCCAACTTCACAAAACTGTGGGAAGCATTGGAGTCAACATGGGCCAGCATCCCTGTGGAATGCTTTTGATACCTTGTAGAGTCCTTGCCCCGACGAGTTGAGGCTGTTCTGAGGGCAAAGGGGGGTTTACTCCTCATATTTGGTATACTCAGTGTATATAGAATCTTGATTATTCACAATGTTAAGGGATAGCAAGATGTCCATATCAATCACGTTCTATTAAACAGCTCAATTGGACTGTTCATCAATACACCACACATACACACCCACCAAGACCACCATCAATACACCACACATACACACCCACCAAGACCACCATCAATACACCACACATACACACCCACCAAGACCACCCTCTACAAATCATGCCCTCACTAGGAATGTGACAACAGCACCTAAAAACAGTAAAATTGTATTAAATCTAACTGCCTGATCTCACACAATTTCATTCTACAGAGCTTTTGGTAATCGAAAATGAAAACAACATTTCCCAAGTGACACCAGAGATATCCATTACCTCTGAGGGTACATGGGAGTATGGCTAGACAGTACACTGTCCTTCTCTCAGCACATATCAAAGCTGCAGGCTAAGGTTAAATCTAGACTTGGTTTCCTCTATCGTAATCACTCCTCTTTCATCCCAGCTGCCAAACTAACCCTGATTCAGATGACCATAGATTGGCAGGTAAGGGTGCTCTCGAGTGGCTAGATGTTCTTTACCATTCGGCCATCAGATTTGCCACAAATGCTCCTTATAGGACACATCACTGCACTCTATACTCTGTAAACTGGTCATCTCTGTATACCTGTCGCAAGACCCACTGGTTGATGCTTATTTATAAAATCCTCTTAGGCCTCACTCCCCCCTATCTGAGATACCTACTGCAGCCCTCATCCTCCACATACAACACCCGTTCTGCCAGTCACATTCTGTTAAAGGTCCCCAAAACACACACATGGAACGACTGGAACGAGCTGCAAAAAACACTCAAACTGGACAGTTTTATCTCCATCTCTTCATTCAAAGACTCAATCATGGACAGTATTACTGACTGCAGGAGGCCTTTTGCCAGGCCGTCATTGTAAATAAGAATTTGTTTTTTAACTGACTCGCCTAGTTAAATAAAGCATAAATAAATAAAAACATCATGGCAGCTACTACTGGGATTGCCTGGTACCCACTGACGTTAGCTAGCCATCTTTTGTCAACATGACTACCAAAAGTAATGAATCTGTAACTTTAGCTTGTTAACAAATGCCCCAATGTTAGCTAGCTAACTGCCACGCATTGTGGCTTGATTACTATTATGAGTGATGACTGACAATTACATGTAATAAAAATATATAAAATGTTTAGTTAGCTAAATTTTTTATATATTTTTATTACATGTAATTGTCAGTCATTACTCCGTTCCTCGGGGCCCCATTTAAATCTGTGAAGTTAGTGGAGTGGAAGGCTAGGAAAGGAAGTTAGGCGCTAGCTAGCTAAATTCGTCATGTTTTATCTAGTTAGTTAAGTAATTACTGGACATAAAACATTAAATATATTTAGATGGCTAGCATAACTAGCTAGAAAGCTGTCTGGATAGCTAGTAGACAACTAACATTAGCCGCCGACTGCATTAGCCATAGCTAACTACGTTGCTAGTTACCTAAAGAAAGTTGTTAGCCAACTAACTACCAATCAAACGACTATTATGTAAACCAGTTATTTTTAATATTGCGATTATAGATATGTAAAATACATTGATCTTCTCTGGATAAAGAGAACAAATTACTAATCAGGCGAGTTAACGTTAGATGGCAAACTAGTAGCAAAAGGTGGCGGCCCAAAAATGTGGATCGAACACTGAACGAGGCGCATTGCTTCACGGCGGTGAGCCTATTTGCCCCGTACCGTGGGTAACAAGCTTTTAAACACACAACATTTAATCCCGACATCATTCAGAAGACACATATCTAATAGACAACATCTTAAAATATATCCCTTATTTATTGTAACTGCGAAACATTGGGCCTTGTCGTTGACTTCCTTCTTACCTTGTGAATTCTTTTCAGAGCCATTGTTGTGCTAGCGCTGCTGTCACCGAAAACGTGTTATACTCGATTAAAATGGCGGTTGCTGTCTCTATCCGGGGGGGTAATTATTCGAAATATACCTATCTCAAATAATATCTTGGTCTAATACTCAAATCACCGATTGCTATCAGAACGGGCCCACCGATATATTTTTTATTACGAAACTGAAAGATACTAGCTAGTGGTTGAACCGCCTTCCTTCCTCCTGCTGCAGCGGCTACCAAACCACTCACTCACCCTGCTTGTACTATTGGGCGCGTTCCTCTGCAAGGCGTTGCTGACGCCTGCCAGATCTTACAATGCCTGGATAAGTATTTTAAGTATCAGCTAACCAAATCAGATGTTATAGCAATCTGTCAATCGATGGCGTTGCACGCAACCATTGGTTGATGCAGGGGAACGCGACCTCTGCACCTAATGCTGCGTTCATATACTAGTCGGAACTACAAAACTCGGAAATGTCATACCTCCTGATTCGTTGAACGCGGCACGTGTATAAGTACAACCAGTTAGCCAGTCGGAATGTCCGAGTTTCCTAGTACCGACTAGTACGTGAACGTAGCAAGAGATTGCGCGCGGACATCATAGCGGTGCAATTGACGTCATTTCGGCTCTCAACAGGCGACAGGATAGGAATGGGCTCGTTTGAGTAGTAAGGCGAAAGCAACCGATTGTAGACGAAAGTCCAAGAGTGAAGAGGGGGAAAGTGCATCTGGACAGCCGAAGGTCAGACACTGATGTGGTTTTTCAACAGCGATGCTCAGTGCAACATGGCAGTATTGCCATTGTTTATAAAAGTGTTTCTTTGTAATGTCGAAATAAACATGTCTCCAACCCCCATATCACACGCTCACAAACTGTATTGTAAAAATAGGTGTACATTGTACAGTCGTGGTCAAAAGTTTTGAGAATGACAAGAATTGGTCTTCACAAAGTTCGCTGCTTCAGTGTTATGAGATATTTGTGTCAGCTGTTACTATGGTATACTGAAGTATAATTACAAGCATTCCATAAGTGTCAAAGGCTTTTATTGACAATTACATGAAGTTTATGCAAAGAGTCAATATTTGCAGTGTTGACCCTTCTTTTTCAAGACCTCTGCAATCCGCCTTGGCATGCTGTCAATTAACTTCTGGGCCACATCCTGACTGATGGCAGCCCATTCTTGCATAATCAATGCTTGGAGTTTGTCACAATTTGTGGGTTTTTGTTTGTCCACCCGCCTCTTGAGGATCAACCACAAGTTCTCCATGGGATTAAGGTCTGAGGAGTTTCCTGGCCATGGACCCAAAATGTCGATGTTTTGTTCCCCGAGCCACTTAGTTATCACTTTTGCCTTATGGCAAGGTGCTCCATCATGCTGGAAAAGGCATTGGTCGTCACCAAACTGTTATTGGATGGTTGGGAGAAGTTGCTCTCGGAGGATGTGTTGGTACCATTCTTTATTCATGGCTGTGTTCTTAGGCAAAATTGTGAGTGAGCCCACTCCCTTTGCTGAGAAGCAACCCCACACATGAATGGTCTCAGGATGCTTTACTGTTGGCATGGCACAGGACTGATGGTAGCGCTCTTTTCCGGATGCCCCAAACAATCGGAAAGGGGATTCATCAGAGAAAATGACTTTACCCCAGTCCTCAGCAGTCCAATCCCTGTACCTTTTGCAGAATATCAGTCTGTCCCTGATGTTTTTCCTGGAGAGAAGTGGCTTCTTTGCTGCCCTTCTTGACACCAGGCCATCCTCCAAAAGTCTTCGCCTCACTGTGCGTCCATATGCACTCACATCTGCCTGCTGCCATTCCTGAGCAAGCTCTGCACTGGTGGTGCCCCGATCCCGCAGCTGAATCAACTTTAAGAGATGGTCCTGGCGCTTGCTGGACTTTCTTGGGCGCCCTGACGCCTTCTTCACAACAATTGAACCTCTCTCCTTGAAGTTCTTGATGATCCGATAAATGGTTGATTTAGGTGCAATCTTACTAGCAGCAATATCCTTGCCTGTGAAGCCCTTTTTGTGCAAAGCAATGATGACAGCACGTGTTTCCTTGCAGGTAACCATGGTTAACAGAGGAAGAACAATGATTTCAAGCACCACCCTCCTTTTAAAGGTTCCAGTCTGTTATTCTAACTCAATCAGCATGACAGAGTGATCTCCAGCCTTGTCCTCGTCAACACTCTCACCTGTGTTAATGAGAGAATCACTGACATGATGGCAGCTGGTCCTTTTGTGGCAGGACTGAAATGCAGTGGAAATGTTTTTTGGGGATTAAGTTCATTTTCATGGCAAAGAGGGACTTTGCAATTCATTGCAATTCATCTGATCACTCTTCATGACATTCTGGAGTATATGCAAATTGCCTTCATCAAAACAGAGGCGGCAGACTTTGTGAAAATTTGTATTTGTTTCATTCTCAAAACTTTTGACCACGACTGTACTATCAATTGGTGAAAGAGAGCCTCAACTATCACTTTCAATTATAGCCTACATGCTTTAGGGCAAAGCAAAGTTGGTCATGTTCCTGTCGGTCAAACAAAAACACCCTAATGATTGGTTGACAATAGAGCCTCCCACAATGTAGGAGGTGGCTACTGGAGTTATGCCGTGTTCAAAACAACTGGGAACTGGGAAATCTCAGTCTTCAGTGAGTTCAAGACAACTGGGAACTTTCCGACCAGAAAATCACTGACGTCATGATTCAACCTAGTTTTTAAAAGTTGGTGAAGAGCAACTGCAGACATTTGCAGTCGTCTGCAGTCAAAACTTCATGACCTTTGATCACATGGTTTTTTGTACAGTTCATGCAGACCTCATGTAGGCGCAAGTCGGACAATTTTTATCCCCATAATGTGACACACTTTGGAAGGCTGACAAAAGTGATCTGCTCGAACGTGCCCAATAGTTCGCGTGAATGATTCGAGCCAAAATGGCTTTCATGCATATATTTTGCGTGTTGTAAACTCACGAGAGATCCTTGCAAATGGTTTACTAACACATCTCACAGCAAATGAGTTGCAATATAAATGGTTTGGACACACCACAATCAGGTAAATCATTATGATGTCTGTTTATGAATATGGGTTATTACATTACATTTCTGTGGGACAGTTAAACAATAAAATAAATATCCCAGGATGAATTTTATTATGCATGGAGGGATAAGGACTGTTTCACGTTCTTATCGCGAGAATATAGCACCAAATGAAGTGTCACTGTACAGAACAAATTATAGCAGATAGGTGCCACTCCAGTCCATTACCTCACCCTAAATACAATTTTACAGAATGTAATGTTGTATTGGATGTCAAATATTCAGCATTAACTCTTTACTAATGCACTATCTGTTTTGATTTAATTTGAATTTATTTTCACATGAAACATATAGACCTTGGTCTATTTGGAAAGCAGCCTAATAATGACGATAATGAAAATAAGATCATGCTCATCTTATTCATATTTATACTCTGTACTTACTCACGTGCATTATATGCAGTTCATTTATTGCGCTTCAGTTGATAATGGGTCTCTACACCCCACTACCCTAAACCAGGTTTTAAGAAGAAGACATGGTGTGCACTACCAGGCACTATGTCATGTGCCATAAATGTTCAGACCTCTTGGTATACAGGAAACGCGTAGTGCACGTATGTAGCCTAGGGTACTGAGAGGCTACTGCTATTTGTGCTGGATCTTGCAATAACCTGTACCTAGTGTGCATTCTCACAAAAAACAACAACAATAGGAGTTTTTTTTAAATATCTCAAATCAGACATACCACTGCAGGGGGTATTGTGTTTTTGTATTTCTTGGTAGCCATATACCCTAAACCTGATGCCGTTTATAGATTTGTGATGCTTCAACAATAATGAATATGCTCTCCTCTGAGCTCTGAGGCAGATTCCCCATATGGACAGATCCCTTATAATAAAATAAATATATAATTATTAGCCTATTGTTATGAACACACACACGCGCGCGCGCTCGCGCACACACACACACACACACACACACACACACACACACACACACACACACACACACACACACACACACACACACACCGGTAATAACAGAATATCAGGTGGTTTGTTGGTAGGACGAAAGGGGGAAGCCCCGCATTAGAACCTCCACCGGATGGCGGTATGAGGCAGTCCCTGTATGAGGCAGAGTGTGTGCGTGGGAGTTCCTCCTTTCGCCATTCCGGGGTGTCGCCGCACTACAGAGCGCACTGAGGGAGTCCTGCGAAGAGAGGCAGACTAGTACGCTCCAGGCCTCTTCACACCTTCATCCAGGCCACACGGTGCCCCAGCATGCCCCAGAAGACAGGTATCCGCTCATTCTTCCCCCAGAGAACCGCCGCAGACCTCCCCAGCAGCCACGTTTGAAAGATTACGGAGACACCGAGGGATGCTACTGCAGCAAACGCACCCCGCAACTGCAAACATTCTCGACGTCTGCCCGAGGACCAGAAACATTTGGTTGGCCCCTGACAGAAGCCACCGAGGATGTCCGACAGCGGTGCGAGCATGAACTCCGACGATCGGCCGGTTAAAAGTACGCACAATTATATTGGGATGCTTATGCATTAATGTTGTGGGGGCATTGGCTTTGCATTGGCTGCAAACATGGCTGCAATAATCTCGATATGTGATTGCATGTGTATGTGTGTGTGTGTGTGCATCCCCTTTTCTCCCCCGTTGTTATTTCCCCCCAATAAAAAAACAAAAACACTTTAAGCTATTGGATGGTGAGTCACTGATGAAACAGCAACATAGTCGAGCTATTGATGCCAGTGTTTGATGATTGACACTGCCGCCTTTTTGAGTCCTCAAAAATATGTTTTAGGTTCTGAATGCCGAGAGGGTGATGCGACCTGTGCACTATAAGGAAATACCCCCTTATTTCTTATTATGGGGAATGTCTCTCCGCGCGCACTGAGTGACATGGTGATGCTGCATGAACTCGCTTTATGCGCCCCGCGCCTTGTGGTATTCTGAAGTAGGCCTACATGTACCCACCAGAGAGAGAGAGAGAGAGAGAGAGTCTGTGTGTGTGTGTGTTAGAGAGAGAGAGAGAGAGAGAGAGAGAGAGCGAGAGAGAGAGAGAGAGAGAGAGAGAGAGAGAGAGAGAGAGAGAGAGAGAGAGAGAGAGAGAGAGAGAGAGAGAGAGAGAGAGAGAGAGAGAGAGAGAGAATAGCATCTCTTTTCAATGAAACATTTCTGGCAGTTTGACGATGACAGCGAAAGGAAGACTCAAAGGTAAAATTATAATTGGTTACATTGTTTTATTTCATTTAGGGATCTAAGGCCTGTGTGTAGGCTATTAGATGTTGATGAAATGGGTAGGTGTCACAAGTTAATACATGGATCCGTGGAAGTGACGATGTGAATAGAGGATATGTTTTGGGACTTGCCATTTATCCATCCCTGAACCATTCTTGGTGAGGTCCCTTACGTTGGCGTTATCGGAGTGTTCATAGCCATGACATTAACTGCTGTGAGAGCTCTATAGCTTGGTCTACATTGTCGATGTCTAGATTTGACTCACATCGTCAGGCAATTGATTCGTTTGATTGTTTTTAGGATGCAACTTGCGAGGTAGAAGAGACTCGTTTCGGTTCCATATATGGCTTTAATATGGGAGCTCATAATGTAATCCATCCTGCACCTATGGTTGTGTTCTTATTATTGTGTGTTTGAAACGTAATATGGTGCATATGTCGCGTTATTAACGTTTCTCAGTGCTCCCTCACGCTAAATTATGCCTAAAGAAATTATGAGCATCTGCACAAATTGTGCGTAAAGTCTCACTTTCCTCGCTAGCCTATATTTATTGGCCTCCCGGATCTTTCTGTCTCACTGAGAGCCAAATGAGAGCCAAAATGGAGTTTCGGAACGCTTAGTTGCGTATCGGCATATTGTATGTAGCCAATTGCCTTCATTAAGGCAGCATATACTGTTTTTATTGCATCATTGGATTATGGAACATTTAATGTGTTTATGAAGAGCGGCTTTTACGCGTGGGCGGCATCAGACGAGGTGATGGAGGTTCAGCGAGCCTTAGTACACCGTATTTGCACAGATTGTCATGTTTATCGGGGTCACAACAACCCTGGCAGTGTGTGTACTGTGTGCACGTAGTCACATGCGACGATGCCTAACTGGGAGTTTATCGCGGGTTTCTGGTGTGGAAGAAAAAGTGGACGCGGGGCTGATTGACACTATCGGGAAAGCCCGGGTTTTCCTTGTGAGGTGCGTTTGGCTGGGTGTATGTGCATGTGCATGTGCGCCGCGTGTGCAAGTACGCGCGCATGTTTTTGTGTGAGTGTGGTGTGTGTGTGTGTGTGTGTGTGTGTGTATTTGAATGCAGCTGGGCAGCGGGCTATAGTGCTCAGCTAAACAGCAGTATGCAACCCCATACACACATAATCAATGCCACGGTGAGAATAGAATGTAGCCTAGAGGAGAGAGACACATCACAGTGAGAAATAACATTTCAGAGGAGAGGAGGGAGCCCAGAAAGCACATGTGTAGGGCAGGCCTATAGTGAACTGAGCACAGTATGGCTACAGTAGGCCTATAAATGGTAAGGGAGCCCAGAAGGTTGGTTTGTTACACCCAGAGATGGGCGTGTGTAGGCTACTGTAGATGGATTAGGAGAGCGTGGGATCGGATGGAGGGATCAGGAGGATTTGGAAGAGAGAGAGCACAACAGCAGATGAATGGAGGCACTGGACCGGGACGGAGTGTGGGCGAGGTGAGGAGAGGCAGGAGAGGAAAGAGAGAATGTGACAGGCACACTGAGGAGGTGAAGTAGATGAGAAGAGAGAGAGAGAAAGAGATGGAGGATTGCATGATGTAGGCTGATGGACAGACAGAATCTCCCAGGACCAATAGGATCTTCTGATCCTGTGGACTATATCCAATCTAATGGCTCAGATTTGCAAACCGTTCTCACCAGATTTGATATGAAAGACCAATGATTTTCAATCCTGGTGAACCACATGATGTGCAGGATTTTATTCCAGCCCAGCACTAACACACATATTTGATTCAATAATCAACTATTGTCAAAGCCCTAGATTAGGCCTGGTTGTTGACATTCAGAGGAGGCAGGGAAAGGATGGGAGGTTAGGACACAAGGAAAGACTATTGAAGAAGAACCTGAGTCACCTTTCCTCACATGCCTTGCATGTAACCTTAAAAAAACCATTGTGACTATCCATGGCCATACTAGTGCTCTCCTCATGACCCACTTTCTGAGGAAAGTTGCTACTAACCCAGCTGTCTTTTATTTCTCTAGTGACTCATGCAATCTCTTCAAGTTGATAGGCTATCAGGTATTACATTAGAGCATTTTCAGGCAAAGAGATTGAGCCTTTTATTCCTGCATACCAGTCAGAGAATAGAAGCAATCATCAGAGATCTCTCCATTCCGCAGCCTTACTCTGCAAAGAGGCCTTGTCTGAATGGTTCACATACTGTATATTATATGCAATAAATAAAAGATAGATGGGATTGGATGAGCCACCATTTTTCTAAGCTATTTAACCTATTCAGCACTGTCAGATCAGTGATCAGTAATGAGGTAGGAAGGAAGGAAGGAAGGAAGGTTGGAAGGATGGATTTTTAGGTCATGAATACAAGCATGCACGCACACACACACACACACAAATGCGTACACAGTACACACACACACACGCACGCGCACGCACACACACACACACACACACACACACACACACACACACACACACACACACACACACACACACACACACACACACACACACACACACACACACACACACACACACACACACACACACACACACACACACACACACACACACACACACACACACACACACACACACACACACACACACACACACACACACACACACCTTGCGCCCTGTGGGTGTGTACATCTGTATGTGTGTGTGTGTACAGTTAGTGTGAGTGTGTGTGAGTGTGTGTACAGTTAGTATTCAAGTGTGTGTGTGTGTGTGTGAGTGTGTGTGTGTGTACAGTTAGTATTCGTGTGTGTGAGTGTGTGTACAGTTAGTATTCAAGTGTGTGTGTGTGTGTGTGAGTGTGTGTGTGTGTACAGTTAGTATTCATGTGTGTGTGTGTGTGTGTGTACAGTTAGTATTCATGTGTGTGTGTGTGAGTGAGTGTGTGTACAGTTAGTATTCATGTGTGTGTGTGTGTGTACAGTTAGTATTCATGTGTGTGTGTGTGAGTGAGTGTGTGTAAAGTTAGTATTCGTGTGTGTGTGTGTGTGTGAGTGTGTGTACAGTTAGTATTCATGTGTGTGTGTGTGTGTGAGTGAGTGTGTGTACAGTTAGTATTCGTGTGTGTGTGTGTGTGTGAGTGTGTGTACAGTTAATATTCATGTGTCTGTGTGTGTGAGTGAGTGTGTGTACAGTTAGTATTCGTGTGTGTGTGTGTGTGTGTGAGTGTGTGTACAGTTAGTATTAATGTGTGTGTGTGAGTATGTGTACAGTAAATATTAATGTGTGTGTGTGTGTGAGGGGGGCTTTGTGTGAGCGTATGCCAGCGGGGGTGCCCGTAGTGAGGTGGGTCACACGTTGAGAGTTTTCTCTTAGTCCTGTGCATACTATGGCAGGACAGAGTATTTATCTATGCCATTTAGAGTATGTAGGGAGGGAGAGAAGGAGGGAGAGGGGTACAGAGAGAAAGGAAAGGAGGTAGAGAGAGAGAGAGAGGTACAGAGAGAAAGGAAAGGAGGTAGAGAGAGAGAGAGGTACAGAGAGAAAGGAAATGAGGTAGAGAGGGAGAGGGATAGAGGTACAGAGAGAAAGGAAAGGAGGTAGAGAGAGAGTGAGGTACAGAGAGAAAGGAAATGAGGTAGAGAGGGAGAGGGATAGAGGTACAGAGAGAAAGGAAAGGAGGTAGAGAGAGAGTGAGGTACAGAGAGAAAGGAAAGGAGGTAGAGAGGGAGAGGGGTAGAGGTACAGAGAGAAGGGAAAGGAGGTAGAGAGAGAGAGAGGTACAGAGAGAGAAAGAGAGGGATTGTCTAATGAGGACATGCTGTTAGGGGATGGACCGTTGTTTCTGTCAGTGTGTGTGTGTGTGTGTGAGCATATGTACAGCGATGGTCTTTCATGTGTGAGGCGTGCACACACACACACCTTCAAAGACCCATGGATCTGTGCTAGGCTGCTAGCTGATCTGGGTCAGAGATGGTAGAGGCATGAACACACACACGCACACATACACACACACACACACATACATGTAGACATACACACACGCATGTACACACACATGTACGCACGCACACACACACACACACACACACACACACACACACACACACACACACACACACACACACACACACACACACACACACACACACACACACACACACACACACACACACAAACACACAAGCATGTGCACTATCACACCCCTCCTCCCTTCTTCTTTTGCACTCTCTCACTCCTCTCGTTCAATGCTCCCATTCTTTCATCACTCAGTTCCTCCCTCTCATTTATTTATGCAGAGACAGGCTGTAGGATGAACAGATCTCCTGAGATGTGTCGTATCGTTCTCCACGAGGTCTTGCAGAGGCCAACGTATTGAGACAGAAACAGATTCCTCACACGCAGTCAACAACACACACCAAGACGCCACGGGGAAACGCACGCCACGGGGAAACGCAGCAATGGTTTTTTGAACCAATGGCAAATGCAGAGCTGTCAGGTCTAACTACAGCAGATGTGTTGATAAAAGACACTTTAGTGTTTTTCAACTGTTTGTACATATACAGTAGTAGGCTAATAAGGCATGAGGGGGTGTGGTATATGGCCAATATACCACGGCTAAGGGCAGTTACCACGACACAACGTGGAGTGCCTGGATACAGCCCTTAGCCGTGGTATATTGGCCATATACCACAAACCCCTGAGGTGTCTTATTGCTATTATAAAATGGTAACCAACGTAATTAAAAATAAAATAAATGTAAAAAGTAAAAATACATGTTTTGTCATACCCGTGGTATACGGTCTGATATACCACGGCTGTCTGCCAATCAGCATTCAGGGCTCGAACAACCCAGTTTATAATCTTCTATAAAGCCTTTTTTCCCCAAGTACTGTACTTCGTTTTCTCAAACTCTCCATTCTCTTTAAAATCTGTCCTACTTTTTCTCTCCCCTCCCCTCCCCTCCCCTCCCCTCCCCTCCCCTCCCTCCCCTCCTCTCCTCTCCTCTCCTCTCCTCTCCTCTCCTCTCCTCTCCTCTCCTCTCCTCTCCTCTCCTCTCCTCTCCTCTCCTCTCCTCTCCTCTCCTCTCCTCTCACAATCACAGTCTCTTTCACACACACACACACTCATTTTCACACTTGCACATACACACACACTCACACATCGTCGCATACCCTCACACACCCTCAAACCATACCATACCATACCATAATGGGTTAGAGTAATTTTAGTGGTGGGACTAGGGCAATACATTGGACAGGACATTCCTTGTATTGGTAAAAGAACAGTGTGGGCTAGTTCCCTGTAGGGCTAACCCTACCGTAGTGGAGCTGAAGCAGTGACCTGACCTGGTTAGCCTTTAGCACAGTGTGGAATACCTCCAATATCTCAGAGACACATGACTAGTGGGGAGCTGCAGAGCCTGAAGTGATGGTGTGCGTCCGTGTGTGTGTGCGTCCGTGTGTGTGTGCGTCCTTGTGTGTGTGTGTGTCCGTGTGTGTGTGTGAAGGGAGGGGGTTGGAGGTGTGGGGGGTGATGAATTAGCCTGATTTAAGGTTTAGGTGATAGGGGCAGTCAGGAGGTAGTAGGGGACAGTTAGAGGGTGATGGATAGAAGGCAGAAAGAAACAGAGAGAGAGAGAGAGAGAGAGAGAGAGAGAGAGAGAGAGAGAGAGAGAGAGAGAGAGAGAGAGAGAGAGAGAGAGAGAGAGAGAGAGAGAGAGAGAGAGAGAGAGAGAGAGAGAGAGAGAGAGAGAGAGAGAGCGGAAGGCCTACTTTCCTGATCTAGGCCATTATCTGTGTTAGCACTGGTGGGGCTTCATGAGGCTCTGTAGATCCTGCAGAACATTACCTTTATGTGTGTTTGTGTGTGTGTGTGTATGTGTGTTTGTGTGTGTGTGTATATGTGTGTTTGTCTGTGTGTTTGTGTATGTGTGTTTGTGTGTGTGTGTATGTGTGTTTGTGTGTGTGTGTGTATGCGTGTGTTTCTTCTTCATCTGTATGTGTGTATTTCTGTCTCTGTATTTCTTTGTTTGTGTATGTTTGTGCATACGTGGGTGTATGTGTGTTTGTGTCTATGTGTGTGTGTGTGTGTGGGCTTTTGCCTTTGCTCCTGTGTGTGTGAGTCCTCACGTGCAGCTCTTGCTTTATCAGTCTCCTCGTCAGTCATCTCCAGCAGTGCCCTAGAGGCCTTCATTATGTAAGAGAAACACCGCTGCAAAGCACAGGCCGACAACTCAGCCAATGCCATGCTGAAATAAAGCCTGCTAGACCACCTATAACACAGACAGTACATTCAAGTTTCAAGTTTTATTAGTCGTATATACGGTATACGCATGGTACACATCGTCCAATGAAATGCTTACTTCTCGACAATGTAACAATACTAAAGAAATAAGAAATACTAAATAAGAAATACTAAAAGATGGCCAACACGCAATACCCCATAAAGTGGAATTATGTTTTTTTTAAAATTTGTACAAATTAATACTAAATTAAAAGCTGAAATGTCTTGAGTCAGTAAGTATTCAACCCCTTTGTTATGGCAAGCCTAAATAAGTTCAAGAGTAAAAATGTGCTTAACGAGTCAAATAATAAGTTGCATGGACTCACTCTGTGTGCAATACTAGTGTTTAACATGATTTTTGAATGACTACCTCATCTCTGTACCCCACACATACAATTATCTTTAAGGTCCCTCATTCGAGCAGTGAATTTCAAACACAGATTCAACCACAAAGACCAGGGAGGTTTTCCAATGCCTCGCAAAGAGTTTCATTGATCACAGCATTGTTGGGTTTAACGCTAGCAAGAAAGGCATTTCACTGTACTTGTGCACGTGACATTCAAACGTGAAACTTGAAACCTATTGGTAGATGGGTAAAAATAAAAAAGCAGTCATTGAATATCCCTTTGAGAATGGTGAAGTTATTAATTACACTTTGGATGGTGTATCAATACACCCAGTCACTACAAAGATCCGGGTGTCCTTCCTAACTCAGTTGCCGGAGAGGAAGGAAACCGCTCAGGGATTTCACCATGATACCAATGGTGACTTTAAAACAGTTACCGAGTTTAATGGCTGTGATAGGAGAAAACTGAAGATGGATCAACAACATTGTAGTTACTCCACAATACTAACCTAAATGACAGAGTGAAAGGAAGGAAGCTTGTACAGCAGGGGTGTCAAACTCAATCCACAGAGAGCCGAGTGTCTGCAGGTTTTTAGTTTTCTCCTTTCAATTAAGACCTAGACAACCAGGTGAGGAGAGTTCCTTACTAATCAGTAACCTAGACAACCAGGTGAGGGGAGTTCCTTACTAATCAGTAACCTAGACAACCAGGTGAGGGGAGTTCCTTACTAATCAGTAACCTAGACAACCAGGTGAGGGGAGTTCCTTACTAATGATTTACCTTAATTTATCAATAAAGTACAACGGTGGAGCCAAAACCCACGGACACTCGGCCCTCTGTGGAATGAGTTTGATAAAAGTGCTGTACAGAATAAAAATATTCAAAAACATGCATCAAGTTTGCAATAAGGCACTAAAGTAAAACTGCAAAATACTAAGCACTATGTTTGAGGCAATTCCAACACATCATATCACTGAGTAACACTCTCCATATTTTCAAGCACAGTGGTGGCTGCATCATGTTATGGGTATGCTTATCATCAGCAAGGACTAGAGAGTTTTTTAGGATAAAATGAAAAGGAATAGAGCTAAGCACAGGCAAAATCCTAGAGGAAAACATGGTTCAGTCTGCTTTCCAACAGACACTGGGAGACAAATTCACCTTTCAGCAGAACAATAACCTTAAACACAAGGCCAAATATACACTGGAGTTGCTTACCAAGGTGACATTGAATGTTCCTGAGTGGCCTAGTTACAGTTTTGACTTAAATCGGCTTGAAAATCTATGGCAAGACTTGAAAATCTTGGTCTTGCCATGATAAACAACCAACTTGACAGAGCATGAAGCATTCTAAAAAAGAATGTGCAAATATTGTATAATCCAGGTATACAATGCTCTTAGAGACTTACCCAGAAAGACTCACAGCTGTAATCGCTGCCAAAGGTGATTCTAACATGAATTATAAACTGGGTGGTTCGAGCCCTGAATGCTGATTGGCTTGGCTGACAGCCGTGGTACAGTGCATTCGGAAAGTATTCAGACCTTTTGACTTTTTCCACATTTTGTTACGTTACAGCCTTATTCTAAAATGGATCAAATATTTTTTCCCCCCTCATCGATCTACATACAATACCAGAGCGAAAACAAAGCCATGAGGTCGAAGGAATTGTCCGTAGAGCTCCGAGACAGGATTGTGTCGAGGCACAGATCTGGGGAAGGGTACCAAAAAATGTCTGCAGCATTGAAGGTCCCCAAGAACACAGTGGCCTCCATCATTCTTAAATGGAAGAAGTTTGGAACCACCAAGACTCTTCCTAGAGCTGGCAGGACAGCCAAATTGAGCAATTGGGGGAGAAGGGCCTTGGTCAGTGAGGTGACCAAGAACCCGATGATCACTCTGACAGAGCTCTAGAGTGCCTCTGTGGAGATGGGAGAACCTTCCAGAAGGACACCATCTCTGCAGCACTCCACCAATCAGGCCTTTATGGTAGTGTGGTCAGACGGAAGCCACTCCTCAGTAAAAAGCACGACAGCCCCCTTGGAATTTGCCAAAACTCACCTAAAGGACTCTCAGACCACGAGAAACAAAATTCTCTGGCCTGAATGCCAAGCGTCACGTCTGGAGGAAATCTTGCACAATCCCTAAGGTGAAGCATGGTGGTGGCAGCATCATGCTGTGGGGATGTGTTTCAGCGGCAGGGACTAGGAGACTAGTCAGGATCGAGGGAAAGATGAACGGAGCAAAGTACAGAGAGAAAACCTCAGACTGGGGCAAAGGTTCACCTTCCAACAGGACAACGACCCTAAGCACACAGCCAAGACAACGCAGGAGTGGCTTCGGGACAAGTCCCTGAATGTCCTTGATTGCTCCAGCCAGAGCGTGGACTTGAACCAGTTTGAATGAACATCTCTGGAGAGACCTGAAAATAGCTGTGCAGCAACGCACCCCATCCAACCTGACAGAGCTTGAGAGGATCTGCAGGGAAGAATGGGAGAAACTCCCCAAATACAGGTGTGCCAAGCTTGTAGTGTCATACCCATGAAGACTCAAGGCTGAAATCACTGCCAAAGGTGCTTCAACAAAGTACTGAGTTAAGGGTCTGAATACTTCACTTGAGCTACATTTCTGAGTCTCATAGCAAAGGGTCTGAATACTTATGTAAATAAGGTATTTCTGTTTTTTATTTGTAATACATTTGCAAAAATGTCTAAACCCTGTTTTTGCTTTGTCATTATGGGGTATTGTGTGTAGATTGATGAGGAAATAAAACTATTTAATACATTTTATAATAAAGCTGTAACATAACAAAATGTGGAAAAAGTCAAGGGGTCTGAATACTGTCCGAATGCACTGTACGTCAGACCGTATACCACGGGTATGACAAAACATTTATTTTTACTGCTCTAATTATGTTGGTAACCAGTTTATAATAGCAATAAGGCACCTCAAGGGTTTGTGGTATATGGCCAATAAACCATGGCTAAGGGCTGTATCCAGGCACTCCACGTTGTGTAGTGCGAGAGAACAGCCCTTAGCCGTGGTATATTGGCCATATACCACACCTCCTCATGTATTATTGCTTAATTGACTCAGGGGTGTGAATAGTTATGTAAATGAGATATTTCAATACATTTGCAAACAGTTCTAAAATCATGTTTTCACTTTCTCGTTATGGTGTATTGTGTGTAGATATATTTAATCCATTTTCAATTCAGGCTGTAAGAAAAAATAAGAAACCTGCACACTGCAATGTAACCCTAACCCTAACCCTAACCCTAACCCTAACCCTAACCCAATGCTCTTACTCTATTGCTGCTCTTTATTGAGCTTTACGTATCGGCCTCAAGGCCTTCGTCAGAGCATTTGTGTGTTTTTAATTTGCACCCTTATGTAGATATTGCTCCCCCCACACAGTCGAGGGAAAATAAACAAGTGTTACCAAATAAAATAATGTGCATTTCATAAGTATTCTAATAAAGTGTGTACCTTTAGAATTTTGAATTCAGGCTGTAACACAACAAAATGTGAAATAAGTCAAGGGGTATGAATACTTTGAGAAGGCACTGTAGTCCAATATTGTGGAAGGGGGGATTGGGGTTGCAGTGTATAAACTGAGCAGTATAATAAGACTCTGGTAGCAGCAGTTGTGATGTGTGTGTGTAGCATGAATGTATATGTGTGTGTGTCTGTGTGGTTGTGTGCATGAGTGAGTGCATGTTTGCTAAGGAGCGGAGAATCAGAGCAGGTGGTCAGTCCAGTTCAAGTGTTCAGCAGTCTGATGGCTTGTAGATAGAAACTGTCTCTGAGCCTGTTGGTATCAGACCTCATGCTCCGATACTGTCTGCCCAAACACATACACTGTGTACATACATTACCAGTCAAAAGTTTGGACACACCTACTCATTAAAGGATTTTTCTTTATTTTACTATTTTTTACATTGTAGAAAAATAGTGAAGACATCAAAACTATGAAATAACACAAATGGAATCATGTAGTAACCAAAAAAAGTGTTAAACAAATCAAAATATATTTTATATTTGAGATTCTTCAAATAGCCACCCTTTGCCTTGAGGACAGCTTTGCATACTCTTGGCATTCTCTCAACCAGCTTCATTAGGTAGTCACCTGGAATGCATTTCAATTAACAGGTGTGCCTTCTTAAAAGTTAATTTGTGGTATGCAGAAGATAGCCCTATTTGGTAAAAGACCAAGTCCATATTATGGCAAGATCAGCTCAAATAAGCAAAGAGAAACGACAGTCCATCATTACTTTACAACATGAAGGTCAGTCAATCCTGAAAATGTCAAGAACTTTGAAAGTTTCTTCAAATGCAGTCGCAAAAACCATCAAGCGCTATGATGAAACTGGCTCTCATGAGGACCGCCACAGGAAAGGAAGACCCAGAGCTACCTCTGCTGCAGAGGATAAGTTCATTAGAGTTACCAGCCTCAGAAATTGCAGCCCAAATAAATGCTTCACAGAGTTCAAGTAACAGACACATCTCAACATTAGCTGTTCAGAAGGGACTGTGTGAATCAGGCCTTCATGGTCAAATTGCTGCAAAGAAACCATAATAAAGGACACCAATAATAAGAAGAGACATGCTTGGGCCAAGAAACACGAGCAATGGACATTAGACCGTTGAAATCTGTCCTTTGGTCTGGAGTCCAAATTGGAGACCGCCGTGTCTTTGTGAGACGCAGTGTGGGTGAACGGATGATCTCTGCATGTGTATTTCCCACCGTAAAGCACGAAGGAGGAGGTGTTATGGTGTGGGGGTGCTTTGCTGGTGACACTGTCTGTGATTTATTTAGAATTCAAGGCACACTTAACCAGCATGGCTACCACAGCATTCTGCAGCATAGATAAGTAGGTAGATAGGTCATGTCCCTGTATCCTGCTGCTTACTGTACTGTATATGATGTGAATTACATTTCTCTCTCTTATTCTGTCCTTTTTCTCTCCCTGTCTCCCCCCATCTCTCTCTCCATCCCCATCTCTCCACCCATCTCTCTCTCCATCCCCATCTCTCTCTCCATCTCCCTCTCCATCCCCATCTCTCTCTCCACCCCATCTCTCTCTCCCCATCTCTCTCTCCCTAACACCCATCTCTCTCTCCATCCCCCCATCTCTCCCCATCTCTCTCTCCATCCCCCCATCTCCCCCATCTCTCCCCCATCTCTCTCTCCATCCCCCCATCTCCCCATCTCCCCATCTCCCCCATCTCTCTCTCCATCCCCCATCTCTCCCATATCTCCCTCCATCCCCCATCTCTCCCCTATCTCTCTCTCTCCATCCCCCATCTCTCCCCCATATCTCTCTCCATCCCCCATCTCTACCCCATCTCTCTCTCCATCCCCCCATATCTCCCCATCTCTCTCTCTATCCCCCATCTCTACCCCATCTCTCTCTCCATCCCCCATCTCTCTCTCCATCCCCCATCTCTCCCCATCTCTCTCTCCATCCCCCATATCTCCCCCATCTCTCTCTCTATCTCCCCATATCTCCCCCATCTCTCTCTCTATCCCCCCATCTCTACCCCATCTCTCTCTCATCCCCCATCGCTCTCTCCATCCCCCCATCTCTCCCCCGTCTCTCTCTCCATCCCCATCATCTCCCCCATCTCCCCATCTCTCTTTCCATCCCCCCATCTCTCTCTCCATCCCCCCATCCCCCATCCCCCATCTCTCTCTCATCCCCCCATCTCTCCCCCATCTCTCTCTCCATCCCCCCATATCTCCCCCATCTCTCTCTCTATCCCCCCATCTCTCCCCCATATCTCTCTCCATCCCCATCTCTCTCTCCATCCCCCATCTCTCTCTCCATCCCCCCCATCTCTCTCTCCATCTTTCTCCCTCTCCTTTTTCCTCCTTCTCCCCTTCCTCTCCTCTCCCTAGCGGTCCCCTTCCCCCTGAGCCACAGGCTCTCCATGAAGGAGGTGTTTGACTGTGAGGGGAAGCCCAGAGTAGACCTGCTCAAAGCCCACCTCACCAAGGAGGGCCGCCTGGAGGAGGTGGTGGCCCTACGCGTCATCAATGAGGGAGCCGCCATTCTGCGCCAGGAGAGGACCATGCTGGATATAGAGGCCCCAGTCACAGGTGAGGATGAGGGGGAGGGGACAAGGGAAGAGATGAAAGGAAAGAGGACAGGTGAGGGGAAGGAGAAAAAGACAGGGAAGAAGATTGAGATCCAGAGAGAGAAAGGAAGAGACTTGTGTAGCTGCATGTAGCCTACGTTATAGACACCCAGCTACTGGCTAGCTTTCTGCCTGTAGCCTACGTTATAGACACCCAGCTACTGGCTAGCTTTCTGCCTGTAGCCTACATTATAGACACCCAGCTACTGGCTAGCTTTCTGCCTGTAGCCTACGTTATAGACACCCAGCTACTGGCTAGCTTTCTGCCTGTAGCCTACGTTAAAGACACCCAGCTACTGGCTAGCTTTCTGCCTGTAGCCTACGTTATAGACACCCAGCTAATGGCTAGCTTTCTGCCTGTAGCCTACTTTATAGACACCCAGCTACTGGCTCGCTTTCTGCCTGTAGCCTACGTTATAGACACCCAGCTACTGGCTAGCTTTCTGCCTGTAGCCTACGTTATAGACACCCAGCTACTGGCTAGCTTTCTGCCTGTAGCCTACATTAAAGACACCCAGCTACTGGCTACCTTTCTGCCTGTAGCCTACGTTATAGACACCCAGCTACTGGCTAACTTTCTGCCTGTAGCCTACGTTATAGACACCCAGCTACTGGCTAGCTTTCTGCCTGTAGCCTACGTTATAGACACCCAGCTACTGGCTAGCTTTCTGCCTGTAGCCTACATTAAAGACACCAAGCTACTGGCTAGCTTTGGTGTGTGTCTTTCTCCATGCTAATGGTATCTGTATGATAATATGACTGTAAGTCGCTTTGGATAAAAGCGTCTGCTAAATGGCATATTATTATTATTATTATTATTATTATAATTCCATGACCACACACATCCCACACTCACAGTGAGAGAAGAGAAGGTAGCTACCTAGCTACTGTAGGGTTTTCAGCTAAAATACTGCTAGTCCCTAGAGAGAAGAGATGGTAGGCAGGCTACTGGCAGGCTACTGGCAGGCTACTGGCAGGCTACTGGCAGGCTACTGGCAGGCTAAAGAGACACACACACACATAGCAGCCATCACGCTTCATCTCTCTAACGCTTTATGCTGTTTGTTCTGTAAGAACATATTACAGACAGTAAGGAGAGAGTGAAGTGGGGGTAGTGCCACTGTCAGAGTAGGGCTTTTTTTATTTGACAGTTGACATTTACTGTACTTGAAAGAGAAGAGAAAGGGTTGTTGGTTACCTTTCTGCTTTGTTGTCACTTTCAGAGACTGTTTGGAAATACATGCAGGTTGTCATCTATTGTAAGAGGGACAGTAAAACAAGATACAACTAAAGTAATAGGAATGTGATTCTGTAGTACTGCGGTTGTCTGTTTGTTTAACATTGTTGTGTTTGAGGTTGTATGCTAGTCTAACCGTAGAGACCCTTTTAATTACTAGAATGATTTGAATTCCTAATTCTATGAGTGTAACATTGTTGTAACGCTGTGTTTCAGTGTGTGGAGACATCCACGGTCAGTTCTTTGACCTGATGAAGCTGTTTGAGGTGGGCGGTTCCCCCGCGACAACCCGCTACCTCTTCCTAGGGGACTACGTGGACCGGGGCTACTTCAGTATCGAGGTGAGGGCATACTAACGTACCTAGTACACACTACCTAGTGCACACTAGTCCACACTACACTCTTAGAAAAAAGGGTTCCAAAACGGTACTTTGGCTGTCCCCATAGGAGAACCCTTTTTGGTTCCAGGTAGAACCCTCTGAAGAAAGTGTTCTACATGGAACCCAAAAGGGTTCTACATGGAACCAAAAATGGTAATTCAAAGGGTTATCCTATGGGGACAGCCGAATAACCCTTTAAGGTACCTAGATAGCACCTTTTTTTCTAAGAGTGTACAGTGCAAGCCATATCTCAGACTGCCCATCTTAATCTTTTCATTTTTATTGGCCAGTCTGAGATATGTTTTTTTCTTTGCAACTCTGCCTAGAAGGTCAGCATCCCGGAGTCGCCTCTTCACTGTTGATGTTGAGACTGGTGTTTTGCGGGTACTATTTAATGAAGCTGCCAGTTGAGGACCTTTGAGGCGTCTGTTTCTCAAACTAGACACTCTAATGTATTTGTCCTCTTGCTAAGTTGTGCACCGGGGCCTCCCACTCCTCTTTCTATTCTGGTTAGAGCCAGTTTGCGCTGTTCTGTGAAGGGAGTAGTACACAGTGTTGTACGAGATCTTCAGTTTCTTGGCAATTCCTCGCATGGAATAGCCTTCATTTCTCAGAACAAGAATAGACTGACGAGTTTCAGAAGAAAGTTATTTGTTTCTGGCCATTTTGAGCCTGTAATCGAACCCACAATTGCTGATGCTCCAGATACTCAACTAGTCTCAAGAAGGCAAGTTTTATTGCTTCTTTAATCAGCACAACAGTTTTCAGCAGTGCTAACATAATTGCAAAAGGGTTTTCTAATGATCAATTAGCCTTTTCAAATGATAAACTTGGATTAGCAAACACAACGTGCCATTGGAACACAGGACTGATGGTTGCTGATAATGGGCCTCTGTAAGCCTATGTAAATATTCCATAAAAAATCTGCCGTTTCCAGCTACAATAGTCATTTACAACATTAACAATGCCTACACTGTATTTCTGATCAATTTGATGTTATTTTAATGGACAAAAAAATTGCTTTTCTTTCGAAAACAAGGACATTTCTAAGTGACCCCAAACTTTGAACGGTAGTGTACATATTACCTCAATTACCTCGACTAACCGGTGCCCCCGCACATTGACTCTGTACTGGTACCCCCTGTATATAGCCTCCCTACTGTTATTTTATTTTAACTATTTGTTATTTTTATTTTTTACTTATCTATTTTTTACTTTACACTTTTTGTCTTAAAACTGCATTGTTGGTTAAGGGCTTTTAAGTAAGCATTTTGCTTATTCGGCGCATGTGGCAAATAAAATTTGATTTGATTTGATTACATACTCGAGTCTTGGGTATGACGCTACAAGCTTGGCACACCTGTATTTGGGGAGTTTCTCCCAATCTTCTCTGCAGATCCTCTTAAGCTCTGTCAGGTTGGATGGGGAGCGTTTTTTCACAGTTATTTTCAGATCTCTCCAGAGATGTTCGATCGGGTTCAAGTCCAGGCTCTGGCTAGGCTTCTCAAGGACATTCAGAGACTTGTCCCGAAGCCACTCCTGCGTTGTTTTGGCTGTATGCTTAGGGTCGTTGTCCTGTTGGAAGGTGAACCTTCATCCCCAGTCTGAGGTCCTGAGCGCTCTGTCAGAGTGACCATCGCGTTTTTGGTCACCTCCCTGACCAAGGCCCTTCTACCTTGATTGCTCAGTTTGGCCAGGTGGCCAGCTCTAGGAAGAGTCTTGGTGGTTCCAAACTTCTTCCATTTAAGAATGATGGAGGCCACTGTGTTCTTGGGTACCTTCAATGCTGCAGACATTTATTGGTACCCTTCCCCAGATCTGTGCCTCGACACAATCCTGTCTTGGAGCTCTACAGACAATTCCTTCGACCTCATGGCTTGGTTTTTGCTCTGACATGCACTGTCAACTGTGGGACCATATATAGACAGCTGTGTGCCTTTCCAAATCATGTCCAATCAATTGAATTTACCACAGGTGGACTCCAATCAAGTTTTAGAACCATCTCAAGGATGATCAATGGAAACAGCTCAATTTTGAGTCTCATAGCAAAGGGTCTGAATACTTATGGAAATAAGGTACAGTTGAAGTCGGAAGTTTACATACACTTAGGTTGGAGTCATTAAAACTTGTTTTTCAACCACTCCACAAATGTCTTGTTAACAAACTATAGTTTTGGCAAGTCGGTTAGGACATCTACTTTGTGCATGACACAAGTAATTTGTCCAACAATTGTTAACAGACAGATTATTATTTCACTTATAATTCACTGTTTCACAATTCCAGTGGGTCAGAAGTTTACATACATTAAGTTGATGATGTCATGGCTTTAGAAGCTTCTGATAGGCTCATTGACATAATTTGAGTCAATTGGAGGTGTACCTGTGGATGTATTTCAAGGCCTACCTTCAAACTCAGTGCCTCTTTGCTTGACATCGTGGGAAAATCAAACGAAATCAGCCAAGACCTCAGAATAAAAATTGTAGACCTCCACAATTTCCAAATGCCTGAAGGTACCACGTTCTGTACAAACAATAGTACGCAAGTATAAACACCATGGGACCACACAGCCGTCATACCGCTCAGGAAGGAGACGTGTTCTTTCAAAGCACATCAAGTGAGTAGCTAGCTGGTAATGTTTTCCTCTGAGCCGTACTGTTCCTGACGGATCTTTCTGTGTTCTCTCTCTCTCTCAGTGTGTGTTGTATCTGTGGTCGTTGAAAATCCTCTACCCAAAGACGTTATTTCTTCTACGGGGAAACCATGAATGTAGACACTTGACAGAATATTTCACTTTCAAAACAGAATGTGAGTATCTGTGTTCTCTCCTCTTCCTGTATCCTCCTTTATTCCACCATTTATCCCCCTCCCTTCATACTTTCATCCTGTTCCACTCTCTATCCTCTCTCTCTCTCTTGCTCTCACACTCTTTCATCTCTCTCCTTTCTATGTAGTTCCATCTCTCTCGCTCCTTTCTCATCCAAGGCTCATTCCATCCTCTCCATCCATCCTCGATCCCTCTCTCCCTCTCTCCTCCCATCCTCCCCTCTCTCTCCTCTGGTTTTGGATCACAGTGGCCCATCAGAGAACAAATTACTAGTAGGAAATTAATTTGGCCTTAATGATTGGCCCAGGGACGTAGTCTGCTGTGTGTGATTGGCCAGAGGACGAGGAGCCTAATTTCCCCTGATGCTTATGGCGAATAGTGGTCGCCCTCAATTACCATCGGCTGTGTGTGTGTGTGTGTGTGTGTGTGTGTGTGTGTATGTGTGAGAGAGGCTGGTGAACTGGTATTAATGAGCTCTCTCCACACTAGGCAGATGGAGAAGTTGACAGACACACTCACAAAAACACACACACACACACACGTACACACACACACACACAACCCCTAACACCTACATTTAACTCCCAACCCCTAATCCTAATTTTAACCATAACCCTAATTCTAACCCTAACCATAACCCTAAGCCTAAAATAGCCTTTTTACAAGTTATGACCGGCAAAATGTCCTCACTTCTCTGAATTTTGGTTGGTTTACTATTCTTGTGAGGACTTCTGCTACTCACAAATATAGTCAAACATGTACACACCCACACACACACACAAACACATACACAGAATGTACACACACATACACAAATGTACACACACATTGACACATACACAGCATAGTTTGGCTACTGCCCTATAGTCCTTGGATACTTCACTATGGTGTTTTGATTTAATTTCTCTCTCTCTCTCTCTCTCTCTCTCTCTCTCTCTCTCTCTCTCTCTCTCTCTCTCTCTCTCTGTGTGTGTCCCCCACTCCTTTCTCGCTCCCCCCCTCTCTCTCGCTCTCTCTGTGTCCCCCACTCCTTTCTCGCTCTCCCCCACCCTCTCTCTCTCTCTCTCTGTGTCCCCCACTCCTTTCTCGCTCCGCCCCCTCTCTCTCTCTCTGCCCCCTCCTCTCTCTCCCTCCCTCCCCTCCTCAGGTAAGATCAAGTACTCTGAGCAGGTGTATGACTCGTGTATGGATGCGTTTGACTGCTTGCCGCTGGCTGCTCTGATGAACCAGCAGTTCCTGTGTGTCCATGGAGGGCTCTCGCCAGAGATCCACACGCTCGACGACATCAAAAAGGTTCAGACACAACGCCCACTGTACTGGATATGTTTTTTTTTATAACACACACAATTCCTCGTATTTTCCTGTTAATGCCCTGGTTTCCATGGCGATTCAACCCTGGTTTTGACTCCACTTCCTGTACAGTACATGCTGTTGTTTCCAAGACGACATCTCTCTCTCTCTCTCTCTCTCTCTCTCTCTCTCTCTCTCTCTCTCTCTCTCTCTCTCTCTCTCTCTCATATTGACTGCTCTCTCTCTCTCTATCATATTGACTGCGCTCTCTCTCTCTCTCTCTCTCTCTCTCTCCCTCGCTCTCTCAATTTCAATTCAAAGGGCTTCATTGGCATGGGAAACCAAAGCAAGTGAAATAGATAATAAACAAAAGTGAAATAAACAATCAAATTCAAATGTCATATTATTGGCTGTTGTAACGATGTGCAAATAGTTACAAAAAGTACAAAAGGAAAAATAAATCAACATAAATATGGGTTGTATTTACAATGGTGTTTGTTCAAATCAAATCAAATCAAATGTTATTGGCCACATGCGCCAAATACAACAGGTGCAGACATTACAGTGAAATGCTTACTTACAGCCCTTAACCAACAGTGCATTTATTTTTAATAAAAAAGTAAAATAAAACAACAACAAAAAAGTGTTGAGGAAAAAAAGAGATGAAGTAAAATAAAATAACAGTAGGGAGGCTATATATACAGGGGGGTACCGGTGCAGAGTCAATGTGAGGGGGCACCGGCTAGTTGAGGTAGTTGAAGTAATATGTACATGTGGGTAGAGTTAAAGTGACTATGCATAAATAATGAACAGAGTAGCAGCAGCGTAAAAAGATGGGGTGGGGGGTGGGGGGGGGGGGGGGCAGTGCAAATAGTCCAGGTAGCCATGATTAGCTGTTCAGGAGTCTTATGGCTTGGGGGTAGAAGCTGTTGAGAAGTCTTTTGGACCTAGACTTGGCACTCCGGTACCGCTTGCCGTGCGGTAGCTGAGAGAACAGTCTATGACTAGGGTGGCTGGAGTCTTTGACAATTTTGAGGGCCTTCCTCTGACACCGCCTGGTATAGAGGTCCTGGATGGCAGGAAGCTTGGCCCCTGTGATGTACTGGGCCGTACGCACTACCCTCTGTAGTGCCTTGCGGTCGGAGGCCAAGCAGTTGCCATACCAGGCGGTGATGCAACCAGTCAAGATGCTCTCGATGGTGCAGCTGTAGAATTTTTTGAGGATCTGAGGACCCATGCCAAATCTTTTCAGTCTCCTGAGGGGGAATAGGCTTTGTTGTGCCCTCTTCACGACTGTCTTGGTGTGTTTGGACCATGATAGTTCGTTGGTGATGTGGACACCAAGGAACTTGAAGCTCTCAACCTGCTCCACTACAGCCCTGTCGATGAGAATGGGGGTGTGCGCGGCCCTCTTCTTTTTCCTGTAGTCCACAATCATCTCCTTTGTATTGATCACGTTGAGGGAGAGGTTGTTGTCCTGGCACCACACGGCCAGGTCTCTGACCTCCTCCCTATAGGCTGTCTCGTCATTGTCGGTGATCAGGCCTACCACTGTTGTGTCATCGGCAAACTTAATGATGGTGTTGGAGTCGTGCCTGGCCATGCAGTCATGAGTGAACAGGGAGTACAGGAGGGGACTGAGCATGCACCCCTGAGGGGCCCCCGTGTTGAGGATCAGCGTGGCAGATGTGTTGTTACCTACCCTTACCACCTGGGGGCAGCCCGTCAGGAAGTCCAGGATCCAGTTGCAGAGGGAGATGTTTAGTCCCAGGGTTCTTAGCTTAGTGATGAGCTTTGAGGGCACTATGGTGTTGAACGCTGAGCTGTAGTCAATGAATAGCATTCTCACATAGGTGTTCCTTTTGTCCAGGTGTGAAAGGGCAGTGTGGAGCGCAATAGAGATTGCATCATCTGTGGATCCGTTGGGGTGGTATGCAAATTGGAGTGGGTCTAGGGTTTCTGGGATAATGGTGTTGATGTGAGCCATGACCAGCCTTTCAAAGCACTTCATGTCTACAGACGTGAGTGCTACGGGTCGGTAGTCAGTTAGGCAGGTTACCTTAGTGTCCTTGGGCACAGGAACTATGGTGGTCTGCTTGAAACATGTTGGTATTATAGACTCAGACAGGGAGAGGTTTAAAATGTAAGCGAAGACACTTGCCAGTTGGTCAGCGCATGCTCTGAGTACACGTCCTGGTAATCCGTCTGGCCCTGTGGCCTTGTGAATGTTAACCTGTTTAAAGGTCTTACTCACATCTGCTATGGAGAGCGTGATCACACAGTCATCCGGAACAGCTGATGTCCACATGCATGTTTCAGTGTTACTTGCCTCGAAGCGAGCATAGAAGTAATTTAGCTCGTCTGGTAGCCTCGTGTCACTGGGCAGCTCGCGGCTGTGCTTCCCTTTGTAGTCTGTAATAGTTTGCAAGCCCTGCCAAATCCGACGAGCGTCGGAGCCGGTGTAGTACGATTCAATCTTAGTCCTGTATTGACGCTTTCCCTGTTTGATGGTTCGTCGGAGGGCATAGCGGGATTTCATATAAGCTTCCGGGTTAGAGTCACACACACACACTGAAAGCAGCAGCTCTACCCTTTAGCTCAGTGCGGATGTTGCCAGGGGAATCCAGGTGAAAACTATGATCCCTTATTGATGTCACCTGTTAAATACACTTCAATCAGTGTAGATTAAGGGGAGGAGACAGGTTAAAGAAGGATTTTTAAGCCTTCAGACAATTGAGACATGGATTGTGTATGTGTGCCATTCAGAGGGTGAATAGGCAAGACAAAATATGAAGTGCCTTTGAACGGGGTATGGTAGTAGGTGCCGGGCACACTGGTTTGAATGTGTCAGGAACTGCAACGCTGCTGGGTTTTTCACGCTCAACAGTTTCCCGTGTGTATCAAGAATGGTCCACCACCCAAAGGACATCCAGCCAACTTCACACAACTGTGATAAGTTGGCTGGATGTCAACATGGGCCAATTTCCCTGTGGAACGCTTTTGACACCTTTTAGAGTCCAGAGGGCGGGGGGTGCAACTCAATATTAGGAAGGTGTTCTTAATGTTTGGTCAGATATCTGGTGTGTTGTCATTGTCTCTATAATCCAGTTGGACAGGTTCAAGGAACCTCCAGCGTTCGGGCCCATGTGTGACCTGCTGTGGGCCGACCCACTGGAGGACTTTGGAAACGAGAAGACGCAAGAATACTTCGGCCACAACACAGTCAGGGGCTGCTCCTACTTCTACAGGTAAACACAGAGAGACGCTAACATGGCAACGCACATACGCAGGCACACACAGGCACACACACACACACACACACACTTCTAAGACAGGTGAGAACCAGTGTGATCTGTTGGTGTGATGTACAGGAGAAAGGTGAGATGGAGGATGTGAAACGTGTTGTACTACAAGCTGCTTCAGAGATCCAACAACCAAAGAATAATTGGGATTTGTGGAACAGCTGTAATTTTGCCCAGTTATCTCACAGATCCACACACACAGTTTCAGCGTTAAACCATATCCCACAATCCTTAGGGAGACTGCACCGTTCTGTTTCCATGACGACTGGCTACTACTGCCAGATTGGGGAGTGATATTAAGATACAGTGAGGTAAAGAGAGAGAGGGGGAGTGAGGGAGAAAAAATAGATTAATCAAATGTGAGACCAGAGGAATGGAGTGATGGATAGTTGAGACTGTTGTCATAGTATCGTGCTATACAATATGGAGCCCACACCACAGTCTACTGAGAGAAAAATACACTGCCCTCCTACTAGATCTGGTTCTGCTGTTCATTAGGGGCTCAATGATGACCCCTGGTGGTCATTCAATGTGAGCTGTTTCAAAGTAGACCTACCATCTGATATAATGTAGGGGTGTTCAAAATACAATCTCTCTCGCTCTCTCTCTCTCTCTCTCTCTAGTTACCCTGCGGTGTGTGAGTTTTTACAGACCAACAACTTGTTGTCCGTCATCAGAGCACATGAAGCGCAAGATTCTGGGTAAGAGAAGCCCCACTTCTTCTTTGGTTATTGACAAACACTGTACACCCCAGTGTGTGTTGATTGATCCGGGGGTGGGGATGTGGGTTAAGTGTTTTTTGGGGGGGGGGATTGGGGTTGTTATGTCAACACAAACAGTTCAGTCAACCAATACAGCAGCGCAAGTTTTCATAATCAAATCAGTCCATTTATAGACAGTTATCCATAGTCAAGACTAACCTTAACCAAACAACAACCATATATTTAACCCTACACCCCTTACAGGTGAACCCCAATCTATGCAATCCTAACGTATCCCAATCCCTTGACCGTTTCCCTGTTCAGGTACCGGATGTACAGAAAGAGTCAGACTACAGGCTTCCCCTCCCTCATCACCATCTTCTCAGCACCTAACTACCTGGACGTCTACAACAACAAAGGTCAGACATGCACACGCACACACAGACAGACAGACAGACACACACCAGTAGGCTATCAGTGTGTAACAGGCCTGCCATCTCTCATCCTCTCATAGCGGCGGTGCTGAAGTATGAGAACAACGTGATGAACATCCGTCAGTTCAACTGTTCCCCTCATCCCTACTGGCTGCCCAACTTCATGGACGTCTTCACCTGGTCCCTGCCCTTCGTTGGAGAGAAAGGTGGGAAAAACGACTACATGTATTACAAACACCAAAAGAAACGGATTGTCTCCCACTCTGAATATGTTCTCTCTCTTATTTTTTTTCTCTCTCTCTCTCTCTCTCTCTCTCTCTCTCTCTCTCTCTCTCTCTCTCTCTCTCTCTCTCTCTCTCTTATTCTCTCACTCTCACTAACTCTCACTCTCTTATTATCCCACTCTCACTCTCTCTCTCTCTCACTAACTCTCTCTCTCTATCTCTCACTAACTCTCTCTCTCACTAACTCTCTCTCACTAACGCTCTCTCACACTAACTCTCTGTCTCTCACACTAACTCTCTCTCTCGCACACTAACCCTCTCTCACTAACTCTCTCTCTTTCTCTCTCTCTCTCTCTCTCGCTCTCTCTCTCTCTCTCTCTCTCTCTCTCTCTCTCTCTCTCTCTCTCTCTCTCTTCTCTCTCTCTTTCTCTCTCTCTCACTAACTCTCTCTCTCTTTCTCTCTCTCTCACTAACTCTCTCACTCTCTCACTCTTATTCTCTCTCTCTTTCTCTCTCTCATGAACTCTCTTTCTCTCTCTCTCACTAACTCTCTCTCTCTCACTCTCTCACACTAACTCTCTCTCTCTCTCTCTCTCACTCTCTCACACTAACTCTCTCTCTCTCTCTTTCTCTCACACTAACTCTCTCTCTCTCTCTCTCTCTCACTAACTCTCTCTTTCACACTAACTCTCTCTTTCACACTAACTCTCTCTTTCTCACTAACTCTCTCTTTCACACTAACTTTCTCACTCACACTAACTCTCTCTCACTCACACTAACTCTCTCTCACTCACACTAACTCTCTCTCACTCACACTAACTCTCTCTCACACTAACTCTCTCTCACTCACACTAACTCTCTCTCTCACTAACTCTCTCTCTCACTAACTCTCTCTCACACTAACTCTCTCTCACACTAACTCTCTCACACTAACTCTCTCAAACTAACTCTCTCTCACTAACTCTCTCTCTCTCACTATCTCTCTCTCACTATTTCTCTCTCACTAACTCTCTTATTCTCTCCCTCTCTCACTAACTCTCTCTCTCACTCTCTCTGACTCACTCTCGCTGAGTCTCTCGGTATGTGTCTCTAATATGGTCATACATTTGGCAGGAGGTTAGGAAGTGCAGCTCAGTTTCCACATAATTTTGTGGGCAGTGGGCACATAGCCTGTCTTCTCTTGAGTGCCAGGTCTGGCTATGGCGGCCTCTCTCAATAGCAGGGCTATAGTCACTGAGTCTGTACATAGTCAGAGCTTTCCTTAATTTAGGGTCAGTCACAGTGGTCAGGTATTCTGCCACTGTGTACTCTCTGTTTAGGGCCAGATAGCATTCTAGTTTGCTCTGTTTTTTTTGTGTTAATTCTTTCCAATGTGTCAAGTAATATCTTTTTTGTTTTCTCATGATATTGACTGTGCCCCCTCGCTCTCTCTCTCTCTCTCTCTCTCTCTCATATTGACTGTGCCCCCCCCTCTCTCTCTCTGTCACTCTCTCCCTCTCCACAGTGACAGAGATGCTGGTGAATGTTCTCAGTATCTGTTCAGATGATGAACTAATGGAGAATGATGGAGAGGAAGAGGTCTATGATGGTAATCATATCTTTATAAATAGATACACATGGGAAGACCTGCTACATCTCAAATGGGACCTTACTCCCAATATAGGGAACAAGGTGCCATTTGGCACACAGACACTTTGATTGTTTCCATTATTATGTCAATTCAACCTTCCCTTTCACTTCCTTGTTATTGGTGTCCTTTGTTTTACTCCTCTGTGATTGGTTCCCTCCAGCCAATGCAGCGGCAGCTAGGAAAGAGGTGATCAGGAACAAGATCCGTGCCATAGGGAAGATGGCCAAAATGTTCCAAGTTTTACGGTGATTGACCTTCAGTGTATGTGTATGTATGTGTGTGTGTGTGTGTGTGTGTGAATGTGTGCAGAAGCATGTGAGAGTGTGTATGCTAGTGTGTGTGCGTTTTCTAATCCTCTATGCGTGTGTGTGTGTGTGTTTTAGGGAGGAGAGTGAGAATGTTTTAACCCTGAAGGGACTGACACCCACTGGCATGCTGCCCAGCGGAGTTCTGTCAGGAGGCAAGCAGACTCTGCAGAGTGGTGAGTACAAACACACACCTCCACACACACACACCTCCACACACACACACACACACACACACACACACCCCTCCACACACGGGCAAACAAGCACACACACACATTCCCACTTTCTCACACACATTTGCATACACACACTATCTATGTGTGTTTCCCCCTCTCTCTTATACTCCCTTTCCTTTCTCTCTCACTCTCTCTCACACATACACACACACACACACACACATACGCTGTCTGTCTCTCTCTCTCTCTCTCTCTCACACACACACACGCTGTCTCTGTCTCGCTCGCTCTCTCTCTCTCTCTCTCTCTCTCTCACACACATACGCTGTCTCTGTCTCGCTCTCTCTCTCTCTCTCTCTCTCTCTCTCTCTCTCTCTCTCTCTCTCTCTGTATTCCATGTTCGTTCTGTCAATCACTCCGTCACTCCATGTCACCCTCACCTCACTACTGCTGATAGTACTAATAGCCTGGTATATATATATGTGTGTGTTTGTGTATGTGTGTGAGCTAACGATAGCTACCGAACATGCTAACACCAGACACCCTCTGCACTGAAGGCTGCACCCTCCTCTCTCTTTCTCTCACTCTCACTCCCTCTCTTTTTCTCTCTTTCTCTCCATCCTCAGCTACCATTGAGGCCATTGAAGCCATCGATCCTGTTGAGGACTCAGAAGGTAAATTCCACTCATGCACCGACAATGAGTGTAAGCGAGTGTGTGAGAGAATGAAAGAGGTAGAGAAAGATGGGGATGAGGCATGGCGACCCATCTACGCCATACACTTACCCACAATGCATTGAGCTCTTCTAACAGCACTGCTCATGGTGACTCTGCTCTTATTCCTTCTCTCCACACACACTTCCCCCAGACACACATACACACACACACACTTCCCCCAGACACACACACACACACACACACACTTCCCCCAGACACACACACACTTCCCCCAGACACACACACACACACACTTCCCCCAGACACACACACACACACTTCCCCCAGACACACACACACACACACTTCCCCCAGACACACACACACACACACACACACACACTTCCCCCAGACACACACACACACACACACACACACACACTTCCCCCAGACACACACACACACACACACTTCCCCCAGACACACACACACACACTTCCCCCAGACACACACACACACACACACTTCCCCAGACACACACACACACACCCTTCCCCCCACACACACACACACTTCCCCCAGACACACACACACACATTTCCCCCAGACACACATACACACACACTTCCCCCAGACACACACACACACACTTCCCCCAGACACACACACACACTCCCCCCACACACACACACACACTTCCCCCAGACACACACACACACACACACACACACACACACACACACACACACACACACACACACACACACACACACACACACACACACACACACACTTCCCCCAGACACACACACACACACACACACACACACTTCCCACACACACACACACACACACACACACACACACTTCCCCCAGACACACACACACACACACACACTTCCCCCCAGACACACACACACACACTTCCCCCAGACACACACACACACACACACACACTTCCCCCAGACACACACACACACACACTTCCCCCAGAAACACACACACACACACACTTCCCCCAGACACACACACACACACACACACTTCCCCCAGACACACACACACACTTCCCCCAGCACACACACACACACACACACACACACACACTTCCCCCAGACTCACACACACACACACACTTCCCCCAGACACACACACACACACACTTCCCCCAGACACACACACACACACACACACACACACACACACACACACACTTCCCCCAGACACACACACACTTCCCCCAGACACACTCCACACAGGCACACACACTCCACCCACCACGGTAAGACAAGGTGACTAATCATGAGTGTGTGTCGGCTGGGGGAGGAATCTGACCCTACGATAACTCTAACATTGTCCTTACACAATGACATCATCCCTACACAATGACATCGTCCCTACACAATGGCATCATCCCTACACAACCTCTGCTATTTGCTTTTGGTACAACAACGTGCTGTGTGGAGCCTGTGGAGTTTTGCATTGGAAACGTTATGTTCCATGATGACACACATTGTAAACCAATCAAATTTCAATCAGATGTATTTATAAAGCTCTTTTTACATCATCAGATTTAACAAACACAAGACCACTACAGTCTTTATGTAGACTGTCAGTCGCTAGTAGGCTAATCTTGATACTTATAAGTCTGGAAGGATAGTGTATCGGTAGTGTGTAAATCATGTCTGTAAGTGTTCAGTATATTTTGTTTGTGTGCTCTGTTTTTACTGGCCTAGCTGTTGTGTGTATTTACACTGAGTGTACAAAACATTAAGGACACCTGTTCTTTCTGTTACATAGACTGGCCAGGTAAATCCAAGTGGAAGCTATGATCCTTTATTGATGTCACTTGTTAAATCCACTTCAATCAGTGTAGATGAAGGGGAGGAGACAGGTTAAAGAAGGATTTTTAAGCCTTGAGACAATTGAGACATGGATTGTGTATGTGTGCCATTCAGAGTGTGAATGGGAAGACAAAATATTTAAGTGGCTTTGAACAGGGTATGGTATTAGGTGCCAGGCACACCGGTTTGTGTCAAGAACTGCAACACTGCTGGGTTTTTCTCACTCAACAGTTTCCCGTGTGTATCAAGAATGGTCCATCACCCAAAGGACATCCAGCCAACTTGACACAACTGACTGTGGGAAGCATTGGAGTCAACATGGGCCAACATCCCTGTAGAACATTTTCTCAACAGTTTCCCGTCCATGCCCCAAGGAATTGAGGCTGTTCTGACTCAATATTAGGAAGGTGTTCTTAATGTTTTGTACACTCAGTGTAGCTTATCGTGTACAAAACTGCTTATCGGGTGTTATGATGAGTTTCTAGGGTATCAAGTGATTACGAATGTAAGGATGTACTTAGACACTTTTGATGGGGAGTTCATATTAGATATTTAACATGGTTAGTTAAACAGAAGGATAGAGCTTTGCCTCTACCATAATATGCCATTTAGCAGACGCTTTTATCCAAAGCGACTTAGTCATGTGCGCATACATTTTTACGTATGGGTGGTCCCGGGGATCGAACCCACTACCCTGGCGTTACAAGCGCCATGCTCTACCAATTGAGCTACAGAGGACCACCTCCGAACTCCAGAACAAAGATCCACTCTCTCTATATATACAAACTGTTACAAGTCTCTCCACGAACATCTGGTAATCATCATGGGCACTCCCATTCTTTGATGTTATTACTCTTTACCCCAAGTCAGTATATCCTGTCCATCAATCATGCTATCATAAACATCAGTAATCTCCTTTGACATAACGGAATGTAGACTCCGTGGCACCAAGCCACTTATCTAGTAACTCTAACCTGGTCCCCACGATACTATGACATGACATCATTACAATCCACTTTTTTTTTTCTTATTTTGTGGCAAGTAAACTTACAGTGAATATGAACTGTTGGGGATGAAGTACAGTGGGGAGAACAAGTATTTGATACACTGCCGATTTTGCAGGATTTCCTACTTACAAAGCATGTAGAGGTCTGTAATTTTTATCATAGGTACACTTCAACTGTGAGAGAAAATCACATTGTATGATTTTTAAGTAATTCATTTGCATTTTATTGCATGACATACAGTGGGGAAAAAATGTATTTAGTCAGCCACCAATTGTGCAAGTTCTCCCACTTAAAAAGATGAGAGAGGCCTGTAATTTTCATCATAGGTACACGTCAACTATGACAGACAAATTGAGAAAAAAAATCCTGAAAATCACATTGTAGGATTTTTAATGAATTGATTTGCAAATTATGGTGGAAAATAAGTATTTGGTCACCTACAAACAAGCAAGATTTCTGGCTCTCACAGACCTGTAACTTCTTCTTTAAGAGGCTCCTCTGTCCTCCACTCGTTACCTGTATTAATGGCACCTGTTTGAACTTGTTATCAGTATAAAAGACACCTGTCCACAACCTCAAACAGTCATACTCCAAACTCCACTATGGCCAAGCCCAAAGAGCTGTCAAAGGACACCAGAAACAAAATTGTAGACCTGCACCAGGCTGGGAAGACTGAATCTGCAATAGGTAAGCAGCTTGGTTTGAAGAAATCAACTGTGGGAGCAATTATTAGGAAATGGAAGACATACAAGACCACTGATAATCTCCCTCGATCTGGGGCTCCACGCAAGATCTCACCCCGTGGGGTCAAAATGATCACAAGAACGGTGAGCAAAAATCCCAGAACCACACAGGGGGACCTAGTGAATGACCTGCAGAGAGCTGGGACCAAAGTAACAAAGCCTACCATCAGTAACACACTACGCCGCCAGGGACTCAAATCCTGCAGTGCAAGACGTGTCCCCCTGCTTAAGCCAGTACATGTCCAGGCCCGTCTGAAGTTTGCTAGAGGGCATTTGGATGATCCAGAAGAGGATTGGGAGAATGTCATATGGTCAGATGAAACCAAAATATAACTTTTTGGTAAAAACTCAACTCGTCGTGTTTGGACTACAAAGAATGCTGAGTTGCATCCAAAGAACACCATACCTACTGTGAAGCATGGGGGTGGAAACATCATGCTTTGGGGCTGTTTTTCTGCAAAGGGACCAGGACGACTGATCCGTGTAAAGGAAAGAATGAATGGGGCCATGTATCGTGAGATTTTGAGTGAAAACCTCCTTCCATCAGCAAGGGCATTGAAGATGAAACGTGGCTGGGTCTTTCAGCATGACAATGATCCCAAACACACCGCCCGGGCAACGAAGGAGTGGCTTCGTAAGAAGCATTTCAAGGTCCTGGAGTGGCCTAGCCAGTCTCCAGATCTCAACCCCATAGAAAATCTTTGGAGGGAGTTGAAAGTCTGTGTTGCCCAGCGACAGCCCCAAAACATCACTGCTCTAGAGGAGATCTGCATGGAGGAATGGGCCAAAATACCAGCAACTGTGGGTGAAAACCTTGTGAAGACTTACAGAAAACGTTTGACCTGTGTCATTGCCAACAAAGGGTATATAACAAAATATTGAGAAACTTTAGTTATTGACCAAATACTTATTTTCCACCATAATTTGCAAATAAATTCATTAAAAATCCTACAATATGATTTTCTGGAGAAAAAAATTCTCATTTTGTCTGTCATAGTTGATGTGTACCTATGATGAAAATTACAGGCCTCTCTCATCTTTTTAAGTGGGAAAACTTGCACAATTGGTGGCTGACTAAATACTTTTTTCCCCCACTGTAAGTATTTGATCACCTACCAACCAGTAAGAATTCCAGCTCTCACAGACCTGTTAGTTTTTCTTTAAGAAGCCCTCCTGTTCTCCACTCATTACCTGTATTAACTGCACCGGTTTGAACTTGTTACCTGTATAAAAGACACCTGTCTACACACTCAATCAAACAGACTCCAACCTATCCACAATGGCCAAGACCAGAGAGCTGTGTAAGGACATCAGGGATACAATTGTAGACCTGCACAAGGCTGGGATGGGCTACAGGACAATAGGCAAGCAGCTTCGTGAGAAGGCAACAACTGTTGGCGCAATTATTAGAAAATGGAAGAAGTTCAAGATGACGGTCAATCACCCTCGGTCTGGGGTTCCATGCAAGTTCTCACCTTGTGGGGCATCAATGATCATGAGGAAGGTGAGGGATCAGCCCAGAACTACAGGGCAGGACCTGGTCAATGACCTGAAGAGAGCTGGGACCACAGTCTCAAAGAAAACCATTAGTAACACACTACGCCGTCATGGATTAAAATCCTGCAGCGCACGCAAGGTCCCCCTGCTCAAGCCAGCACATGTCCAGGCCCGTCTGAAGTTTGCCAATGACCATCTGGATGATCCAGAGGAGTAATGGGAGAAAGTCATGTGGTCTGATGAGACAAAAATAGAGCTTTTTGGTCTAAACTCCACTCGCCGTGTTTGGAGGAAGAAGAAGGATGAGTACAACCCCAAGAACACCATCCCAACCGTGAAGCATGGAGGTGGAAACATCATTCTTTGGGGATGCTTTTCTGCAAAGGGAACAGGACGACTGCACCATATTGAGGGGAGGATGGATGGGGCCATGTATCGCGAGATCTTGGCCAACAACCTCCTTCCCTCAGTAAGAGCATTGAAGAGGGGTCGTGGCTGGGTCTTCCAGCATGACAACGACCCGAAACACACAGCCAGGGCAACAAAGGAGTGGCTCCGTAAGAAGTATCTCAAGGTCCTGGAGTGGCCTAGCCAGTCTCCAGACCTGAACCCAATAGAAAATCATTGGAGGGAGCTGAAAGTCCGTATTGCCCAGCGACAGCCCCGAAACCTGAAGGATCTGGAGAAGGTCTGTATGGAGGAGTGGGCCAAAATCCCTGCTGCAGTGTGTGCAAACCTGGTCAAGACCTACAGGAAACGTATGATCTCTGTAACTGCAAACAAAGGTTTCTGTACCAAATATTAAGTTCTGCTTTTCTGATGTATCAAATACTTATGTCATGCAATAAAATGCAAATTAATTACTTAAAAATCATACAATATGATTTTCTGGATTTTTGTTTTAGATTCCGTCTCTAACAGTTGAAGTGTACCTATGAAAAAAATTACAGACCTCTACATGCTTTGTAAGTAGGAAAACCTGCAAAATCGGCAGTGTATCAAATACTTGTTCTCCCCACTGTACTTCATCCCCAACAGTTCATATAAAATACAATATTTCCAATCAGTAGTATATATATATATATATATATATCTGACTAGAGCCTAAACTATGCTAGATAACTGAGAATTCACCCCTTTCTACCTTCTCTACCTGAATCCAACCTGATTCTCAATATATTTAATCAACAAAGGTATAAATTCTCAGTCATCTATCTTATGCGATATCAAACCTCTCAAACCTCTATAGACTCAGTCTGAGTAAAAGATAAACACATAATTAACTACTATATATTCATGCTAATAATCTATGTAGTCAAAACCTTACTTTTTATATATATATATATATATATGTGTCACGATCGTCGGGAACAGAGGACCAAGGCGCAGCGTAAAAAGTGAACATATTTATTAAAGAATGATGATGATAACACGAACAAAACAACAAACGATAACGTGACGTCCTCGGTCTCACACAAACCACACTGGAACAAGATCCCACAACCACTGTGGGAAAACAGGCTGTCTAAATATGGTTCCCAATCAGAGACAACCAGCAACAGCTGACACTCGTTGCCTCTGATTGAGAACCATTCTGGCCAACATAGAAATACAACAACTAGAAACGAAAACTCACACCCTGGCTCAACATACTAGAGTCCCCAGAGCCAGGGCGTGACAGTACCCTCCCCCAAAGGCGCGGACTCCGACCGCGCCAACCAAACACCACAGGGGAGGGACCGGGTGGGCACTCCGCCTTGGCGGCAGATCCGGCTCCGGGCATGATCCCCACTCCCTCTCTAACCCCCCAAAGTACCCCTGGTCCGGTCTGGCCCTGCTGACCGGAGCTGGACTGCACACTGGTGGAGCGGATTGCTCTAGCTCCGGCGTGAAGCAGCTGACCCGTGCCGAACCAGGCACCGGTGGAACAGGCACGGGCTGTGCCGGACTGACGACGCACACCACTGGCTTGGTGTGGGGGAGCAGGAACGGCCGAGCCGGGCTGACGAAACGCACCCCTGACTTGGTGCGGGGAGCAGGAGCGGGCCGGACCGGGCTGACGAAGCGCACCACTGACTTGGTGCGGGGAGCAGGAGCGGGCCGGACCGGGCTGACGAAGCACACCACTGACTTGGTGTGGGGAGCAGGAGCGGGCCGGACCGGGCTGACGATGCGCACCATAGGCTTGGTGCGTGGAGCAGGAATAGGCCGGGCCGGGCTGACGACGCGCACCACAGGCTCGATGCGAGGAACAGGAACAGGCCGGACCGTACTGGGGACACACACCACTGGCCCTACGCAGGGATCAGGAACGGGCCGGACCGGACTGGTAACACACCCCAGTACCTCTCGCCGTGCCTCTACACTTTCCCTCTCCTCTGTGACCAGTGGCCCCCTTAACCTGGCGGCCTCCTCTGCAACCCCGCTGGACCGCTCTATAGCGGCCTCCTGCTGCCCCGTCGTCCACGGCGTGAGCCCCCCCCTAAAAAATTTCTGGGGGTCTCTCCTCCCCGTGGACCAGGCCCAGCCGAGGTTGATGTCCTTTAGTGATACCTCTGGCGCTGGCTCCTGGACACGCTGCTTGGTCCAGTGTTGGTGGGATCTTCTGTCACGATCGTCGGGAACAGAGGACCAAGGCGCAGCGTGAAAAGTGAACATATTTATTAAAGAATGATGATGATAACACGAACAAAACAACAAACGATAACGTGACGTCCTCGGTCTCACACAAACCACACGGGAACAAGATCCCACAACCACTGTGGGAAAACAGGCTGTCTAAATATGGTTCCCAATCAGAGACAACCAGCAACAGCTGACACTCGTTGCCTCTGATTGAGAACCATTCTGGCCAACATAGAAATACAACAACTAGAAACGAAAACTCACACCCTGGCTCAACATACTAGAGTCCCCAGAGCCAGGGCGTGACAATATGGAAAAATCCCACATAGACATCCCCAATTTTAAAATGACCCCTTTTTCTGAGACATGCGACCAAGAAAAACATCCATAAAATAAATTGTGACCATCATGACATCATCCCCACAAATACAAAGATCCATGACCATTACTAAATTACATGGATATTATAATCTGGACACATGAATATAAAAATAACAAAAATGTCCATCTTCGTCATCCATGCGCAGTCAGATTAACCCCAAGCTTGTCACTGGTCACTTGGGGCGCTATCTGCTCTACTGAGATAGTCCTGTTTCCATTACATCCCTAAACTATTCATGCTTTAAGAATTCAACCAAAATCAGATCATATGTGTCACGCCCTGACTCTGGGGACTCTTATTTGTTGAGTCAGGGTGTGATTTTCTATGTTGTATTTTCTATGTTTAGATCTATTATGTGTATTTCTATGTTGGCCGGGGTGGTTCCCAATCAGAGGCAGCTGTAGCTCGTTGTCTCTGATTGGGGACCATACTTAGGCAGCCTATTGGCAAAAGTGGGTTGTGGGATCTTGTTCCAGTTAAGGTATGTTGTGTTGTGCTGCCTTGGACTTCACGTTTCGTTTTGTTTGTTGTTTTGTCATTGTGTTTAATATTTAATAAACATGTACGCATATCACGCTGCGCCTTGGTCTGACCCGTTCATGAACGAACGTGACAATATGAAAATATCATAACTCCATGATAGTAACCAATTAAGTACTTGCCTAGCAACATAGATATTTACCACTCTAAACATCCACATCAATATCACCCAATACTTAAAATGTATATAATGACTAAAATGTTAATACGTTAACCCAATTAATCAACATATTCATGATTTCATTCACAATCCTCACATTAACTTCCATGTTTCAAACAGTATGATTCAACAATGTCTACTCAAAATAAATCATATAAGTGTATCCTAAGACATTACCATAATGTATCACTGTTTTAACCCATACTATCTATAGAAAACAGTTCTATACTAATACATACTAATGATTCACTTAAATCACTCATGTTATAAATTATAACCAAACAAATTACTTAACTCAACCAAATTTTAAATGACAATTGTTATTGATTCACTTTATCCTTATCAATGAAAATTAAAACCCTCAACTTTATCACCCATTACAACTGTTAGAATGTACACTTATATTAACATACATTATAAACATCCATAATTCAATTATGACTTTCCTCATCCTGATAATAAATACAGATCATTATCTCAATGCATTTTTAATACTATTCATTTAGCAGTGTATATACCTACTACCCAAATTAGCAAATTACCAATTTTATTATCAACACAGCTAAGCAACCCCTCTTTCTCCCGGCACTTAAATCCTCTGGCATCTCTTCATTATGTTCTTCAGACATCTTCACATTTCAAAATGACTTGCCCATAACAATGTCACAACTACAATGTATCATTTGAGTCACCACCAACTCCACAACCTCATTGTCTTTTCCATTTGCCAACCATTATGCCCACATCATTAAAAATGTTGCATTTGAACATATCTTTCTCCATTCTCACTCAATGGTGGACTCCTTTCCCCCTCCTTCGAGATACAAACATGAGAAAATCATTTGATATCTTCGATTGGTTGTTGTAGACCAGTTGCATGTAGAAGTGGTATTTTACAAAAACATCTTCAACGCCTCTGATATTCATCTTCAGCCGGTTCATAGTTTGTTATTTATTTAGGTTCACACTATGCTAGGCCAAATTATCACTGCCATGCATCAAGACACCATCTGTATTTATCTCACTAGAAGACAAACATAACAGTTTAATTTATTACATTTCTAATCCATTAAATCCATACAATCATTTACCATATGACAAATTATTATATTTTAACAATTGTTCTTAATACCAATTTCTAATATACTTCCCAATTTCTGTTCACATCGCTCTGTGTAGCGTCCTTCTTGCATCGCACCAATATGGATTCAAGATTCACTGCTGCAACGACACACAGACATAAACACAAAAACAAAAACAATGCTCCACAGTGGCAGTTCCATCTTCCTCCTATTATTTTTAACACTCCTACCGTGGGACAAATTTATGCACAAATCTCTCTTTTACTGTCCTCTCCATTGAGGTAGCCAGCAACACCTAGAACTAACCACTCCTTCTAAATTCTGTCCAGCTCTGACTTCCATAGTCCTCCACTGCCACATAGTCACCCATGCACAGAAAATGTCCAGATTCTCCTTTCATGTTGGCAGAGTTGCCTTCACCTTTTTGAAATAATGTCTGCATAACATTGTTAGTTGAGACACAATATGCTACGTCTTCTTCTCAGTCAGGAAAAGCCTCTATTAGGAAGTGCACATTCTTGCATCTTGTTATAGTCACTAGTTTCCATAGACATGCCTCCACTACATTCTACCTTAAACCACAAATACATTTTCACCTAAAACTTTTAATCTAACCCATAACACATTAATTACTACTGCTCATATTCTTACTACAATATGCAAATGTACCAATAAATCCTCTTACCATCATTACTACCCCCTTTTCTGAACACATGAGTCACAACGTGATTCATGCTTTCAAAAACAAAACACCAACATTGCCTAAATTAAAATGACAAAATTTGATAATACCTCAACTTACTTCTATCCTGTAAAGTAATCCAAGATTAGTACAATTGACTACCATATCAAATGATCCATTATCGTTTACTTGATCAACAACATAGGAAATATCTGTTTCCCCTTCTATTGTTCCTGTCACCCCTGTAAATGTCATATTTCATTCATTCGCCAATACAATCACGTACTCCGTGTAAGTAAGATGTGATATTTTATCCCAGGCATCTATTTTTAAATGGTTTCATACGTTGTCTCCTACTTTCCCTTTAACATAATACTATAGTAGACTTCCATCAATCCTGGGAAAAAAAACTCCCACTCAGAAGACACTAGATAATACCACGTTTCATTAAGTTCACTACACCTTCTAATATAAACCTATAACCCCTTTCTAGTAATTTAATCATCACAACCTGTTACATAGATGTTTTAAAATATAAACCTATTGTTTAATAACTTCATACTTACAAAAAATGTTTACTTAATCCATCATCCTAATAGTAGAAACTATATCCCATTGTTCAACGTACCATAAACAGATGATCGTTTTTAGAATTAATGAACTGTGCATAACTCATTGTTGTTTAAACAAACTATATAATGTAATAATAATAATAATAATTACCAATTATCAAATAACGTTCCATATTCAACTATCTAGACATGTTCTTCATATCATCCCAATGCTTCCTACATATGTCAATATTTTATTTATTTATTTTACCTTTATTTAACTAGGCAAGTCAGTTAAGAACAAATTCTTATTTACAATGACGGCCTACACCGGCCAAACCCGGACGACGCTGGGCCAATTGTGCGCCGACCTATAGCCCACTTATCACTACTTCCTTTCACCCTCTTACGAAATCATGTCATTAGTACATTTTCTCCACAAAGCACTACTACCTAATAACATATTTTCATTCACCTAAATATAAATAATTATTTTAATACCAGTCTTATTAAACGATCCAATTCAACATCAATTCAACATGTCTCATCACCCAATTAACTTACTTACTTTGTAAACCCTCTACAATATCTATTATTCTCTATCGCTAACTTTCCATATAACGGTACTGTGACGTCACGAGAGGCTACACAGCTTTCAGCGGGATTGCTCAAGTAGTGCAAGGAGACAAGGTTCAAACAAAACAAGGATTTTATTATAGGTCTTGGGAAATTAACGAAAATATAACAAAATTCTGTTCTCTTGTGGCTCTTTAAGGGTTAACAGTTCAGGGATGTCTCTTCCACATCCAAAATCATAATTCTCACTCGCTCAGATAACTTTTCCCCAGCCTTACTGTAGTCCACGTTGCAGCTAGTGGCCAACCCAGCAAAAAGTCCTTCCAAATGTCTCTCACGTATTTCCACAGGTGCATATATCCAAAGGTGAGTATTTCCCAAAGGTAAGTATCTCCAAATCCTTATATTCCTCATGGAAGTGGACGTGCAGCACTCTTGTCCTCCAGAGAGCCCAGGTTGGAGACTGTGTCTCTTCCCTTCCCCAAACCTTCAGCTCATCAGCTCCTCATTTGTTTCAGCTGCGTGGGAAGATTGGCCATAGAGGGGTGGAGTTCCCGACCATACCAGCAGATGGAGCCATAGCTGTCTGGGTTTGCAGCCACCTCAGGGGGATGTAACGTCCCTCCAGGACACAGCCTCTCGTGACATCACACATCCCCCTCCTCGGGACCGACGCCTCGTCGGGTAAAGGCAGCGAAGAAGGCATCACGCCGGGAGAGGGCGTCCGCATTGCCGTGGTGCTTGCCAGACTGCTCTCTCTTCAACTCCTCCAACTCTAGGACCAGGGACTCAGCCTCCTGTTGTCTCTCCTTGAGTTTCTTACTGAACGCATCAGCCTTGGTTTTAGCAGAGTTTAGCTTCTGTTGAGCAGCTTTCAGTTCCTTCTCTCTCTCTGCCTCCGCATTCTTCATCTTGTTCTCCAACACCTTGTACTTCTCCTCTGCCTTCTTCTGGACCTCCTTACTACTGCGCAGGGTCTCCTCACACTCCTCGATGGTCCTGCGCAGCCTCTCCAGCTCCTCCTGTTGCTTAGGAAGGAGCTCTGTTGGAGTTTAGCCTGGAGGATATCTAACTCTTCTGTCTTCATGTCTAACTGTTGCTTTAACAAACGATACCTCTCAGCGGTCCCCTTCAGACCAGACAGTTCTTTGTCCAGATTCTGTAGCTCCGTCTCTGTGTCGGTCTGGGCACCTGCCATCCCTATCAGAGCCCGAGCGGGAGTGAGTAACTCGGAGGATTGCACCGGAGCCTTCCCAGGATGAGTCTTGCCTCTCCGTTTCCGAGGTACTCGGGTTATCCTCTCCTGAGACTCTCTCCAGAGTGGGTAAAAGGCTGGGCAGTCTCGTCCAATTAGGACAGGGACGGGGAGGGAATCAACCACCCCGCCGTCGTGTGTATGGTTCCCCGTGTGCTGGTCATTGTAAGTTCAGTAATGGGGTATTCTCTGGTGTCCCCATGGACACAGGAAACTGGGAGGACTTTCCCCGGGGGTCAGACACGTTGGGCCCACCAAATCCTTACGCACCAGGGTGGCCCGGCTACCAGAATCCAGTAAGGCCTCCACATCATGGTGATTCACAGTTACCGGGCAGGTGGGGGGGTCGATCTGGGCCGCCATCTACGACTCCCAAGAGCGAGGCAAAACGGTGTGTGGGTGCTGAGCTGGAGGACTCCGCAGTGGGCATAGGTTCATCGGCTGGTTTCCCACACTGCCAGGAGATATGTCCCATCTCCCCACACCGGTAACACTGTCGAGTTTCCCCCTCCTGGTGTACTCTTCTTGGACCCGCCTGGTTTCTGGCTCCCCCTGGAGCCGGGATAAGTCCTGACGTGGCTGGGTTCGAGACCTTGGGGTCCTTTGGACGGGTTCTTCCCATTTGTGGTGGGGCCGCACTCCTGGGGTCTTTTCGGGAAGCATTCAGCATCTCCGCTGTGGCCTGGTACTTTTCCACAGCTTCCACGGTCAGATCAGCCGTGGTCAAGGCCTGTTGACTGATGAACCGTTTTGCCTCATAAGGCAGGGCGCGTAGGTAACGATCCACCACAACGGCCTCCACCACCGCCGCTGCTGTATTCCTCTGCGGATCCAGCCATTTCCTTGCGATTCGGACAAGTTCATGCATCTGCGCCCGAGGAGGTTGGTCTGGTTGGAAGGTCCAGCTGTGAAAGCGCTGGGCCATACCAAACTTTGTGAGTCCATATCTGCTGAGGATCTCAGACTTCAGGGCATCATAGTCAGTAACCTGGTCAGGGCCCAGGTCCCGGACAGCATTCAGCGATTCCCCGGTTAGAAAGGGGGCTAACAGACCAACCCACTGTTGCTTGGGCCAGGCTTCCCTAGTGGCCGTGGCCTCAAATGCATGCAGGTATGCCTCAATGTCATCGGTAGCTCCCATCTTAGATATAAAGTCACTTGCCTTTATTGGGCGGGTATTTTGGACCACCCTCTGTCTCTGCAACTGCAATTCCTCTGCCTTCAGAAGGTTGGCTTTCTTTTGCTCCTCCAAGAGAGCCACGTTTGCTTGCATCTGGGCTTGCTGGCCAGCAACAAGGGCTTTCAATATGTCCTCCATTTCAGTCGGCGGGGAGCCTACGGCCAACTTGGAAAACTGGGTGATCAAACCTTCGGTATCCTCCTCTGACATGCACTATTAACGCTTGAGCGTGCCTGTATTCTCCACCATCTGTGACGTCACGAGAGGCTACACAGCTTTCAGCGGGATTGCTCAAGTAGTGCAAGGAGACAAGGTTCAAACAAAACAAGGATTTTATTATAGGTCTTGGGAAATTAACGAAAATATAACAAAATTCTGTTCTCTTGTGGCTCTTTAAGGGTTAACAGTTCAGGGATGTCTCTTCCACATCCAAAATCATAATTCTCACTCGCTCAGATAACTTTTCCCCAGCCTTACTGTAGTCCACGTTGCAGCTAGTGGCCAACCCAGCAAAAAAGTCCTTCCAAATGTCTCTCACGTATTTCCACAGGTGCATATATCCAAAGGTGAGTATTTCCCAAAGGTAAGTATCTCCAAATCCTTATATTCCTCATGGAAGTGGACGTGCAGCACTCTTGTCCTCCAGAGAGCCCAGGTTGGAGACTGTGTCTCTTCCCTTCCCCAAACCTTCAGCTCATCAGCTCCTCATTTGTTTCAGCTGCGTGGGAAGATTGGCCATAGAGGGGTGGAGTTCCCGACCATACCAGCAGATGGAGCCATAGCTGTCTGGGTTTGCAGCCACCTCAGGGGGATGTAACGTCCCTCCAGGACACAGCCTCTCGTGACATCACAGTACCTAAACAAAATATAAATTATTGTGAAGTTATAGTCAAAACAAATAAAACATCCATTCACCGATATGCAACTTTAATTACTATGTTATACTATTCGCTATGTGTTGGTAAGACAATCCCTTTCACATAATGTTATCAATTCACCTAGTAATCTAGGTCAATAGCATCACTGTAAAAGTTTAGCTTTCTGTCCCTTGCTGGGCTCGAACCAGGGACCCTCTACACATATCGACAACATTTACCATCGAAACACCGTTACCCGTCGCTCCACAAAATCTGCGATCCTTGCAAAGCAAGTTAAACAACTACTTCCACGTCGCATAGCAAGTTATGTCACCACTCTAAACGTCACTAATTCGCACCACTAACTAGCTAGCCCTTTCACACCAAACATTCAACCCCCAATGACTTCCTTCTCCACAGCAACCACTGATCCCTGTACACCTAACGTAACCCATAATGTCCCTTACAGCGCTCTCACGTTTCAGCGAGCCCCAATGGTTAACACCCGCAGACAAAAAACATGGAAATTCTTCATTTTTAAAAAACTGGTAGACAAAATAAAACACACTCTCAAACAGCGTTCTGCATTTACCTCTATCATAGGGTTAAAAAATTAACGTAACAACATTAACCATCCTAAATTGCTGTAGTAACGTCATGTTTGGTTCAGTTGATCTATTACGATAGTATGTCCATACTACTTCTGTATTGACCTCAACCAAAAGTTGCCATAGTCCTCAGTCAATGTTATATTTCCTTTTATTCTCCGAACCTGCTTCACTTCCCATAAAGATAAGACATTCGCTTCTCTATGCGTCCTAAACTACATTCTATTCCCCCTGTAATCAACTAAGATTATAGCCACAGCTCAACAGTGTTGCCAATTTAGCGACTTTGTCGCTATATTTAGCGAGTTTTCAGACCCCTCTAGCGACACATTTTCAAAAAAGTGACTAGCGACAAATCTAGCGACTTTTAGGACAGCCAATAGCTACTTTCCTTACTGAGGAGTTGGCATCACTGCAGCTCATATGAAACCACCAAAATATCAGAATATATCAGATGTAGGTTAACTGTCCTTTCTAAGTAGGCTACAAGTGACGCCAAACACTTGTTGTATTTTACCATCATATATTGAATTTATCCATATTATCAATATCCAATTTATTTATAGACATTATGCCACCATTCTCAATTGTTTAATCTAGCAAACCCTTAGTCAACGGCAAAAAAATTACTATCACGCAATTGTCTCTCCATACCTGTTAAATAAGTGAGTCTTTCTATTTAAACCACAACACGCTACAAATCTTCATTCAACATCAACAAACCAAATACTCCGTAGTACCCGTTCAAGCAACACATACCAGCAATTGAATTACACTCATAAATACAGATTTTACTCTATGTCATTGAAATGACAAACACATTCCACAAATAGCGCCATTACAATGTTTTGTCATCTTACCCTCTGATACAAAATAAAGTACCTTCACTTCACTACGTTAGCTCTACCCTGATAATTAGTTCAATGGAACCCTATATTGGCTTTGTACTATATTATACATTACGTCTATAACCACATTACTTATGGTCAGTTTATTCCTTAAACCTTATCTCTATCACATGATCCAACAACAGTACAAACTTAGAAAACCCACATTAATTATTTTTCCACCCATGACGTACGTCTACGTTTGGGTGAGCAAGTTAATACATATATAACGTTAGAAACTTCTAGGTACTCACATCAAATAATCCCTTCGTGGTGTTTTTAACCATTCTTAATCGACACAAATCACTTCTTCAAACATTTTACCAGCGGAACCAATAATAGACTGTAATTTCCCGGACACTGCCCTGCCTGTCCATAAAATACAGACCTTTCTACTACTCTCTAAAATAACCTCACAATCTCCATACCACTCCTTGATATTCAATGACTTAATTATGTTATATATCGTAACTTCTTATCCAAACTTATATCAAATTATTATACCCATTTTTAGAACTTATTAGGCACTCTTCAGATTCAAATTATCTTCTGCTATTTGTTCATAAGAGAGCCCATGTTGTCCCATTCAATTACTTAACTTCGTTAGCTGACTTTTTCTCCTTATAACTTAAATTTCATTGCCATCGTGCGCTCATTAAATCACTTGCTACATACGCCTCTTTAATATAATGTAAATCCCATTTAGTGTTTCTTACAACGATATTGTCCATGACATATTTTCACGCTATCTGTAACTTATCCCTTTAAAAAAAAAAAAAAAAACGTACTCATTATTTGTCCATGCGGATAAATCACCAAGATATGGTCCCCCATTAAAAAATCCTAATTTACTTAATTTACATTACTTTTACAAGAGACTTATTCTAAATGTGGATTTGTCTGTTATAATTTTGTCACTTCCTGTCTTTCTCTTCGAGTTAAATGAAGCTCTGATTTACTCTTAATGGTGACTGTTTTTTTTGTTTTTTTAATATATATATATATATATATATATATATATATATATATATACCGGTCTACTAAGCTGGCCATTCATTACTGCTATTAGTACATGCAATATTAGTAATTCAATACTTAAATAAAATCCCCATCCTGATATGTATTAAAATTTAGTTTGCCTTTAAATGTCATTTTGGTGCTATGATTCAATATGTTACATTGCGTTGGCTCCATCTCCTGTCCGTTTTGAGTAATTCACGTCTAATTCTCTCCTCATTTTATAATGTTCTACCACAGTAGTCTTAAACATTCATGGCCTCAAACCATATCCTTGATCAAACTCTTAAATATTCATGGCCTCAAACCATGTTCTTCTGAAACATTAATGGCCTCAAACCATATCCTATATAATGTTTTTTAAACATTCATGGCCTCAAACCATAATGATAAAGGGTTCTAACATTTATCCCTAAGTCTGCTGAGGACTTGAACCTCACAACTTTTAACCTTTTTAGTATTGTCTTTTTACTAAGGACTGTATTTTAACCTTCAACCGTAGGCCTCGAACCTACACCAAAATACCTTATAGGGCCTTTATAACCTTCTACCAAGGATTCGCACCTCTTCATCATGGCCTCAAACCATATCCTTGATTCATGGACTCAAACCATATCTCTTTCGACACAGGACTCGAACCTATGTACCAAAATACCTTATTCTATTTCATAATGTCGTACACTGTATAATCTCATCATGTTGAGGACTCAAACATCTGACCTATGTTATCGTAGTACACATTAAAAGACCCTACGCCCACTATTGTTACACCCATTCTCCTTCATTTCTGTTTTTTTTAATCATTACTCTGACCGAACCCTTCTTAGAATCATAGCACCCTATTATTGTCTAATTTGATAATTCTCCTTACATCCCACTAAATAACTCAATACCACTCATCGTCCCCCTTTTAAAATATAGAATTTTAAAAGTCTGTTACAACTAAGTCTTACCACAGATAAGCAGAATTTGACATAATCAAAAAAATATGAAAGTCTGCATACCTGTTAGTTTGGCTGTAAACTGCATCCTGTTCGTTTAGACGCCAATCTGTTATGATGAGTTTCTAGGGTATCAAGTGATTACGAATGTAAGGATGTACTTAGACACTTTTGATGGGGAGTTCATATTAGATATTTAATATGGTAACATGGTTAGTTATAACAGAAGGATAGAGCTTTGCCTCTACCATCTCCGAACTCCAGAACAAAGATCCACTCTCTCTATATATACACTCTGTTATAAGTCTCTCCACGAAGATCTGGTAATCATCATGGGCACTCCCATTCTTTGATGTTATTACTCTTTACCCCAAGTCAGTATATCCTGTCCCTCAATCATGCTATCATAAACATCAGTAATCTCTTTTGACATAACGGAATGTAGACTCTGTGGCACCAAGCCACTTACAGTGGGGGAAAAAAGTATTTAGTCAGCCACCAATTGTGCAAGTTCTCCCACTTAAAAAGATGAGAGAGGCCTGTAATTTTCATCATAGGTACACGTCAACTATGACAGACAAAATGAGGGAAAAAAATCCAGAAAATCACATTGTAGGATTTGTAATGAATTTATTTGCAAATTATGGTAGAAAATAAGTATTTGGTCAATAACAAAAGTTTCTCAATACTTTGTTATATACCCTTTGTTGGCAATGACACGTTTTCTGTAAGTCTTCACAAGGTTTTCACACACTGTTGCTGGTATTTTGGCCCATTCCTCCATGCAGATCTCCTCTAGAGCAGTGATGTTTTGGGGCTGTCGCTGGGCAACACGGACTTTCAACTCCCTCCAAAGATTTTCTATGGGGTTGAGATCTGGAGACTGGCTAGGCCACTCCAGGACCTTGAAATGCTTCTTACGAAGCCACTCCTTCGTTGCCGGGCGGTGTGTTTGGGAACATTGTCATGCTGAAAGACCCAGCCACATTTCATCTTCAATGCCCTTGCTGATGGAAGGAGGTTTTCACTCAAAATCTCATGATACATGGCCCCATTCATTCTTTCCTTTACACGGATCAGTCGTCCTGGTCCCTTTGCAGAAAAACAGCCCCAAAGCATGATGTTTCCACCCCATGCTTCACAGTAGGTATGGTGTTCTTTGGATGCAACTCAGCATTCTTTGTCCTCCAAACACGACGAGTTGAGTTTTTACCAAAAAGTTCTATTTTGGTTTCATCTGACCATATGACATTCTCCCAATCCTCTTCTGGATCATCCAAATGCACTCTAGCAAACTTCAGACGGGCCTGGACATGTACTGGCTTAAGCAGGGGGACACGTCTGGCACTGCAGGATTTGAGTCCCTGGCGGCGTAGTGTGTTACTGATGGAAGGCTTTGTTACTTTGGACCCAGCTCTCTGCAGGTCATTCACTAGGTCCCCCCGTGTGGTTCTGGGATTTTTGCTCACCGTTCTTGTGATCATTTTGACCCCACGGGGTGAGATCTTGCGTGGAGCCTCAGATCGAGGGAGATTATCAGTGGTCTTGTATGTCTTCCATTTCCTAATAATTGCTCCCACAGTTGATTTCTTCAAACCAAGCTGCTTACCTATTGCAGATTCAGTCTTCCCAGCCTGGTGCAGGTCTACAATTTTGTTTCTGGTGTCCTTTGACAGCTCTTTGGTCTTGGCCATAGTGGAGTTTGGAGTGTGACTGTTTGAGGTTGTGGACAGGTGTCTTTTATACTGATAACAAGTTCAAACAGGTGCCATTAATACAGGTAACGAGTGGAGGACAGAGGAGCCTCTTAAAGAAGAAGTTACAGGTCTATGAGAGGCAGAAATCTTGCTTGTTTGTAGGTGACCAAATACTTATTTTCCACCATAATTTGCAAATAATTTCATAAAAAATCCTACAATGTGATTTTCTGGAAAAAAATGTCTCAATTTGTCTGTCATCGTTGACGTGTACCTATGATGAAAATTACAGGCCTCTCTCATCTTTTTAAGTGGGAGAACTTGCACAATTGGTGGCTGACTAAATACTTTTTTTCCCCACTGTATCTAGTAACTCTAACCTGGTCCCCACGATACTATGACATGACATCATTACATTAAGTGTAGGAACTGCTTATCGTGTGTGTGTGTGTGTATGTAGCAGCAGGGTCGGGGGCAATTCCATTTAAATTCCAGCCAATTCAGAAAGTAAACCAAATTCAAATTCCAAATGTTCCTAATTAAAAAGTATTGAAGAGAATTGGAAATGGAATTTCAGTATACTTCCTGAATTGACTGGAATTTAAATGGAATTGACCCCAACCCTGGTAGCAAGTGCACTGTAACTACATTGTGTGTGTGTATTACATGAGTGTGATGTGTGTGTGTATACATTAGATGAGTGTGTAACTGAGTTGTGGTCTGCCTCCCCAGCGATCCGAGGCTTCTCTCCTCAACATAAGATCAATAGCTTTGCGGAGGCCAAGGGTCTGGACCGGATCAACGAGCGCATGCCCCCCCGCCGTGACGCCGTCAACAGTGTGGGCCTCTCCATGGGCCGCATGAATATGGAGGAGCCCAACGGCACCGACAACAACAGCAATATACAGGGATGATGCACACACACACATTTACACATAAACACTAATACACACTCTTAAACACACACTTAGATATAAAGTACATACCAACAAATACACACACTTGACTTACACACAAAGTAAAACACAGTTATGGTAAACACACACATACTTAGACATACACTTAAACAAGGATCATACAGAACACACAGTAAACATATAGACCTACTGTATACACTAATGGTACACACACCATCCTCCTCCCCCTACCCTGGCCTGTTGCTCCCCAGCCCACCTCTCTACCAGTGTGGCAAGACTGTGCCATGGATGGTTAAGGCCTCCTACGGACAAACTGTACTGCAGGTTCCATTACTACCTGGACACACACACTACTAGAGGCCCCTGACTTGACCACCTGACCACACCATACTACGGAACACTCTACTGGAAGTTCTGGAACATTCCAATGCAAAACAAAGAGCTAGTGTTCTGTTCTCATTGTGTAGTGGCTGGGTGACGGATGTTACCTTTCTGTTGTGTCGGGGAAGGGGAGGCATGTAGGTGAGAGATCGACGGGGGCTAAGGTGGCATGCGGGGGAGGGACTTTCAGTCCGTGATTTACAGTTTCCTCTTCTCATTTTAAAACAGGAAGTTGTGTCAGCCCTGTCAGTGGTTTACTTCATTCACTTTATTTTATAAGATAGCTAGATGGATAGGGAGATGGACTGGATGTTTGTCATGACGTCCGTGGGTTTATTTGTGTGTGTGCATTTGCGATTGTGTGCGTCTGTGCGGGTGAAATTTGAATGGCATGTTCATCTGCAAACATGGTAGTGCTATCGAACATGTTTTGCAACTAGTACTATATGATAATAACAGGACATTGAAATTAAACATATTATTTATTAACTTCAAGCAAAATACGATGTTGTCAGAAGGTTCAAAATGTAGTCTTATTACCTGAGTGTTGTCTCTCGATCTTATTTTATAAGCCAATATGCTCCACTGGCCAGTTAGCCAGCGCTGAGGTGGCACAGACAGTTCACAGTACACTCACTACACCCCAGGCAGATTGCCTCTAAAGTCAGATAAGCAAAACTGACCTTACATCAGTTTTAGGAGCAATGTCTGTCTATTCCACTCTTATGTTCTATTGCTACCAAGTCAGAGTTGATTTCCAAAACTGATCTTATTTCAATTTTAAGGGCAACTTTTTACTACTTTTACATATTCCACTTGCTGGGACTATCTACACTTTTATGTTCTATTGCTGCCAAGTCAATCTTATAAATAGAAAGCATAGAATGGACACCTGTATCAGAGATTGAAATGTACAAATAACTATGATAGATTGGCTGTTTTGTTGGCATGCAATCAGAATCAGCAATGAGTGAAGTCCGTTCTATGCATTCCATTTTTATGGTGTCCTCTTATATGCTGTCCAGTAGCCTATAACCTGAGTTGGCTGTACTGGAATAAGTCCCTATATATGCTATTTTGTTCTACTTTGAAAATGAAATGAAGTGTTTTTGGCTGAGTGTGAGCAGTGACTAACAGAAGGTTATTTATTTGTAAAGCATTTATAAATGCATCAGTGCATGCAGTTAAGTTATTTGATAATAATAATGTGAAATTCTATTTGTGCCGTGTTTCAGTATGGTAAGTTATTTTTCTCTTCTTGCTTCAAATTAACTAAGGGATAATATTTATTTTGTTAAAGAAACATTTTCCAGTTTTTATTTTATTTTGTGATTTAGGTTTTATTTCATTTTAGGTTTTTCATGACTGTATTATGAGTTAATGTATTGTTTTATTTTTATGCTGTACAGACTAGAAGTTTGTATGAGGTGCCATGCATTGTGACTCTATCTCTCCTCTCTTCTCTGTTGATGTACAGGAGTTGTTTTGAAACCTACACTCTTAGAAAAAAGGGTTCCAAAATGGTTCTTCGGTTGTCCCCATAGGAGAACACTTTTTGGTTCCAGGTAGAACCCTTTTTGGTTCCAAGGAGAACTCTTTTGGGTTCCATGTAGAACCCTCTGTGGAAAGGGTTCTAAATGGAATTCAGAAGGGTTCTACCTGGAACCAAAAAGGGTTCTTCAAAGGGTTCTCCTATGGGGACAGCCGAAGAACCCTTTTAGGTTCTAGATAACACCTTTTTTTCTAGGAGTGTACAATAGCGTGAATGAATGACCATACTATAAAGAGACACAGACTTACATTCAGGCAGCCAAAGCATGATTGCATGGTAAAAGCAGACACAGTTACAGAAGTTGTCTCTCACATTTGAAAGGAAAAGTGTATTCTCTAATCATAATTCTTAAATTATATTCTTGTTATTTAATATTATTATTATTATTATTCTATTTATAATTAACATTATTCTTAAGCTCTCTGCTGGTTGCTCTTGCATTTTGCTGATCCTTGTTTGGTCTCACTGTGCTTTATTTTGAGAGGTGAACTTACTGGAGACCTTGTACCATATAGTTTTTGCCATGGTTCTCTCTCTCGCTCTCGGACTCCCTTATCACACACACTGTAAGCATGCCCCATGGGACGAACCACTTTTTTTACTCTTGAATAAAATATGCATGAACCTTTGGCATACCTCTGTTTATAGCCTGTCTCACGTCAGAATTAGACGTTCATCCATGTTTCTCAAACGTCAAATTTCGAAGTTGTTCCAAATGTTTAAGGTTTCTATTGCTGGATTCGAACATGCGATCTTTCGAACCAGAGGCAATTTTGAAGTGTTTAAGGTTAAGTTTAGGCATTAACTCTGAATTTTTAAGGTTTCTATCGATGGATCTGAACATGCAACCTTCCGAACCAGAAGCAGATGCTTACGCATCCCCATCCAAAAATCCCTACCGAAACCTACTTGAAGGTAACAGCGTTTACTGTTGCCCCTAGTGGCCAGTATCCACGTCATCTTCCGACGTCCTCAGACATGGATGGACGTCGAATACTGACTTTTATCATGGGTGACCTGGCTGGTTTATTTCCTCCATTCAAAGACAAACACATACAGAAGTGCACGCACGTGCAGACACACACAACTGCACACACAAACACACACACACACAATCTTCCTGACATAATAGGGTTGGGGTCCAACACATCAAGGGGATACATTTCAATTTGATTCATGAATTTGCTTTTTTTTCTCTCAGGACTTTTGAGCAGATGTCATAGGGCAGGTACCCTAGCGGTTAGAGAGGCGAGCCAGCAACTGGAGGGTTGCCAGTCCGACGGGAAAACCTGCCGGGAAGTGAGCTGGCAGTATCAAATCCTAGATGCCATTGCTGCCATTGTGCCCTTGAGGAAGGCACTTAACCCCCACAACAACAGCTCCCCGGGCACCCAAAAACCTGTACATGTACTGTACAGTACCAGTCAAAAGTTTTGACACACCTACTCATTCAAGGGTTTTTCTTTATTTTTACTATTTTCTACATTGTTGAATAATAGTGAATACATCAAAACTATGAAATAACCAAAAAAGTGTTAAACAAATCAAAATATATATTTTTTTGAGATTCTTCAAAGTAGCCACCCCTTTGCCTTGATGACAGCTTTGCACACTCTTGGCATTCTCTCAACCCAGCTTTATTTTTATTTGTATGTTTTTATTCATAATTTTTAATTTTCATTAGTTTTATATTGATATTGTTATTTTTTTATAAATTTTTATTGTCCTATTTTCGTTTTTTTTTTTTTTTTTTTTTTTGGGGGGTGGGGTGGGGGGGGGTAGAAGGATTATTTTTATACTATCCCAGGTATTCCTTAAAGAGGTAGGGTTTCAAGTGTCTCGGGAAGGTGGTCAGTGACTCTGCTGTCCTTGCGTCGTGAGGGAGCTTGTTCCACCATTGGGGTGCCAGAGCAGCGAACAGTTTTGACTGGGCTGAGCGGGAACTGTGCTTCTGCAGAGGTAGGGGGACCAGCAGGCCAGAGGTGGAAGAACGCAATGCCCTCGTTTGGGTGTAGGGACTGATCAGAGCCTGAAGGTAAGGAGGTACCGTTCCCCTCACAGCTCCGTAGGCAAGCACCATGGTATTGTAGCAGATGCAAGCTTCAACTGGAAGCCAGTGGAGTGTGCGGAGGAGCGGGGTGACGTGAGAGAACTTGGGAAGGTTGAACACCAGACAGGCTGCAGCGTTCTGGATGAGTTGTAGGGGTTTAATGGCACAGGCAGGGATCCTGTGCCGCTTCCTGTGTAAGGTAGGGTCGTACTCTGCGAATGTTGTAGAGCATGAACCTACAGGATCGGGTCACCGCTTTGATGTTAGTGGAGAACGACAGGGTGTTGTCCAGGGTCACGCCAAGGTTCTTTGCACTCATGGAAGAGGACACAACGGAGTTGTCAACCATGATGGCGAGATCATGGGGCGGTCAGTCCTTCCCCGGGAGGAAGAGCAGCTCCGTCTTGCCAAGGTTCAGCTTGAGGTGGTGATCCGACATCCACACTGATATGTCTGCCAGACATGCAGAGATGCGATTCGCCACCTGGTTATCAGAAGGGGGAAAGGAGAAGATTAATTGTGTGTCGTCTGCGTAGCAATAATAGGAGAATTTATTTAGAATTCAAGGCACACTTAACGAGCATGGCTACCACAGCATTCTGCAGCGATACACCATCCCATCTGGTTTGCGCTTAGTGGGACTATCATTTGTTTTTCAACAGGACAATGAGGCTGTGTAAGGGCTCTTTGATCAATAAGGAGAGTGATGGAGTGCTGCATCAGATGACCTGGCCTCCACAATCACCCGACCTCAACCCAAATGAAATGGTTTGTGATGAGTTGGACCGCAGAGTGAAGGAAAAGCAGCCAACAAGTGCTCAGCATATGTGGGAAGCAACAGTCATTCCGCTACCTAAAAATAGTAAAGCCCCCTTTACTCGCACAAATAGCCCACCAATTAGCCTGTTACCAATCCTAAGTAAACTATTGGAAAAAATGTGTTTGACCAGATACAGTGCTATTTTACAGTAAACAAATTAACAACAAACTTTCAGCATGCTTATAGAGAAGGACATTCAACAAGCACAGCATTTACACAAATGACTGATGATTGGCTGAGATAAATTGATGATAAAAAGTGGGGGCTGTTTTGTTAGACTTCAGTGCGGCTTTTGACATCATCGATCATAGTCTGCTGCTGGAAAAACGTATGTGTTATGGCTTTACTCCACCTGCTATATTGTGGATACAGAGTTACCTGTCTAACAGAACACAGAGGGTGTTCTTTAATGGAAGCCTCTCCAAAATAATCCAGGTAGAATCAGGAATTCCCCAGGGCAGCTGTCTAGGTCCATTACTTTTTACAATCTTTACTAATGACATGCCACTGGCTTTGAGTAAAGCCAGAGTGTCTATGTATGTGGATGATTCAACATTACATGTCAGCTACTACAGCGACTGAAATGACTGCAACACTTAACAAAGAGTTGCAGTTAGTTTCAGAGTGAGTGGCAAGGAATAAGTTAGTCCTAAATGTTTCTAAAACTAAAAGCATTGTATTTGGGACAAATCATTTACTAAACCCTAAACCTCAACTAAATCTTGTAATAAATTGAGCAAGTTGAGGTGACTAAACTGCTTGGAGTAACCCTGGATTGTCATGGTCAAAACATATTGATACAACAGTAGCTAAAATGGGGAGCAGTATGTCCATAATAAGGCACTGCTCTACCTTCTTAACAGCACTATCAACAAGGCAGGTCCTACAGGCCCTAGTTTTGTCACACCTGGACTACTGTTCAGTCGTGTGGTCAGGTGCCACAAAGAAGGACATAGGAAAATTGCAATTGGCTCAGAATAATAATAATAATAATTATTATAATAATAATAATATTTATTAAATGGCATATTATATTATATATTATTATTATTTATATTATAATAATAATAATTATATATTATTATATAATATGCCATTTAGCAGACGCTTTTATCCAAAGCGACTTACAGTCATGTGTGCATAAATTTTTACGTATGGGTGGTCCCGGGGATCGAACCCACTACCCTAGTGTTACAAGCACCATGCTCTACCAATTGAGCTACAGAGGACCACGGCAAGGCAGCACGGCTGGCCCTTGGATGTACACAGAGAGCTAATATTAATATATATGTATGTCGATCGCTCCTGGCTCAAAGTGGAGGAGAGATTTACTTCATCACTACTTGTGTTTATGAGAGGTGTTGACATGTTGGGTGCACCGAGCTGTCTGTTTGAGCTACTGGCGCACAGCTCGGTCACCCATGCATACCCCACAAGACATGCCACCAGAGGTCTCTTCACAGTCCCCAAGTCCAGAACAGACTATGGGAGGTGCACAGAACTACATAGAGCAATGACTACATGGAACTCTATTCCACATCAAGTAACTGATGCAAGTAGTAAAATTAGATTAAAAAAACAGATAACAAAATACCTTATGGAACAGCGGGGACTGTGAAGCAACACAAACATATGCGCAGACAAATGCATTCACACACACGATAACATACGCACTATACACACACGTAAACATGGATTTTTGTACTGTAGATACAGTGGGGAGAACAAGTATTTGATACACTGCCGATTTTGCAGGTTTTCCTACTTACAAAGCATGTAGAGGTCTGTAATTTTTATCATAGGTACACTTCAACTGTGAGAGACGAAAATCACATTGTATGATTTTTAAGTAATTAATTTGCATTTTATTGCATGACATAAGTATTTGATACATCAGAAAAGCAGAACTTAATATTTGGTACAGAAACCTTTGTTTGCAATTACAGAGATCATACGTTTCCTGTAGGTCTTGACCAGGTTTGCACACACTGCAGCAGGGATTTTGGCCCCTCCTCCATACAGATCTTCTCCAGATCCTTCAGGTTTCGGGGCTGTTGCTGGGCAATACGGACTTTGTGCTCCCTCCAAAGATTTTCTATTGGGTTCAGGTCTGGAGACTGGCTAGGCCACTCCAGGACCTTGAGATGCTTCTTACGGAGCCACTCCTTAGTTGCCATGGCTGTGTGTTTCGGGTCGTTGTCATGCTGGAAGACCCAGCCACGACCCATCTTCAATGCTCTTACTGAGGGAAGGAGGTTGTTGGCCAAGATCTCGCGATACATGGCCCCATCCATCCTCCCCTCAATACGGTGCAGTCGTCCTGTCCCCTTTGCAGAAAAGCATCCCCAAAGAATGATGTTTCCACCTCCATGCTTCACGGTTGGGATGGTGTTCTTGGGGTTGTACTCATCCTTCTCCTTCCTCCAAAAACGGCGAGTGGAGTTTAGACCAAAAAGCTCTATTTTTGTCTCATCAGACATTTACATTTACATTTACATTTACATTTACGTCATTTATTGCACTACTTTGCTTTATCTTGGCCAGGTCGCAGTTGTAAATGAGAACCTGTTCTCAACTGGCTTACCTGGTTAAATAAAGGTTAAATAAAAAATAAAAAATAAATAAATTTAGCAGACGCTCTTATCCAGAGCGACTTACAAATTGGTGCATTCACCCTATAGCCAGTGGGTTAACCACTTTACATACTTTTTTTTTTTTTTTTTAAGGGGGGTAGAAGGATTACTTTATCCTATCCCAGGTATTCCTTAAAGAGGTGGGGTTTCAAATGTCTCCGGAAGGTGGTGAATGACTCCGCTGTCCTGGCGTCGTGAGGGAGCTTGTTCCACCATTGGGGTGCCAGAGCAGCGAACAGTTTTGACTGGGCTGAGCGGGAACTATGCTTCCGCAGAGGAAGGGAGCCAGCAGGCCAGAGGTGGATGAACGCAATGCCCTCGTTTGGGTGTAGGGACTGATCAGAGCCTGAAGGTACAGAGGTGCCGTTCCCCTCACAGCTCCATAGGCAAGCACCATGGTCTTGTAACAGATGCGAGCTTCAACTGGAAGCCAGTGGAGTGTGCGGAGGAGCGGGGTGACGTGAGAGAACTTGGGAAGGTTGAACACCAGACGGGCTGCGGCATTCTGGATGAGTTGTAGGGGTTTAATGGCACAGGCAGGGAGCCCAGCCAACAGCGAGTTGCAGTAATCCAGACGGGAGATGACAAGTGCCTGGATCAGGACCTGTGCCGCTTCCTGTGTAAGGCAGGGTCGTACTCTCCGAATGTTGTAGAGCATGAACCTGCAGGATCGGGTCACCGCCTTGATGTTAGCGGAGAACGACAGGGTGTTGTCCAGGGTCACGCCAAGGCTCTTCGCACTCTGGGAGGAGGACACAACGGAGTTGTCAACCGTGATGGCGAGATCATGGAACGGGCAGTCCTTCCCCGGGAGGAAGAGCAGCTCCGTCTTGCCAAGGTTCAGCTTGAGGTGGTGATCCGTCATCCATACTGATATGTCTGCCAGACATGCAGAGATGCGATTCGCCACCTGGTTATCAGAAGGGGAAAGGAGACCACATGACCTTCTCCCATTCCTCCTCTGGATCATCCAGATGGTCATTGGCAAACTTCAGACGGGACAAGCGCTGGCTTGAGCAGGGGGACCTTGCGTGCGCTGCAGGATTTTAATCCATGACGGCGTAGTGTGTTACTAATTGTTTTCTTTGAGACTGTGGTCCCAGCTCTCTTCAGGTCATTGACCAGGTCCTGCCCTGTAGTTCTGGGCTGATCCCTCACCTTCCTCATGATCATTGATGCCCCACGAGGTGAGATCTTGCATGGAGCCCCAGACCGAGGGTGATTGACCGTCATCTTGAACTTCTTCCATTTTCTAATAATTCCGCCAACAGTTGTTGCCTTCTCACCAAGATGCTTGCCTATTGTCCTGTAGCCCATCCCAGCCTTGTGCAGGTCTACAATTGTATCCCTGATGTCCTTACACAGCTCTCTGGTCTTGGCCATTGTGGAGAGGTTGGAGTCTGTTTGATTGAGTGTGTGGACAGGTGTCTTTTATACAGGTAACGAGTTCAAACAGGTGCAGTTAATACAGGTAATGAGTGGAGAACAGGAGGGCTTCTTAAAGAAAAACTAACAGGTCTGTGAGAGCTGGAATTCTTACTAGTTGGTAGGTGATCAAATACTTATGTCATGCAATAAAATGCAAATGAATTACTTAAAAATCATACAATGTGATTTTCTGGATTTTTGTTTTAGATTCCGTCTCTCACAGTTGAAGTGTACCTATGATACAAATTACAGACCTCTACATGCTTTGTAAGTAGGAAAACCTGCAAAATCGGCAGTGTATCAAATACTTGTTCTCCCCACTGTATGTGGTAGTGGTAGAGTAGGGGCCTGAGGGCACACAGTGTGTTGTGAAATCTGTGAATGTATTGAATGTTTTTTAAATTGTATGAACTGCCTTAAATTTGCTAGACCCCAGGAAGAGTAGCTGCTGACTTGGCAGCAGCTAATGGGGATCCATAACAAATACAAACTCCTTCAAGACTGTTGGAAAAGCATTCCAGGTGAAGCTGGTTGAGAGAATGCCAAGAGTGTGCAAAGCTGTCATCAAGGCAAAGTGTGGCTACTTTGAAGAATCTCAAATATAAAATATATTTTGATTTGTTTAACCCTTTTTTGGTTACTACATGATTCCATATGTGTTATTTCATAGTTTTGATGTCTTCACTATTATTCTACAAAGTAGAAAATAGTAAAAAATAAATAAAAATGAATGAGTAGGCGTGTCCAAATGTTTGACTGGTACTGTATGTGTATGTATGTTTGCCTTTCAGAGGGGTTGGGTTAAAATCAGAAGTCAAATTTCGGTTGGAACATATGTGCAATTGACCAATAAAGTTATCTTAATCTTAGGGGCGTCATTTCAGCTAAACCTAGGGTATGGCAAAGTGACAGGGGTTCCTCCAAGGATTTAAAATATGGTTTAAGCCCATTTAATGCATTTCAACAACATTTCTAAAAATTCTCAAATGCACTTTGGAGAAGAGCAAAAACAAGCTAAATTGACTCCAGCCATTATTGCCTTGTTGCTGTGGCTTCATTTACCTCAGTCAATAGAGGATTTAACATTCTACAAACAGGTCATACAACAATTAGCCTGCTACGCACTAGCTCTGCACCGGGATCAAAACTCTAGTTTAGTTTCATGTCAAGTCAAACAGCAGTTACATAGACAATGCCATCTACTACAGCTATTTTTAGCTACCTCTGCAATGTGTTGAGAAAAAGTCCTGCTGTTTCCTGCAGTTGCGTCGATGCGGCTCTCTACAGAGAGGAAGAGGCTAAGCGAGAGGTTTCACTATCGCCTAAATCTGACCAAAATAAGCCCAAAGTGTTTCTATGGGCTTATTTTGGACCTAAACTTGTCGCTTGCCTTCCTGTCTTTGGGAAGACTCCCATTATTAGGGCGGAGACATAAACATTTTGTCATTATATATAGATCTCTGCTCTCCATAAAGCCAGCCAGTTGCCAGCCACACAAACAGCCTTCCCTCCCACTCCCAGGTGTCCGCATGATCCTAAAATCAGACCAGCTGACACCCCCTAAACTGCATTTGCCTTTTAATCGTGATTGGAATGATTTTAGTTGCCTATTTTAAATGGTTTGTGTTGAGCTAGGGTATGGCCATACCCAATTGACGCCCCTGCTTAATCTTAATCTCATATGTAGGCTACCCTGGCCAGAAGTCCACAAACGGATAGGTACTGTATTTGCAGTGCTGTGCATTGCAGCGTTGTGCTGTGCTGTGTAATAAGACCTTTATAAGGTTTGAGTGGACTGGAGAGAGGTGGGAACTGACTGAAACGTGTTAAATCACCTCCCCAACAGGTTATCATAAGAACACATACTGTATGGTTCATAGAGAACTGGCAGCTGTATCAGTATATTTAAACAGGGATAAGTCTGGTTATAAAAACCTCCTACACTAACACCCGTGCCTCTTCCTCCACTCCCTGTTCCACTACTGTTTCCTATTACAGTAAGTCAACACCTCTGTGTGGAATTTGTTTGCAGCAAGTTGTATACCTCTCTATCTTTCTTTATCACTCTTTATCTAGCTCTATTGGTCTTTATCTCTCATTGTGTGGGATATATTTCTGCACTGCCACTCTTGTAAAACTGAAACTGAAACTATTACCCACGTTTGTATAACACAAAGGGAAAGGGGGAGAGAGAACAGTGGAAGAGGAGGGGAGAGGTGTTAGCACTGATTTATAATCTCTATTCATCTGATTTTCTATCAACACACATCTATTTTAATCTCTGTCATTCTGGGATTGTCTCTGTTGTTCTGTGTTCTAGAACTGGGATCACTCCAAACAGAAGAAAGGTAAGCCTCCGCAGATTAGCTACATCATCAGAATAAATAAATAATAATAATTCTGCATTTAAACTGAACCTTCAAATGAATGAATAATAGTGTCTAGATCTGAATATAGGATAACAATTCCCTCATTGAGATATGTATTTATTGTGTATAAATGAATGAATCAGTGATAGTCTCCAGCTGTAATATGTGGTGTGAGAATGTAGTCATGGAGATTATGTATGTATTGTGGGATGTTTTCACTACTCTGAAGTGCATGGGTAACATCAGGGCACCATTTAATAGTGTATAGGTTTTACTGGACTATAATTCTTATTCCCTTCAATCTAATTCTAATCTAAAGATGGTCCTCTCCCTTTCTGCTATATATAATACAAATCAAATTAGGGTTTCTCTTAAAGGGATACTTCGGGATTTTGGCAATGAGTTCCTTTATCTACTTCCCCAGAGTCAGATGGACTTGTGAATGAATTGATAATTTGCTTTTTTTAAACAGATGTCATATGGCAGACAGCCTAGCGGTTAGAGACAGCCTAGCGGTTAGAGAGACAAGCAAGTTAGAGGAAGTTAAAGGTAGTTTTACAAGCCAATGCTAACTAGCGTTAGTGCAATGACTGGAATTCTATGGGTGTCATTGCACTAATGCTAGTTAGCATTGGCTTGTGAAACTACTGTACCTCTAACTTCCTTCATACTGGACACAGAGACATAAAAATGGTATCCACGAGTTAATCTGAGTCTGGCAAGTAGATAAAGGGCCTCATTGCCAAAATCCCGAAGTATTCCTTTAAGTAGATTAGCCATATTATTTTATGACTGTAAGTCGCTTTGGATAAAAGCGTCTGCTAAATTGCATATTATTATTATTATTATTATTATTATTATTATTATTATTATTATTATTATTATTAATGATAGTCAGATTCCCAGTCTTCCCCCATGCAAGCATGCACTGGCCAATTGTAGGAATTGCTCCCATGTAGTTGACTTTAGGACTAAAAGATCATCAGGCTTTCCATTGTGTAGTAGTGTGAGAATGTGTCTTTGATTCCTATGCCAACATTGCACAATACTGGACTATGAAAAGATAAACAATGTGCTCGACTCCACTTTATATCAACTTAAATCAGGTGCTGGATCCTGGTATATAATCCAAAGAACAGTAATGGGACAGCGCTCCGGTAAATAAACTGAAATTGACATACAGTATGAGCCCTTCTTCAGTGTGCAAGGCAATGTCAATCAATGTCACAACAAGAACTCACACCGGTGGGCATAATTCTAAATTCCCAGTCAGTATTGGCCCAATCAAGAGATCCCAGCAGAGAGAGCTGTGGGGGAAACATGACAATCTAATAAAGATACATAGACACACAATACAATTACATTAAGATGCCATTACCAAAGTGTTTGGCCTATTGATAACATACTACAAACAACAAGAAAAATAACATTCCTCATTAAGGCCTGCTGGGGCAAGCGTGCACATGCGGTCTTTCCAATATGTCTCTCTTTGGAGAAGTAATTTATCCCTATCTCCTCCCCTACCTGGCCTTCACAAATTCAATGCCCATATAACGTAGGCCACTTAGTTCATGATTATGGCTGTTGAAATGTCTGGCAACACCTTTTAAGAAGTTGTAAAAATGACAAAAGGAACAGGTGTTTACTGATTATTTTTATGTTATATTCCCTCATACTAAGTCATGGTCCTGTTATGTCTGTTCCTCAGATTCAGCAGTTGGGAGAGGAGGATTGTCTGGTCCCTCAGCCTCGTGGGAGTCTACCCAAAGCCTGTGCAATAGGATTGACCACCGTGGTGACGACGGCCATCTTGGTTTTGGAGCCTGAGGGCTTCTTCAGACACGTTGCCGCAGCGATACTCATCCTGACTGTGGGGCCCTCGCTGCACGGAGTGTTTCTTCTCTCAGAGGAATGTCTGCATCATGCAATTACCAGGTGAGGCAACTTAACTTCCATACTCACAGTCATACTCATACTCACAAAACATGGTAGCCAAATAAATAGATTGATATTTACATGTTACCTGCCTCCCTCTCTACCTCTCTCTCTCTACCTCTCCCTCTCTCCTTCTCTCACCCATCTATTTACCCAGGTACCGTGGTAGGAGGCTGGGTCAGATGGTGACAGCCTGTGTGGGTGTGTGTACTCTCCTGGGTGTGGAGTTGGCAGTGCTGCTGTTTGGCCTGACCGAGCCCCAGCCCTGGAGGGACCAGTTGAGCATGGTGATCTTGGCCTGTGGCCTCTACCCTCTACTCAAAACCTTGGGAGTACTGGTGAGATAACAAGAGCCTGATCTGGAACTCTCACACACAGTATGAACCAACACAGTACCCTGTGTGTCTCCAGCAGGATGGGGGCGAATTCCATTTAAATTCCAGTAAATTCAGGAAGTACCCTGAAATTCCAATTCCAATTCCAATTATTTTCAATGCTTTACAATGAGGAAAATGTGGAATTGGTATTAGTTTTACTGTCTGAATTGACTTTGAATTGAAATGGAATTGACCCCAACCCTGCTCTCTAGGATGAGTTTTAATCATCAGTCTGGTGTGGATCTCCAAACCCTCTCCTTTATGCCACTAATAACATAGTTTAGCTTCCTAAAGCCAATGATACTGAACGAGACTGTAGCTTATATGCTGCTGTAAAATGCTGACTGTGTGGTAGTGTGATTCTTGATTGATTCTTGTGGTTTTTGATTGCTCATCGTGGTTGTGGTTTCAGTAAGTCCCCTGAAACCCCCCAAAAGGAGACCCAAACCTCCTTCCATTAGTTATCAGAAGTCACATTGACTTCAGTAGGCAGCAAATACAGCATTCAGCTTTAATCTTGTTGTGGTTAATTTCTTCAGAAAATCATGATTCCTGAAAATGTCAAAGGAAACTAGTTTTTTCTTCCCTAAATCACCACAGAGTGAACCTGGAAAGAGCCGTGTATCCAATGAGGTTTAAGACAATGTTCATGCAGTCTTAAGTCCCTGGGTAGGCCCATTTAGGAACCCTGAGGTTTTCTGACACCCACACACAAACTCCCACACACAAAGCTCGGATAATATTCATAACAGTAATTCCGATCTTTTTATACCAGATTACCTGCATGTCTGTCTCTTGGCCTGTGAGTAATTCTGGTTATTTTCCGGTTGTTGTTTCTCTCTCCCATGTCCAGGGTCTGTCTGAAGTGGAGGTGTCAGAGATCTGTGAGAAGAAGAAGGTGAACGTGGCTCATGGCCTGGCTTGGTCTTTCCACCTGGGCTACCTCAACCTGGTTCTGCCTTGTTAGTAGACTACCATTAGCTCACACACACAAAGAAAATAATAACCTCTGGATTTGATGTTGATTAATCACAACGAACACAGTCAGAGAGAAGGCTGGACTTATCTTTACAGGGCCATTTATATAAGCGTTTTCTGTAGCCTAACAAAAGCTATATCATGTCAGCTGTGTGTATTTGTTTATCTGTGTTTCTGTGGTAGGGTTGGAGGTTTCTATCGCATAATTCCGTGCCTTAATTATGGCAGGTCCGTTTGAGACCAGGGGTTCCAGAAAGCTCCTCATCCTCCTCCCTCTCAACGCCAACATCGCTCACAAGCTGGAGGACGAGGACACCAACATCTGTTTCCATGACAACCTCCCTAACACAGAGATCAACAGGGCAGGGATCAGGGGGCTTGTCTACAAACACAGTGTGTACAGCCTATTGGATGAGAACAGACAGGCTGGAACCGGTGTAGCTCAGTTGGCATTGCATGGTGTTTGCAACGCCAGGGTTGTGGGTTTGATTCCCACGGGGGGCCAGTATGAAAAAATTAAATAAAAATGTATGCACTCACTAACTGTAAGTCGCTCTAGATATGAGCATCTGCTAAATATGTAAAATGATTACGTTATGGTCAGCCACCTTCTCAGACACTATCCCAAAGTGAAATGCATCACACTGGCACCACCATGTGGTCAAATTTGTGAATCAACAGTGAGTGATTAAGAAGCTCTGGAAAATACAAAAAGAATGTGGAAAAGCCCAACAGTTGCGCCGCTGTGGACATTCTATAAACCTGTTTGCAGAATATATATATATATTTTTTTCTTAATCTCAGTATTCCCTGTTTGTGTGTGTGTGTGTCTGTAGGTCCATCACTGTGTTGTGGAGTATGCCACCCCTCTGCTGACACTGTATAAGATGTCTCAGGAGAGCAGTGCAGGAGAGCAGCCCAGCGTCGTCCAGGGTATGGGAGGGAATGGCCGGCAGGGATGTAGCTCAGTTGGTAGAGCATGGCGTTTGCAACGCCAGGGTTGTGGGTTCGATTCCCACGGGGGGCCAGTATGAAAAAATAATGTATGCACTCACTAACTGTAAGTCGCTCTGGATAAGAGCGTCTGCTAAATGACTAAAATGTAAATGTATTTTTACTTAAGTACTTTACACCACTGTATATGGGGCATATAACAATCTCAGCTCTGTAGATTATGCTGCGAAGAGACAGAATTACTAAATCATTTATTCTGGTACTGCCCCTATAACTGGTCACAGGTTCTGAAATGGTTAAAAAAACATTCACTTAAAATTAACCTTACAAATAGCAGTGTTGGGCGATTTGGAAAACCATAGTCAGTCAATAAATAATATAATAATACTCGTAGGAAAGGTTTTCATCTTTAGCTCACAATCTGTGGATACTATACGACTAGAAAGGTTCAAAATGTATGTAAAACATCACTGCACAATTAAAAAATATATGGCACATGGAAACCAAACGAGGGTGGTCTATGGTGATAGGTGGATTGGGCTGAGAGTGGCTGAGGGGTGGGATTAAAGAGTTTATGTTTGGTAATGTATTATTGTTATGTGATTGCTTTATATAAAAGTGCCATGTATGTAAAATGTGTATGTAAAATATGTATGCAAAATGTATATGTAAAATGTCTATGTAAAATGTATGTATATGTAGCAGAAAAGCTGTAAAAAACATACAAGATATGTGTCCTCCGAAGAGGGTGGTGGTGGATGGGTTAGTAAAAATAAATAAAGGTAATGGTCCCGCGTTAGCGGAGACTTCATTCACAGGCAACGCTGCATATGTCTGCTCAATCGGATATTACCTTTCAATTTCTATAGCGCAATCTGCAACGCTTCAGCGATACAGACTGAATAGAGCCCATAGTCTAAACAGCAACACATTACCTGGTGATAGACCATGCCGGAGCTAGCAAGCAGGTGACTGAGACTGGGACTGGTCTGGGTGTTCTGGACTGACTTTGAGGAATAGATATAAGCAGTTTCAGAGTTTCTCAACCACTGAATATGCTTGGTGGATAGACCGTTGTGATAGAAATAGGGCACATCAGTGATACAGTGGGGAAAAAAAAGTATTTAGTCAGCCACCAATTGTGCATGTTCTCCCACTTAAAAAGATGAGAGAGGCCTGTAATTTTCATCATAGGTACACGTCAACTATGACAGACACACTGAGCCAAAAAAATCCAGAAAATCACATTGTAGGATTTTTTATGAATTTATTTGCAAATTATGGTGGAAAATAAGTATTTGGTCACCTACAAACAAGCAAGATTTCTGGCTCTCATAGACCTGTAACTTCTTATTTAAGAGGCTCCTCTGTCCCCCACTCGTTATCAGTATAAAAGACACCTGTCCACTACCTCAAACAGTCACACTCCAAACTTCACTATGGCCAAGACCAAAGAGCTGTCAAAGGACACCAGAAACAAAATTGTAGACCTGCACCAGGCTGGGAAGACTGAATCTGCAATAGGTAAGCAGCTTGGTTTGAAGAAATGAACTGTGGGAGCAATTATTAGGAAATGGAAGACATACAAGACCACTGATAATCTCCCTCGATCTGGGGCTCCACGCAAGATCTCACCCCGTGGGGTCAAAATGATCACAAGAGCGGTGAGCAAAAATCCCAGAACCACACGGGGGGACCTAGTGAATGACCTACAGAGAGCTGGGACCAAAGTAACAAAGCCTACCATCAGTAACACACTACGCCGCCAGGGACTCAAATCCTGCAGTGCCAGACGTGTCCCCCCTGCTTAAGCCAGTACATGTCCAGGCCCGTCTGAAGTTTGCTAGAGTGCATTTGGATGATCCAGAAGAGGATTGGGAGAATGTCATATGGTCAGATGAAACCAAAATAGAACTTTTTGGTAAAAACTCAACTCAGTCGTGTTTGGAGGACAAAGAATGCTGAGTTGCATCCAAAGAACACCATACCTACTGTGAAGCATGGGGGTGGAAACATCATGCTTTGGGGCTGTTTTTCTGCAAAGGGACCAGGACGACTGATCCGTGTAAAGGAAAGAATGAATGGGGCCATGTATCGTGAGATTTTGAGTGAAAACCTCCTTCCATCAGCAAGGGCATTGAAGATGAAACGTGGCTGGGTCTTTCAGCATGACAATGATCCCAAACACACCGCCCGGGCAACGAAGGAGTGGCTTCGTAAGAAGCATTTCAAGGTCCTGGAGTGGCCTAGCCAGTCTCCAGATCTCAACCCCATAGAAAATCTTTGGAGGGTGTTGAAAGTCCGTGTTGCCCAGCGACAGCCCCAAAACATCACTGCTCTAGAGGAGATCTGCATGGAGGAATGGGCCAAAATACCAGCAACAGTGTGTGAAAACCTTGTGAAGACTTACAGAAAACGTTTGACCTGTGTCATTGCCAACAAAAGGTATATAACAAAGATTTGAGAAACTTTTGTTATTAACCAAATACTTATTTTCCACCATAATTTGCAAATAAATTCATTAAAAATCCTACAATGTGATTTTCTGGATTTTTTTTTCTCATTTTGTCTGTCATAGTTGACATGTACCTATGATGAAAATTACAGGCCTCTCTCATCTTTTTAAGTGGGAGAACATGCACAATTGGTGGCTGACTAAATACTTTTTTCCCCCACCGAACATGGTAGAGTAGCATTTTATTAATTTACTTGATTAGGTAAATCAGCTGAGAACCTGTGAATACATGTTCTCAATCTGATGAGGAAGCTGATATCTGTGAGCGAACACACACAAACATAGACGCACACACACAAACACATGGAAAATGCAAGCAGAGTGGCTGTCTGCATCAGCCAAGCTAGAAACAGTGGTAAGCCCCACAGACCAACACATTATGTAGTTTCCCTTCACTTCCATAGAAAAATAGTAAACACCCTCTTTCCTGTTCTGACGTCATAATGATAGCCAGATCCTCACATGATCTGGGCAGGGCTGAAGATGATAGGCTGGTGTACAGGTGGAGTCACAAAAGGGGAAAAGTCCCTTTCTGTGACTCATAACTGACCCATTTTTTATTTGATTTATTTCACCTTTATTTAACCAGGTAAGCCAGTTGAGAACAAGTTCTCATTTACAACTGCGACCTGGCCCATAACTGAACACTTTTACTGTCAGACTCCTTCCTGGGGCACAGGTCCAGCCATAGATTTTCAATAGGTCCAACATCTGAGCTTAAAAATTGCACATATGTCTATATATAGTGCGAGACTTGTTTTTTAAATTTCCAATACACACAAGGCCTGTGTGTTAAAGAGTGGCATGGTGAGAAAACATTGACACTTCCAGATACTCATTCATTTCATTCTGAAACACTTGTGTGAGTGTAGAAAGGGCCCAGGGGGAGAGGGAAACAGAAAGGGCCCAGGGGGAGAGGGAAACAGAAAGGGCCCAGGGGGAGAGGGAAACAGTAGGGCCCAGGGGGAGAGGGAAACAGAAAGGGCCCAGGGGGAGAGGGAAACAGAAAGGGCCCAGGGGGAGAGGGAAACAGAAGGGCCCAGGGGGAGAAGGAAACAGAAAGGGCCCAGGGGAGAGGGAAACAGAAAGGACTCAGGGGGAGAGGGAAACAGAAAGGGCCCAGGGGGAGAGGGAAACAGAAAGGGCCCAGGGGGAGAAGGAAACAGAAAGGACCCAGGGGAAGAGGGAAACAGAAAGGGCCCATGGGGAGAGGGAAACAGAAAGGGCCCAGGGGGAGAAGGAAACAGAAAGGGCCCAGGGGGGAGAGGAAAACAGAAAGGGCCCAGGGGGAGAAGGAAACAGAAAGGACCCAGGGGAGAGGGAAACAGAAAGGGCCCAGGGGGAGAGGGAAATAGAAAGGTCCCAGGGGGAGAGGGAAACAGAAGGGCCCAGGGGGAGAAGGAAACAGAAAGGACCCAGGGGAAGAGGGAAACAGAAAGGGCCCATGGGGAGAGGGAAACAGAAAGGGCCCAGGGGGAGAAGGAAACAGAAAGGGCCCAGGGGGAGAGGAAAACAGAAAGGGCCCAGGGGGAGAAGGAAACAGAAAGGACCCAGGGGAGAGGGAAACAGAAAGGGCCCAGGGGGAGAGGGAAATAGAAAGGTCCCAGGGGGAGAGGGAAACAGAAGGGCCCAGGGGGAGAAGGAAACAGAAAGGGCCCAGGGAGAGAGGGAAACAGAAAGGACTCAGGGGGAGAGGGAAACAGAAAGGGCCCAGGGGGAGAGGGAAACATAAGGGCCCAAGGGAGAGGGAAACAGAAAGGGCCCAGGGGGAGAGGGAAACAGAAAGGGCCCAGGGAGAGAGGGAAACAGAAAGGACCCAGGGGGAGAGGGAAACAGAAAGGGCCCAGGGGGAGAGGGAAACATAAGGGCCCAAGGGAGAGGGAAACAGAAAGGGCCCAGGGGGAGAGGGAAACAGAAAGGTCCCAGGGGGAGAGGGAAACTGAAGGGCCCAGGGGGAGAGGGAAACAGAATGGGCCCAGGGGGAGAGGGAAACAGAAAGGAGAGCAGGAAGGAAGTCTCCAAGGTTCAGGGGAAATCCACTTCCTGCCTGGTCAGTGAGTTTCAGGCCATGTGATGTGATATACCTGTGACTCAGCCCAGGTAAGGCTTGTGTTTAGCTGGGCTGGCCTTGTCTAGACTGCAAGCACAGGCAGGGAACAGAACAGTGAGTGTTTTCCAGTGTATTCCAGAACCTACAGGTGACATATTTATGAAAGGATTAATCAAATGGGAATCAAGACAACCATCGACAATATCCAATAAATCATGTTTAGGGGGCTATTGAACGAAAGCCTACCTTTTTAGGCCTAAATTAGCTATCCATAATTCTGTAATCAGTTGAAAAGACATTATGAGATCAGAAAAATAAATGTATGTTTAGAACAAAATAAAACAATTTGTTCTAAATATGAGTAAATGTTTATTTTGATTTTCTTGATAACCTAACAATAAACCTGCTTAATAACATTAATTGCACAGAAGACAGAATACTGGATAAAACAGGTCATAGTCAGTTTTGAGTAGCTAGCCAGTGCAATGTCTAGGCATGTTGCGTGAGGCTGATTCAATCTCTTCCAGCAGTTGCTCGCGGTCGCGCTGCTATGGTAACCAAGGAGGCGGTCCCACACTTGAGCAAGCTCAGCTGATGCAACCAAGGATGACTATTTAAACACTGTGAGAGCTCCAGCGACTTCAATCAACTGACTTCTAGCTACATGGAGAGAATAAGACGAAAACGTGTATCACTGAGTGGAGTGTTGGAGATAGAGATACAATCACAATGGTCTATACCCCGGCTTTGGTCCTCGGACATGGAATTCCGATTGCGTCTGAAGAGGATAACGTTGTCGAACTGATGAGAAAGTTTATCGATCAAATCACATCGAGCGATAAAAAATATGTGCGTCGAGGCAACATTGAAAGTCCCGAATTCATCAAGGAAATAAACTCAAGTAAGTCTCTGTTCTGAAATCTAAGTATGTATTTCATCAGATAGATGTACTGTATTAAATAATGGCTTTTGATAACCATGCGATTTAATTTTGGTGAATTGTATAGCCCTTTTGACAAACTTTGTAGAGGACCACAATGGAAACAAGTATTTTAACTCTTTAATCCTCGGCATTTTGGGATATGTATCTGTTGCCTGGTGTAACATTATGTATTTTAAATGGTCAAATAAAACGACCATTCCAAGCGGCCACAGTAGCCTGCCTTGATACAATGTAGCTGATGCAGCCAGATAGTCTAGTGTAACAGACTGCTCATGACTGTATCAACTGATGGTCTGTTATAAAAAGTTAATTGAACTGAGCTCTCTCCTCTAGTTTAAAGTGGCTGATCCATTGTCTTATTTGTACTATCAATGTGAAAAAAATAAAAAAATAACAATGTTACTGAGTATGTAATATTCTAAACCTATAGTGCAACATTTGTTTAGGACTAATCATCAAAATAAGGACATTTTTAAGATGGTTTGAAATGTAATGTTGCAATGTTCTTGAATAGGCTAAATAACTTAGTAAGTAGGTCAAATAGTAGTCTTAGCATATATAACTCCTGCCATATCAAATGTATGCAATACTAAAGTATAGGCCGTGCTGTGCAACTTCAACTCATGGTTCATCAGCAATATTGATATTAACACGCCATTCTCTTTTCCAGGTATGGACTCTGAAACAACTCTTGACTGTGAGAGAATACTCCAGCAGGACATGACCAGGCAGATAGTGCGTTGTCTCTCTGAAGCTAAAGAATCGAGTCTGCGGTGCCGAATACTGCTGCTTCCCTGCCCGCTGACTGCCAAAGTTGCCCTGGATGTGGTGCGCTCCTCAGCGGGAGAGCCGTGCGGGCTCCGCGGGGCCTTCATACAGGTCTATTTGGAGACAAAACCGGGCCAACCACTGCAGACGCTGGGAACTATAACACCCGACCCAACTGTCACTCCTACCTTCGAGCTGTCCGTCGTGTTCAAGCTGGACAAAGACTGTTGGCCGCCTCTCAAGCACATATTCGTTACCGACAAGGTGTTGAAACTACGACCCCAATACCGGATGGTCAAGAAGAAATTGTATTCCTCCGCGAGCCCTGTCATACATGAGTTTTGCTGAGACAATTTCTTATCAGGAATCAACATGTGGCCTATAATTCTCTACATTCCAGTTAGGAGAAAAAGCTGTTGCACCACTTGTTTATTTTTTCCCCCCAGTGTACTAAATGTATGTTAGTGTACACTACTGTATTGGAGAGTTGACATTCTAATGAAAGTTTTGCACTGGAACATCACTGGAGAACAGTCAGTTCAATTGTGAAAAGGAAAAATTATTTTGTATCGTTTAAAAAGGAAGGAATGGTTACCCTATATGTTTTGTATGGCTGAAATTTGAGTTGACATAGAAAAGAGCACAGAATGCATGTTACCTTGCTGGTTATAGCAGGGGGTGAAATGTGTTGCCAAGTATGGTACAATCTAACTCCCCCATAGTTTTTGTTTTGTTTTGTTACACATTTGTTGTTCGAAAACAATTGCTTGATTGTCTTACTTTTGTAAAACCTCATGCTGGATGTGAAAGCAAGATGGTGTTGCCCCTTACCCTGTGTCTGACGGTTTCAGTATTGTTAAACTGAGAAATGTGAAATAAATGTTTTTGCACAGTATTCTTTTCAGTGTTGCCATACTCTTTAAATCATAACAGCTGTCAGAATCACCAATACCCTAAGAACTGAAGGGCTCAACTTAGGTCTGTCAAAGTTAAACTGACATTTCCATTGTTTGCAATGTTCTTACTCTTTAATAAACAGTTGAACAACAAAACACACTGAAATGAAAAACAAACTGTACATGAAGTTCAACACTCAGGTACTACTTTTTTGTACTCCCACTAACATACAGTAGACACTCATCATGATTCCTTGCAGGATATTTTGCAGTTGGCTACATCCTAAAACACAATGGGGCCCCAAGTCAGCCAGTCACTAGTACTTTAGTTTTACTGCAGTGGTAAAACAGATTCAGTCCTCCAGGGCTGCAGTGTCTGCTGGTTACCAGTGGCAACTGTCAATCGGGAACATAATTATGTCTGATATCTAGTGTACTGGCTTCAAATGCAAATCATAGACTTAAGTTAGTTAAACTGTACACAACGATAAATCAGAAATGGCCTGGAGAGGAGAATACCAGAGGACTGCAGCCCTATCTCTGACACAGACAGCGAACCGAAAACTCTGATTAAACTCAAACAACCGACTTCACAGAACAGTAACAACTCCACCAAACATTCTCTTGGTTAAATCGTCCAATCCCTACATCAAGTCTCTTTGAACCTCTGGCCTGTTGGCACCCTGACTTTTGACTCCGGTTATTTCTTCATCTTCATGTCTGCTTCAATAGCACAGCGGCGCCCTCTGGTGCCCCCGTCCTGCAGGGAAGAGAGGTTGGGTGAGGTTAGAGGTGAAAGGTCAGTCCGACACCAGGTTGGAAACCCAGCGATGGCTCCTGGATGGCCCGTTTAAAACAAGATGATCTCTGCTGCCCGCCAGATGAAATGAAAAAAAAAAAAGATTATAGGACGGAAAAACGGAAGAAATAAAAACTATGGACTAGAAGAGACATGCAAAGAAAGAAGTTGAAGACAACCACTGGATACATTAAAAAAAGGCATATGGCGATAAATGAACAAACGCACGTACACACACAACCAGGATGGGTCCATTTAAGAATCAAATACCGAAGGTCAAAAACTTGGTGACGGTTGTGTTTGTTAATATGAGAGGTGAGTGTATGCATTTTGAATGTTTTACTATAGTCAGTGTGAGTAGCAAACTGGTGTTTTATGCGTTTGTGAGTGTGAGATGTGTGTGACGGAGAAACAGAGCGTGCGCTTGGCTTGATCTGGTGAGTTGTGACCTTCGACCTGAATACTTACAAAGAGAGAGAGAAGGAAAGCGGGAGAAGCCATTGGGACACTGTCCTGTAGGAGGACAAACAGTTAGTGAGAAAAGAGACCCACACACACACAGTGACATTTACCCCTTGTACACACTGTCACACTTACGCTCCGCACACACACACCCAGAGTAAACAACACAAACAAGTACAGTCAGACAAACAAGACAACATTGTACAAACAGTAAGACAGACACAGCAGACAGACAGTAGTAATGGAGAGGGGAGACAGTAGACAGACAGTAGTAATGGAGAGGGGAGACAGTAGACAGACAGTAGTAATGGAGAGGGGAGACCGTAGACAGACAGTAGTAATGGAGAGGGGAGACCGTAGACAGACAGTAGTAATAGAGAGGGGAGACAGACAGACAGACAGTAGTAATAGAGAGGGGAGAGATAGTAGACAGACAGACAATAGTAATGGAGAGGGGAGACCGTAGACAGACAGTAGTAACGGAGAGGGGAGACGGACAGTAGACAGACATACAGTAGTAATGGAGAGGGGAGACAGTAGACAGACAGTAGTAACGGAGAGGGGAGACAGACAGTAGACAGACAGTAGTAATAGAGAGGGGAGAGATAGTAGACATACAGTAGTAATGGAGAGGGGAGACAGTAGACAGACAGACAGACAGTAGTAACGGAGAGGGCAGACAGACAGTAGACAGACAGTAGACAGACAGTAGTAATAGAGAGGGGAGAGATAGTAGAAAGACAGACAATAGTAATGGAGAGGGGAGACAGTAGACAGACAGTAGTAATGGAGAGGGGAGCCAGTAGACAGACAGTAGTAATGGAGAGGGGAGACCGTAGACAGACAGTAGTAATGGAGAGGGGAGACCGTAGACAGACAGTAGTAATAGAGAGGGGAGACAGACAGACAGACAGTAGTAATAGAGAGGGGAGAGATAGTAGACAGACAGACAATAGTAATGGAGAGGGGAGACCGTAGACAGACAGTAGTAACGGAGAGGGAGACGGACAGTAGACAGACATACAGTAGTAATGGAGAGGGGAGACAGTAGACAGACAGTAGTAACGGAGAGGGGAGACAGACAGTAGACAGACAGTAGACAGACAGTAGTAATAGAGAGGGGAGAGATAGTAGACATACAGTAGTAATGGAGAGGGGAGACAGTAGACAGACAGACAGACAGTAGTAACGGAGAGGGCAGACAGACAGTAGACAGACAGTAGACAGACAGTAGTAATAGAGAGGGGAGAGATAGTAGAAAGACAGACAATAGTAATGGAGAGGGGAGACAGACAGTAGACAGACAGTAGTAATGGAGAGGGGAGACAGACAGTAGACAGACAGACAGTAGTAATGGAGAGGAGAGAGACAGTAGACAGACAGATAGACAGACAGTAGTAATGGAGAGGGGAGACAGACAGTAGACAGACAGACAGTAGTAATGGAGAGGAGAGAGACAGTAGACAGACAGATAGACAGACAGTAGTAATGGAGAGGGGAGACAGACAGAGGCTCCATGCTCCTACAGAGGAAGTGTAATGGCGGGGAGGTAGGAGAGAGGCAAGATAAGATTATTGGGGCATGAGATGGGTACACAGTCTGTCTGGCATCAATTGTATATGTCTTGAGCATTGGTGTCAATGCTGGACTCGGAGGTGTGTGTGTGTGTGTCTAGTCTAGCCTTACCTTCTCCACTGGCTCCCCTGGCTTGCGGCCCCCCTCGCGGCCTCTGAGGCTCTTGGTGGAGATGGAGGACTCCGAGGTCTGCATGATGAGCTGAGTGGCCAGGAACTGCTGCACGTGTTCTAGAACGTCCCTCTGCATCTCCAGGGCCATGTGGAACACATCGTGGTCAGAGCTGTTGTACATCACCGCGTTCTGGAACATCAGCATGATGTCACGCTGGAACTCCGCTGTCGTACGGATCTGACCCGCCTCGATGCTCTTCTTGATGGCCGACAGGTCCATGGGTCTGGAGGGGGAGGGAGGGAAAGGGTGTGTGGATGTGTGAGGGAGGAGTGTGTGTGTGTGTTTTACAGGGGATGGTTAGTATGTACTTACATTGTTTATATATATTTTATTTTCATATGCACATAACATATAATAACACAAACTGTTTGCTCTTATAGAACTCTCACCTGTGTACAATGCTGTGGTAACCAGGGGCGATGTCATCAGACACAGACTGGAGGAACACACTGGCGTACCTGTCATAGGTAACAACAACAGATCAGGCAAACTACACAGTGCCTCAGACATATTGGCTGTTATTGGGCACATGGCTAAGAGCTGACCTGTGATTGGCTGCTGCTCTCCACACCAGCATGATGGCTTTCTTCCAGATCTTCTGAGCCTGAACGGCCTCCTGATCCTCCCCACATATCGAACTGAGAGAGAGAGAGAGACAGGAGGGTGAGTGAGTGAGTGATAGAGGGCGAGAGAGGTCAATGGAGTGAGACAGGTATGATTGTGATGACAGTGCACAAAAGTCCACAAGACAGTTTACTACAGAGAAACCACCCCTCATCTTGGGGGAGAGGTCAAAAAGCATTCTTTAGGGTCGAGTTAACTTGCATTATTCAGGCTTGTGATGGCATGTTCAGGTTAAGAGTTGCCATAGATACAAGGACCAGGGTTGGACACTTACAACTGAGAAGAGGCGGGGCTGCTGGCTAGTGAATCAGCTGTGGTGTAGCGTTGGGAGGAGGGGCCATAGCCATCCTCGCTCTCACTGGCTGCCGGTTCTACTTCTGATAGGTAGGGCCCCTCCCCCTCCCCCTCTCCACACTCCTTCATCTCCATTCCTTCATCAGGATCCCCGTCGCTCCCTCCATCCTCATCCTTCACTTCCTACACAAAGATACACAAGGAGAGATGATAATTCAACTGCACCTGTTAGAGGTATGTGTGTGTGTGTTACTGAAAAGAGGACAATTACCTTGGACTCTTTCCCTGATCCAGAGCTGTCTTCTGAGTCTAGGCAGGGTGTGTTTGGTTCCGGCTGGGTCCACTCCTCATTCTCAGTCTTCACAGCTGTGCTCAGGCTTCCTTCCACCTCGAGAACTCCCTCCTCTGTGACCTCACTTCCTGCCAGGCTGTCGTCAGCGGCAACAGAAGGAGCAACGTCTGTCCCCACTGTTTCTAATCCCTCACAGTCCTTCCCCTCCTTGGCTTCCCCCCTTCCACTCTCTGTCTCTGGCTCCAGGCCCCCAGGGTTAGCTCCCGCCCCAACCCCGCCCTGAAGCCCCTGTGTGGGGTCAGACTGAACCGTGGGCCCAGGCTCTGAGGCCTTCAAGTCATGGGCCTCCCAGGGGCCTGAGAGGGAGTGGCCGGCAGAAACAGCCTCCTCACAGAGAGAGAGAGCAGCCTCCACTGCTGCAGCATCTAGAGCCTCCACAGAGTCATCCACCTGAGAAATACACACAGAGAGAGAGAGAGAGAGAGAGAGAGGACTGTGATGAGTGCGCACAAACAAGACCGCTTACTACAGAGATATCTAGGTCAAAAGCTGCATCCCACCCCCCACGCACACACACTATGTACCTTCTCCTCTATGATGGTGATGAGGTCTTCCACTGTCTTCAGGTCCAGCTCGTCTTCCATGTAGGAAACAGCTACCAGGTCCTCCTCCACTAGCCCCACCTCCTTCACTAGCTCCACCTCCTCACCCAGCTCTGCCTTCACCACCTCTGAGCCTGCCTCTCCGACTGAACACACAAAAGAAAGAAAGAAAGAAAGAAAGAAAGAAAGAAAGAAAGAAAGAAAGAAAGAAAGAAAGAAAGAAAGAAAGAAAGAAAGAAAGAAAGAAAGAAAGAAAGAAAGAAAGAAAGAAAGAAAGAAAGAAAGAAAGAAAGAAAGAAAGAAAGAAAGAAAGAAAGAAAGAAAGAAAGAAAGAAAGAAAGAAAGAAAGAAAGAAAGAAAGAAAGAAAGAAAGAAAGAAAGAAGCACGTGTCACCACAAATAGTACACTGGTCTCACTGGGAGTAGATATCAGATGCGTGTTCCTCTTCACATAGATATTCCTTCCCTTTTCTAGAGGGAAGAGAGAGACAGCTGGGTTTAGAGAGAAACACTGAGACAGTGTGGGAGGGAGGGACAAAAAGATGAGGGACAGTTTTAACCTGTGTTGGGTGGGGCAGGGCTGGTCTGGGCAGTGGGGACACTGTTTCCATTGGACACAACAAAGTAAATCTAATAAAAGGACACAGCCACACACTTTGCTTCTAACACATTTAAAGCACAGAAGCACACACCAGCACATATAGCACTCAACTTAGCATCCTAAAATACACATCAAGGCAAACACATAACATCCAGCCAGCTAGCAAGCAGTGTTACATCACGGTTGCCGTAGTTACCTGAGCTGGCGACCTCAAGGCCTGCTGGGATAGTAAGGGTTGTAGTGGGAAGTCCTCCATTAGCCAGTCCTGCAGCAGCAACATCCCCCTCCACCACCTGACACAGATATATTACATCATCAACACACAATATCCCTGATTCAACTGTTTTTAACTGAGCAGCTTGGTACAGATGTAGGATCTTAATTTGACCTATATGGTCACAACAATAGAATTCTGTAGCAACAGGATTTGAATGTTCAGTCCATAATGTTGCTTGATCTGTGGTTAGCCTATTAGCTGGCCAAAAGTAGGCTACATGAAAAGTGCAATACTGTTAAAGGGGCAATTCGCAGTTTCTCCCCCGCCACTGTTTCGGTAAAAAGCTGAGGGATGGGGCTGGAGAAATGTAACCACTCTAAACTGCATAGACAGTGCTATGGATGCAAGGACTGACCATCCATGATGTCAAAATTATAGTTTGAACCAAATTTTTTGTCTATAATAGTGTTTGTTTACATTTACATTGTTTAAAAACATTGGAGTAAAACAAGCTTCTATTTGGGGTTCTGATGGGGTACGACAGTTGAACTAAGCTCATGAGGCATTTAGAAGTTAGATTCTTCAAGAATCAATGGGTATATAATTATTAATTTATAAGTCAAAAAATGTATGCAGCAACTGCTGATTGCTGCTTTAATATAACCATGTGTTAGTGTGGGTTTTCAGTGAATTTATGTAAATCACGAAGCTCATCTGCATTTCCTGCGGTGCATGAAAATTCTCAGCAACAAGAGTGATACAATTAAGACAGGAATTTCCAACACCAGTAGCTTGTGAAGTCAAACTTAATCTGAACCCTCTCCCTTAAACATATCCACCCAATATAACTCAATAATTTCATCCCTTATAACCGCAAATCATCCGTTATTTTTTTATCCCTCTCAACTTTCTCTGTTGTGTATTTCTCACCAGTCTGGGGCTAGCAGAGATCAGGCTTCCTTTCTTCAGCAGCTCTGAGAGGAGAGGGGAGGGAGGTGGTGTGGACTTCTGACTGAGGAGCCTCTTCTGTGGGGAGTCGTCAACCAGAGACCCCAGGCTTCCCTCCTTAGGCCCCACCATTGGAGCATCCGACGATGGTAGAAACACAGCCACGCCCTGGGCCTACGTGGCCAGATTGGGGGGAAAAAAACATTCACTGACTACTCCTCCATTTAATAGACCACAGCACTTCAATTGTATTCCTTCCAATACTGATCAGTCTTTGACCCATTTCATGCACGCTGATGGAAGTGCAAGGCAGAGCTTGAATACAGAATACGCAAGTCACTTGTCATTTGCTAGCAACACACACGTCAACAAGGGACAACTGTTGAAGACAAAAAGCAAAACAAAATAACAAAGCACGCGTATGATGACCAGTACTTGGGTCATTCCCTTACCATAGTGGTGCCAGAGGGCTCCTCTGCCTGGGGCATGGCTGTGTCTGTTGGGGGTGTGGGGGTGTCTGTCTGTGCCTCCATGCTCGTGGGACTGGCACCCAGAGGGGAGCGTACAGTGACACTGGGCACCCGCTTGGGCGTGTTCTTAACCGCTTGGCGAGCTGAGACCAGAGAGAGGAGGGGTTACTATTAACAGTAGTTCCTGAGCCTAATCATTGGTCCAATCAGTGGTGCCCAAACATTTGGATTATTATTATTAGGCCAAAGCTTACCCTGATAGGCTGTCTCTGTGGCCTTCCTCTTAAGATCTGCCTCGTCCTCATCCTGCTTCTTTTTCCTGCCAAACAAAACCATTTTAAACACAATCGTCACTGCTAAATCTGGTACAGAAAGTACACTATGAATCACAATGTAGTGCATACAACAAATAAACACACTGTTGGACAGACAGACATGCAGACACAAACCGAGAGACAGACAGGTGGACAGACAGGCATGCAGTCATACACTAAGAGACAGACAGGTGGACAGACAGACAGACCAGTTTCTTACTGTGATACGTCTGTCCACAGCTCCTCCAGCCGGGAGTCCAGATGTCCGGTCTGGATCAGATCCACCTCCTTCTTCAGCTTCCTGTTAGAGCAGGAAGTAGAGTTCACATTGTCATCTACAATGGCTTTGAACACAGACACTGGCTATGCATTGAGAGCGATGGGTTTAACGTGTGAGAGTGGGAGTGTGTGTGTGTAATGTGAGAGAGATAGCAAGATCGAGAGCGAAACAGAAAGACAGCGTGAGAGGTTGAATGGGTGTGTGAGCGAGAGTGCCCATGTGTATTGACCTGTATTTGTCCTGTGTGTCTCTCAGTAGTTTCTTCAGCTCTTCTATCCTCTCGGCAGTGAGTCTTCGGACGATCACATCCTCAATGGTCTCCACCACCTCACCCTTCTCCCCACGCTTACGCCTGAAACAGCACCGTGCATCAGACACATGATTACACTCTGTGGGAACCGCTCTGATGACAGCTGGAGTGCTGACTACGCAACAGAATACTCCAATAAAGTGTGTGTGTTTGTGTACTCACTTTGGAGCCTCTGTGGCCTCCAGCAGCTCAGAGTACTGAGAGGCACAGTGCTGTGGGGGTCAGAGACACAGACAGCAAGTTAGATACACTATATATACAAAAGTATGTGGACACCCCTTCAAAATAGTGGATTCGGCTATTTCAGCCACACCCGTTGCTGACAGGTGTATCAAATTGAGCACACAGCCATGCAACCTCCATAGACAAACATTGGCAGTAGAATGGCCTCACTGAAGAGCTCAGTGAATTTCAAAGTGGTTTGTCAAATTTCTGCCCTGCTAGAGCTGCCCCGGTCAACTGTAAGTGTTGTTATTGTGAATTGGAAACATCTAGGAGCAACAACAGTTCAGCCGCGAAGTGGTAGGCCACACAAGCTCACAGATAATGACAGCCGAGTGCGTAAAAATCGCCTGTCCTCGGTTGCAACACTCACTACTGAGTTCCAAACTGCCTCTGGAAGCAAAATCAGCACAATAACTGTTCATCGGGAGCTTCATGAAATGGGTTTCCATGGCCGAGCAGCCGCACACAAGCCTAAGATCACCATGTGCAATGCCAAGCGTCGGCTGGAGTGCTGTAAAGCTTCCCGCCATTGGACTCTGGAGCAGTAGAAAAGCGTTCTTCTCTGGCGTGATTAATCACGCTGCACTATCTGGCAGTCCGACGGACAAATCTGGGTTTGGCGGATGCCAGGAGAACGCTACCTGCCGAATGCATAGTGCCAACTGTAAAGTTTGGTGGAAGAAGAATAATGGTCTGGGGCTGTTTTTCATGGTTCGGGCTAGGCCCCTTAGTTCCAGTAAAGGGAAATCTTAATGCTACAGCATAAAATGACATTCTAGACAATTCTGTTTTAGCATGACAATGCCCCCGTGCACAAAGCGAGGTCCATACAGAAATGGTTTGTCGAGATCGGTGTGGAAGAACTTGACTGGTGTGGAAGAACTTGACTGGCCTGCACAGAGCCCGACCTCAACCCCATCGAACACCTTTGGGATGAATTGGAACGCCGACTGCGAGCCAGGCCTAATCGCCCAACCTCACTAATGCTCTCGTGGCTGAAAGGAAGAACGTCCCCACAGCAATGTTCTAACATCTAGTGGAAAGCCTTCCCAGAAGAGTGGAGGCTGTTATAGCAGCAAAGGGGGGACCAACTCCATATTAATGCCAATGATTTTGGAATGAGATGTTCGACGAGCAGGTGTCCACATACTGTATATATAGTAGCTGAACTTTTATCCTTGTTCATCATGACAGAGATTAATTGTTGTGTCACAGCGTGTCTGTCTCTTACCTTCTGAGAAAACCAGTCTGCTGGGCGGCCTTGCTCTGAGAAAGGCTTGATGGCTCTGCTGACCGACACCCTGAAAGGTAGGAGGACAATCAAGTAGTGTACAAAAAATGACCATGTAGAACAGTTTACTATGCACACTAGAGAAATAAAAACATGTAGATGCAGACAGAGTGAAAGACTGGGGAAAACGTTGGTAGTGTGTGTTTCTTTACCAGTTTTGGTCTCCGCTCCTCATAACAGAGGAGGCTAGGCATAGTTTCTCCCTCAATGACCACGGTTCCGTCGGGCCAGCGGAAAGCATCTTGTGTTCTACACATAAAGACAGAGATAAGGAAATTATGAAGTTTGGAAGAGGTAGGTTAGCAATTGCCCATTCATAGACGCTAACTACCTTTAGCTCCTATTGAAGATAGTATCTTCTGGCAGGGGGAGTTTTGTTAATGGGATAAATCCAACCCAAACCACTAATTCCTATGATTAACAGTGTTAAATAACACTAATATGTGAAAACAATTTTTGTGAACAAATGTTTCATTTTGTCGTTATGACAAGGTTGGTAGAAACGTGAAAAACGTTTTGGGAAATATGTTGCAGCTCAAGTCTACTACAAAACCCACAATGCAATGCGCTCTCTTTGGGCTGGCTGGCTAGCTAGCTAGAAAACCTAGCTACACACAACAATATCAAAGTCAATATCAGCATGTGGAGTAGCTAGCTAGCTATAAAGTCGGCTAAACAAACTGCACTATCAATTTAGGAGTCTCTCACAAGAGTTCAATTTGCAGTTCGTCTCTGCCCAGAGCACATTTCTTTCACACAGAGATACTTTTGAGGAGATGGGAAACTCTATTAGAAATCGTATTAACGGCCATTGTGTACTCCTTCAAGGAGTGAATGGGCATCAATCTTGCGCTAGCTCAAAAACCGAACATTAGCATGAATTCCGCGAACAAGAAGTACAACATTGTAAATATTTTCCAAAATGTGAGATAATTAACGTGTTCCCTGTAATATCGTATAGCTTTGGAATCGTGACATTACGTACTTTCGAGGAAAATAGGCAGGTACCCTGACTTTGAGAAGGGATTGTGTGAGGATTAGCTTAGCAACCGCGTAAAGCAGCATGACAACGTGAATACGATGGGTCGACAGTCAGGTGGGTGGAGCGTTGCTCCATTTATTGCCCAATGGGATACCTATCTCATCCTTTCTGTAATATCTCTGTTTCCCACAAACACAGAAACAGAGTTGAATAATTTGGTACACTGTCTAGATTGAGCACATCTAAGTGAAATATATACTTTGTCACGACGATATAAACAGATGGATGTGTTCTAGACAAGTATGCCCATATCATGTACTGGCTGATTTGGCGACCTGGAGTGCAGGTAATTGTTTTAAAAGAGTTATGAAAATGTGAGCGTGTTATCCCCTATCTCCAGTGACGAGATTTATGTAGCTATGACGCGTTCCTACACGATTTCCGGACCACTTAAAAGTTAAAACATGGGGATTTATGTTTATTTGACCCACTGATAGAACATACAGTGCCATCAGAAAGTATTCAGCCCCGTGACTTTTTCCACATTTTGTTGTGTTGCAGCCTGAATTTAAAATGGATTAAATTGAGATTTTGTGTCACTGGCCTACAAATAATACCCCATAATGTCAAAGTGGAATTACGTTTTTAGAAATGTTTACAAATTAATAAAAAATGAAAAGCTGAAATGTCTTGGGTCAACAAGCATTCTACCCCTTTGTTACGGCAAGCCTAACGTTCACGAGTAATAATTTGCTTAACAAGTCACATAAGTTGCATGGACTCACTGTGTGCAATAATAATGTTTTAACATTATTTTTGAATGACTACCTCATTATTTTTTAGCATGGTGAAGTCATTAATTACACTTTGGATTGTGTATCAATACAAAGATGCAGGCGTCCTTCCTAACTTAGTTGCCGGAGAGGAAGGAAACCGCTCAGGGATTTCACCATGAGGCCAATGGTGACTTTAAAGAGTTTAATGGCTGTGATAGAAGAAAACTGAGGATGGACCAACAACATTGTAGTTAATCCACAATACTAACCTAAATGAAAGTGAAAAGAAGGAAGCCTGCACAGAATAGGCACTAAAGTAAAACTGCTAAAAATGTGGCAAAGAAATTAACTTGGTGTCCTGAATACAAAGCGTTATGTTTGGGGCAAATCCAACAAAACACGCCACTGAGTACCACTCTTCATATTTTCAAGCATGGTGGTGGCTGTATCATGTTATGGGTATGCTTGTCATCGGCAAGGACTAGGGAGTTTTTAAAATAAAAATAAATAAATAGAGCTAAGCACAGGCAAAATCTTAGAGGAAAATCTTCATTCAGTCTGCTTTCCAAAAGACACTGGGAAACAAATTCACCTTTCAGCAGGACAATAACCTAAAACACAAGGCCAAAAATACATTGGAGTTGCTTACCAAGACAACATTGAATGTTCTTGAGTGGCCTAGTTACAGTTGACTTAAATCTGCTTGAAAATCTATGGCAAGACTTGAAAATGGCTGTGATCAGTGATCAACAACACATTTGACAGAGCTTGAAGATTTGTCTAAAGAATAATGTGCAAATATTGTACAATCCAGGTGTGCAAAGCTCTTAGTGACGTACCCAGAAAGACTCACAGCTGTAATCACTGCCAAAGGTGATTCTAACATGTATTGACTCAGGGGGTTGAATACTTATGTAATCAAGATATTAGTGTTTAATTTTTCATAAATGTTATACAAATGTTCAAATTTTTCTTCCACTTTGACAGAGTATTTTGTGCAGATCATTGACAAAAAATGGCAATGAAATCAATTTCAATCCCACCTTGTAACACAACAAAATGTGGAAAAAGTCAAATGGGTGTGAATATTTTCTGAAGGCACTGTTAGCTTTCACCAAATTGACAGGAGTTTCATGATTTTTATTTCTGGGGGTGGATTATCCCTTTAAGAGCCCAGACGCTTGCTCTAAACGTTAACACGCATCGCTTGTGGTACGGCTTTTGAAACATAAGGAACGTATCTTTCATATCGGCGATAAATAATTTTCTAAAAACTAAAGGTTAAATTACAACACACCTTTATATTATTAGGGTTCCCACACTGCCATAGTTCCATGTTACAGCAAACAGATGGAAGACTGTCGACTACCTGTGCTAATTATCTATCTGCCTCTACAAACGGAAGACAGATGCCACCAACGTGTTGTCACTGAAAAATACTGTCGACTGCAACTGTGTTAAAACAGTGTGTATTTTCAAATGATTTAGATGTGATATGAAAGTAGAGGGATTTATGTTTCTAGAACTGTACCGCAATTGAGAATCAATTCATGTTTATGTTCAGACTGAGCCTCCTGGCTCTTAACAAAACTTACCCCTACAGAAGACCCCTTCCCTTGGGCAAATGACTTATGTGTAATGTAATCGAACTGAGAGTCATGATCAAGAGCTACGTCTACCCCTAAGTCCAGGTTGGACGTTTAGACGGAGTATTTGGCTGCCAGAGCCATTTCGCCTCTAAACAGAACATGTAAGGTCCTTGGACTACAAGGAGTAACGTTAGGCTCCTTTAGTCCATTATTAGGCTAGCAATAGAGAGAAAGATAGATTTGACAGGTCGCAGCGAAGGGGGAACCAAACTTAGGTCAGAGCGCAAATCTAGGCTAGCTAGTTAGCTAAACACCGGCTACACAGCCAGCAAGCTACAATCTTGTTGTTAATGCAAAGAAGGGTTCGAGCTAGCTAGCTAGAAAAGCATAACATCACCACTTAGCTGGCTATGTAATCTAACCCAATAATTGTTTTTGTTGTTTACCATATTCGGCTAGGAAGGTGCGTGCTCTGTAGCTAGGAACACATTGTTAGTTAGCAATTTAGCTAGCTTGCCAGGCGCTCGCCGCTAACTAGACGAATATAATGTATAAAGCCAGCTAGCTACGAACATATTGTACATTACATTTGAAATGTATGTATACGTTGTAGCTACATTTGCAAGCTAGCAAACAATAACAAATAATACTCACTCCCGACTCCACTCGCCATTTCTTTGTTTCTTTATGGACAGGGCCTCGCCACTAAACTTCCGCCGGAATCATTTCAATGTAGGACAGGCGCGGACGATGACATTCCAATAATTCATGTACGCTGTCTTTCAGTACGGGGGATTAGCTCAAATGGTAGAGCGCTCGCTTAGCATGCGAGAGGTAGCGGGATCGATGCCCGCATCCTCCATTCTTTGAATTTAATGTGATCAAATAAGCTTTCTAAAGTAGTATGATAAATTCCCTTTGCTTCTGTGTTATGTTAGAAATGGATGTTGCTGTAACTGTACTTTTGGATACGTTATATGGGCCGACGCTGTAACGTTTGTGACCTTTTTTGCCCATCATGTCCAAATCATCCTAAAGTACAGTATCTAAAATTAATTGTGTAGCTCAACAAAGTCACTTATAAATGATTTGGACATGATGCACAGAAAATGCTAATATACTGTATATAAAACATTAGCATTTGGAAGCAGTGCCAGGGAAACTGATATGGACTACTTACAGGATAAGGAAACCAATATGTCATTTTGTAATATGGGTGAACTATCCCTTTAAAACATTAATCACGGGATAACTTTTAACAAAGTTAATAAAGTTGACTCAGTTTATTACAATAAACATTATTAGACAGTTTATTCCCTCAGAAGTTGATACAGTGTACATAAAACATTAGTTACATTACAACTTGTAATAGAGTTGTAATAAAGTTTAATATTTTGTTGTTGTTGTTGTTTGTCTTTAATTGTTTGTCGCCATCACTAGCACATTAGAGGCTGCTGCTGCCTATTGAAATCACTGACCACTTTAAGAAATGGAACAATAGTCACTTTAATAATGTTTACATATCTTACCAGGTGTAGCTCAGTTGGTAGAGCATGGCGCTTGCAACGCCAGGGTTGTGGGTTCTTTCCCACGGGGGGCCAGTATGAAAAAATGTATTCACTCACTAACTGTAAGTCGCTCTGGATAAGAGCGTCTGCTAAATGACAAAAATGTAAATATACTGTATTCTGTTCTATAATATTCTAATGTATCTTAGTCTATGCCGCTCTGTCATTGCTTGTCCATATATGTATATATTCTTAAATTCCATTCCTTACTAGATTTGTGTGTTTTGGGTATATGTTGTGAAATTGTTAGATATTACTTGTTAGATATTACTGCACTGTCGGAGCTAGAAGCACAAGCATTTCGCTACACCCGCAATAACATCTGCTAAACGCGTGTATGTGACAAATACAATTTGATTTGATTTGATTCTTTATTATAATAATGTTTATTCCCTCAGAGCAAATCATGTTACAGGAGAGGAGGGGACCTACTATGAACGACTGAGAGCATCCTCAGAGCAACTAAACAGTCTTGATGACCAAACATTTCTTACCATGACCTGCAGTCAATATGGTTTCCCTCTTCCTGACACACCCACTTCATATTTCACTCAAACCAGGAAGTGGAGCCCATAACTGAAGCGGCAAGTGATAAAGAAATGTCTAATTCTCTATAATTACCTCCCTGGTTGACAGGACCTCCATTAGACTGACTCCAGAGTAGCCTTGGCAGCAGATAGTGGGCGCTAGATCTGCACCATCATCTAGGATTGATGTACCCAGCCGGTAATACATTTGTGTCCTCTGTGGCCTGGCATAAAGCATCCTCCATTCAGGCTGCAAAGGCACCATTTCCCTTCTTAACTAGCTTTAATGGAGGGCCATAAAAAAAAAAAAAGGAAAATGATGTGTACTGTATTAATAAATCAGAATTTTCCACCACCATTTTCCGATTGTTTTAGGATTTTTGCACATCGCGTTCAGCCAAGGGTGTGCAACATCCTAATTTGTCAAAAAATCTGAAAATGATGGTGGAAAATTGGGTTTTATTAAGACAGTACACATATTTTCCTGTTTTTTTCCCCCGGGGGACAGGAGTGTACTACCGGCTGGGCACGTCAATCCAAGACCATAGTGCAGTTCTAGCGCCCACTATCAGATGCCTAGGCTAGCTCCAGAGGTTGTATTTACAACAACTTACAAATGCAGAACAATTATGAAAAAAATGTTGTAAAAAATATATAACATCAAAAGTAATAAACATACTTGGCCAATAGCAAAATGACTTTGACACGAGGACTAAGGCAAAACGCCGTAAACTCACACATCTGAGTTGTACTGTAGCGATCCTCACTATATGAGCCATGTTACACTGGTTTATGTGGCCAAAGAGCTCTATTTTCATGTCATCTGACCATAGCATCGCCTGGAGTTTGATAAACTGCATTGGCACTTGGATTGGATGGCATTGGCATTGGCACTATGGCATTGGCACTATGGTCAGATGACATGAAAATAGAGCTCTGGCCACACACCAGTGGTGGGTTTGGCGTTGAAAACAGTAACAAATGCAGAAAAGAATCTCATACCTACAGTAAAATATGGTGGTGGATCTTTGATGTTATGGGGCTATTTTGTTTCCACTGGTCCTGGGGCCCTTGTTAAGGTCAATGGCATCATGAACTTTACCAAGTACCAGGTCAGTTTTGATAAAAACCTGGTTGCCTCTGCCAGGAGGCTGACACTTCGCCACAAGTGTATCTTCCAGCAAGACTATAACCCCAAGAACTAATCAAAACCCACAAAGAAATTGTTAATTGACCACAAAATCAACATTTTGCAATGGCAATCTCAGTCTCCGGACTTGAACTCCATTGAGAACCTGCATGCTTTGACGACAACAACATCGAGCCGGGTGTGAGGGCCGTCCCCGACCCAGAGGATTGGGTGATCTCGCTTTCTGAGGCCGACGGTATTCCAGGGCACATTCTCAGAGCATGCGCAGAACAGCTGGCAGGCATATTCACGGTAATTTTCAAACTCTCGTTGTCCCAGTCTGTAATCCCCACATATTTTAAAATGACCACAATCATCCCTGTTCCTAAGAATTATAAGGCTTCGTGCCACAATGATTACTGCCCTGTAGCTCTCACTTCTGTAATCATGAAGTGCTTTGAGAAGCTTGTTATGGGGCACATTCACTCCACCATCCCAGAAACCCTAGATCCACTGCAATTTGCAAACCGCCCCAACAGATCCAATCAAATCAAATCAAATTTTATTGGCCACATGCGCCGAAAAAAACAGGTGCAGACATTACAGTGAAATGCTTACTTACAGCCCTTAACCAACAGTGCATTTATTTTTAATAAAAAAGTAGAATAAAACAACAAAAAAGTGTTGAGAAATAAAAGAGCAGAAGTAAAATAAAATAACAGTAGGGAGGCTATATATACAGGGGGGTACCGGTGCAGAGTCAATGTGCGGGGGCACCGGCTAGTTGAGGTAGTTGAAGTAATATGTACATGTGGGTAGAGTTAAAGTGACTATGCATAAATAATTAACAGAGTAGCAGCAGCGTAAAAAGATGGGGTGGGGGGGCAGTGCAAATAGTCCGGGTAGCCATGATTAACTGTTCAGGAGTCTTATGGGTTGGGGGTAGAAGCTGTTGAGAAGTCTTTTGGACCTAGACTTGGCACTCCGGTACCGCTTGCCATGCGGTAGCAGAGAGAACAGTCTATGACTAGGGTGGCTGGAGTCTTTGACAATTTTGAGAGTCTTCCTCTGACACCGCCTGGTATAGAGGTCCTGGATGGCAGGAAGCTTGGCCCCAGTGATGTACTGGGCCGTACGCACTACCCTCTGTAGTGCCTTGCGGTCGGAGGCCAAGCAGTTGCCATACCAGGCGGTGATGCAACCAGTCAGGATGCTCTCGATGGTGCAGCTGTATAATTTATTGAGGATCTGAGGACCCATGCCAAATCTTTTCAGTCTCCTAGGCTTTGTCGTACCCTCTTCATGACTGTCTTGGTGTGTTTGGACCATGATAGTTCGTTGGTGATGTGGACACCAAGGAACTTGAAGCTCTCAACCTGTTCCACTACAGCCCCGTCGATGAGAATGGGGGCGTGCTCAGTCCTCTGTTTTTTCCTGTAGTCCACAATCATCTCCTTTGTCTTGGTGACGTTGAGGGAGAGGTTGATATCCTGGCACCACACGGCCAGGTCTCTGACCTCCTCCCTATAGGCTGTCTCATCGTTGTCGGTGATCAGGCCTACCACTGTTGTGTCGTCGGGAAACTTAATGATGGTGTTGGAGTTGTGCCTGGCCATGCAGTCATGGGTGAACAGGGAGTACAGGAGGGGACTGAGCACGCACCCCTGAGGGGCCCCCGTGTTGAGGATCAGTGTGGCAGATGTGTTGTTACCTACCCTTACCACCTGGGGGCGGCCCGTCAGGAAGTCCAGGATCCAGTTGCAGAGGGAGGTGTTTAGTCCCAGGATCCTTAGCTTAGTGATGAGCTTTGAGGGCACTATGGTGTTGAATGCTGAGCTGTAGTCAATGAATAGCATTCTCACGTAGGTGTTCCTCTTGTCCAGGTGGGAAAGGGCAGTGTGGAGTGCAATAGAGATTGCATCATCTGTGGATCTGTTGGGGCGGTATGCAAATTTGAGTGGGTCTAGGGTTTCTGGGATAATGGTGTTGATGTGAGCCATGACCAGCCTTTCAAAGCACTTCATGGCTACAGACGTCAGTGCTACGGGTCGGTAGTCATTTAGGCAGGTTATCTTAGAGTCCTTGGTCTGCTTGAAACATGTTGGTATTACAGACTCAGTCAGGGACATGTTGAAAATGTCAGTGAAGACACTTGCCAGTTGGTCAGCACATGCTCGGAGTACACGTCCTGGTAATCCGTCTGGCCCTGCGGCCTTGTGAATGTTGACCTGCTTAAAAGTCTTACTCACATCGGCTACGGAGAGCGTGATCACATAGTCATCCGGAACAGCTGGTGCTCTCATGCATGCTTCAGTGTTGCTTGCCTCGAAGCGAGCATAGAAGTGGTTTAGCTCGTCTGGAAGTCTTGTGTCACTGGGCAGCTCGCGGCTGTGCTTCCCTTTGTAGTCTGTAATAGTTTTCAAGCCTTGCCACATCCGACGAGCGTCAGAGCCGGTGTAGTTCGATTCAATCTTAGTCCTGTATTGACTCTTTGCCTGTTTGGTGGTTCGTCGGAGGGCATAGCGGAATTTCTTATAAGCGTCCGGGTTATAGTCCCGCTCCTTGAAAGCGGCAGCTCTACCCTTTAGCTCAGTGCGGATGTTTCCTGTAATCCATGGCTTCTAGTTGGGGTATGTACGTACGGTCACTGCGGGGACGACATCATCGATGCACTTATTGATGAAGCCAGTGACTGATGTGGTGTACTCCTCAATGCTATCTGAGGAATCCCGGAACATGTTCCAGTCTGTGCTAGCAAAACAGTCCTGTAGCTTAGCATCTGCGTCATCCGGCCACTTTTTTATTAACCGAGTCACTGGTGCTTCCTGCTTTAGTTTTTGCTTATAAGCAGGAATCAGGAGGATAGAGCCATGGCCAGATTTGCCAAATGGAGGGCGAGGGAGGGCCCTGTATGCGTCTCCGTGTCCGGAGCAAAGGCGGTCCAGAGTTTTTTTTCCCTCTGGTTGCACATTTAACATGCTGGTAGAAATTAGGTAGAACAGATTGAAGTCCCCGGCCACTAGGAGCGCTGCCTCTGGATGAGCGTTTTCCTGTTGACTTATGGTTTTATACAGCTCATTCAGTGCAATCTTAATGCCAGCATTGGTTTGTGGTGGTAAATAGACAGCTATGAAAAATATAGATGAAAACTCTCTTGGTAAATAGTGTGGTCCACAGCCCATCATAAGATACTCTACTTCAGGCGAGCAAAACCTCAAGACTTCCTTAGTATTTGATTTTGTGCACCAGCTGTTGTTTACAAATATACACAGACCGCCACCCCTTTTCTTACCGGAGTCAGCTGTCCTATCCTGCCGATGTAGCGTATAGCCCGCTAGCTGTATGTTGTCCATGTTGTCATTCAGCCACAACTCGGTGAAACATAAGATATTACAGTTTTTAATGTCCCGTTGGTAGGATAACCGTAATCTTCGGTCATCCAATTTATTCTCAAATGATTGAAGATTGGCTAATAGGATTGATGGGAGCGGCAGTTTACTCGCTCGCCATCGGATCCTTACAAGGCACCCCGACCTACATCCACGATATCTCCGTCTCTTCCTCATGCGAATGACAGGGATTTGGGCCTTGTCGGGTGTCTGTAGGATATCCTTTGCGGCCGCCTCGTTGAAGAAAAAATCTTCGTCCAATACGAGGTGAGTAATCGCTCTCCTGATATCCAGAAGCTCTTTTTGGTTATAAGAGACAATGGCAGAAACATTATGTACAAAATAAATTACAAATAACGCGGAAAAACACACATAATAGTACAATTGGTTAGAGGGCTGTGAAACGGCAGCCATCTTCTCCGGCGCCATTAGATCCATTAGATCCATAGATGACGCAATCTCAATTGTTCTCCACACTGTCCTCACCCACCTAGATAAGCGGAATACCTATGTGAGAATGCTGTTCATTGACTACAGCTCAGCGTTCAACACCATTATCCCCTCCAAGCTTGTCACCAAGCTTAGGACTATGGGTCTGAACACCTCCCTCTGCAACTGGATCCTGGACTTTCTGACGGGCTGACCCCAGGTGGTGAGGGTAGGTAACATCACCGCCTGCACGCTGACCCTTAACGCAGGGGCCCCACAGGGGTGTGTGCTTAGTCCCCTCCTGTACTCCCTGTTCACCCACGACTGTGGCCACGCACGACTCCAACACCATTATCAAGTTCGCTGAAGACACGATGGTGGTAGGCCTGATCACCGGCGACGATGAGTCAGCCTACAGGGTGGAGGTCAGTGACCTGGCAGTGTGGTGCCGGAGCAACAACCTCTCCCTCAACATCAGCAAGACCAAGGAGCTGATCGTAGACTACAGGAAACGGGGGAGCGAGCACGCCCCCATCCACACCGACGGGGCGGCAGTGGAGCAGGTAGACAGCTTCTAGTTCCTCAGTGTCCAAATCACTAAAGACTTAAAATGGTCCCAACACACTCGCACAGTCGTGAAGTAGGCGCGACAGTGCCTCTTCCCCCCAGGAGGTTGAAAAATGTTGGTATGGGCCCACAAATCCTGAAAAGGTTCTACAGCTGTACCATTGAGAGCATATTGACTGGCTGCATCACTGTTTGGTATAGCAATAGCACCGCCCTCGATCGCATGGCGCTACAGAGGGTTGTACGGACAGCCCAGTACATTACTGGGTCCGAGCTCCCTGCCATCCAGGACCTCTATATCACAGGACCTCTATATCAGGCGGTGTGAAAAGAAGGCCCGGAAAATCGTCAAAGAAACCAACCACCCAAGCCATAGACTATTTTCTCTGCTGCCGCACGGCAAGAGGTACCGGTGTATCAAGTCTGACACCAACAGGCTCTTGAACAGCTTCTATCCCCAAGCAATATGACTGATAAATAGCTAATGTTGTGTCGAGTAAACGTTGCTAATTATGCTGTGAAACCAAGGAGTCCGCTTATACTGTACTTTGATTATACGTTTTATTTATATCACAAGATTTCAGCATAAGTTTACAGACATCTGCAGCATCTGGAGAACAGTGTCCCAAAATAATATGTCTGTTCTGATCTTCTTTGTCTCAAACCAAGTATTTATAATCTTTACCAGGATATGAGTGGTTTCCCATACTGACCAATCACCTGTCTCCACACAACAGACTTCCTCTGTTCTATGGGGTGTCCCTCTAAAACTGCTCCTCCTAAAACTGAATAAACATCCTCTCAGGTTCCACTTTGAAAACATTAGCAAAGTCATAATCCCTCATACACTACATATTCCCCCCTTCGAGACTAATTAAGTCTTGAAAACAAACAGAATAGGATTATTACAATTTATCTTATTGAGTATCTTTAACAATAAACCAAAAACACATTTTTCTATGGAGTGTAAATACATTTCTATGAAATATGAACAAATCTCTATGGAGTGTGAGAGCGAAAAACCTGTCTGGCAGCCTTCTTTCCAAATATCCATCCATCAATCAAGACAGTAAAATTCTCTCACGGCCCCTCTGCCCCAGGCAACCACCTAAGTACTCCAGATCAATTCATAAATCTTTATCAATGCATTTGAAACTATGATGCAACTAAATACACATGAAAGCCTCAGCAAACAAAATACTATCAAAAATGTCCACACTCAGGCTGGTCGACCCATCGGACCCTACTGTGGATTCCAGGGGCGGTGTGTTCATTAGGGCGATATGGGCGACGCACTGCCAAACGGGAAAATAAAGGGATTTTTTTTCTAATCAATTATATCACGGCAACAGTAGTTATCAGTGTTCTAATCTAGACGTCTGATCTGCCACTAAATGTCCAATCAGGCTAAAGTCGTGCTTCAAATGTCCCCGCCCGTTTTGGGGCGATTTCAGTCAGGTTGAAAATCGCCCAGAAGTCTCTCATAGCCTCTAATGTAAAATCAATTTTTTTCAAATATCAGAGCTTTCAATACAATCTCTATGGGTTTCTGAGGGCTTGCACTTACGCGCTTTCGTCATACGTAACATAACCATGAACGTAACTAAAAAAAGAGCGGGTAGCCTCATCAATCAATTCACTACTACTGTCAAAATGGCAGTGCAACTCGATTGTCTCTTTGAAAGAAGTTCCCTTTTTGTCGGCGAACAAATCAAGATAAATTGGCAACGAAACAATTAGGACCTCCCAGACCAAATTTAATAATTCAACAGGTTTCTACTAAAGGGGGAAAGTCCTACACCCGAGGATTTTCCAAAAATTGGTATGAACGAAAAATCTGGCTAGCAGGCTGCGATGTAGCTAATGCAGTTTTCTGCTACCAGCCCACCGTGAGAGAGGCATCTGGCTACGTGAGGATGCTACATGATGAAGATTTTATTTTTTTCCTGCGGCTTTTTCACAAAATCATGCCCCACGTCGACATTCTGTACCAGAAGCTACAGAAGAAGGACATCGATGCTGTCTTTATCAAACGTGCCCTCGACAGCTTCACAAGCAGTGTGCAGGCCATAAGGTAAGATTAAACAATATCATTCAATCTTTCATTTTCACAAGTCATTGAACGCTTTGCTGTATTGAAACAGAGAAGAGAACAGTTTCAGTACAAGTAATGTAGCCTCTCTCTCTCTTTGTCCCTCCCTGTCTGTCTCTTTAACACACACACGCCCAAATCAGTTCACAGTTGATGTTGTTTAAAATAGTTATTTTTCATTTAAAAAAAAGTTTTTAAAAAAATAATCTGTTCATGTTCATTTTTACAAATCTATACAATTGGCCAGAATATGGTTGTTCATATTTACAAATCTATACAATTGGCCAGAATATGGTTGTTCATTTTACAAAGCCATACAGATAGCTGTGTTTACCATTTCTAGAAATTACTTTCAAATTCTGTTTTCAGGCAAAATGTCTATCACTGTTCATTTTCACAAATCTATACAAGAGGGCAGAATATGGAAGTCTATAAAAATGTCTTATTACCAATAACTTGCATCAATGTTTTCAGTAGCCTCTATCAAAAGCTCCTGCTTACTTGTTGTGAATTATGCTCAGGTGCACATATTTCCAATTCAACCATGAGGCAAAAAATGTGGTAAAAGCTCTTGTTGATCCTGCAATCTGAACAAATACCAAGATGCTGTATTTTCAGCTGATATTTCATTTGTTTATGGAAATGCATATTGTTTATGCAGTGTTGAGGAATGTGAAAGAACACCCTTGATTATTTTTACTGTGATAACTTATTTTGATTTTGTAAGCCAACACTTTTGAGATCAGTCAATAAATGCTTCTGGTATTGACTTATATGCTGCCCCTGTCTTCATGTTGTTGCTGGACATATCTTTTTAAAAATGTGTGTAGGTCACCTAAATCATCAGAAAAATTGCCCCCCCTGAGAATTTTTTCAGGAGCCGCCACTGGTGGATTCTCTCTATCCCTGCCTAGACCCAATATCCCTAAGCATCCACGAAATAAACAAAAACATCTGAGATCCCCACATGTATCCAATAACAGCAAATATCATTCTACAAAAATTAATACAGAAAGAATATGACACAAATTATGTATTACACATGCAAATATGTCTATATTTCATTGCAGACACTGGAATGTAGTCCACTACACTTCATCTCCTCAGCAGTGTCGACTTCCAATGCATCGTCGATGATGGAATCAGAACATTTCCACACCTTCCTTGTTCCATTTCCTCTAGTCCCTTCATATTGTCCTTGTTTGAGCATTTGAATCTCTACATATTCCCCCATATGCTTCTGGAAGAAAATAAAAGACCAAACAGTATCTTTTGCAAAACAACACATTCAAATTAAAACATCAATATCAACTAAGAATATAAAAATGATATATAAAATGATATATAAATGAATCACATTCTATTTCCCCCCTTTGATTCATCACAAAATACTAAAATCACACTAATATTGAAAAACATTTGAAAAATGATCAGATAATCAAAATTGATATTTATCCATCAATACTCCATCCAGTCCCACTTGTCCATCTTCATCCAGATCAGGAACAGTCAACAACGGCATCTGAGTGTTGTCTCCAGGCATCACAACTCCAACCCATCTCAATATCATAGCCTTCGCAAAGGTCAGTAACAAAGTACAAAAGCAAAACATCACACACAGTGCTATCAGAGCTGCTACTAAAATCTGAACCATCACTGCTCCCACTGGGATGAACTGATCTTGCAACCAAGTCTTCGCTGACCATCCAGCTCCTTCAGATCTACCAAACGCATCCCTTATATTCTTCAATGCATCTATAACACTAGTGATATTATCGGAACTATCTGGGATCAAAGTATAACGATCATCCCCCGTCAAATTCATAGGCAAACATAAGCCACCCTGTTTTGCTAAAATATAGTCAAGAGCCATGTCATGTTTCAACAGCGTCAGTCTGTGACTTCTTTGAGTATTCGACAGAAGGTTAAACCCTCTTATCGTTTCATTTGCAAAACCCTGCAAAGTATAGGTAATATTATCAATATGATCTGCCAAAAATGTTACACCATACCATGGAAAAAGTCCCAGTCCCCACTTCTCTCCTAGACTTATCCTCCAATGGTAGGCTTCCAGACTATGAAATTCCTCTCTTTCAGAATCAGATTTATCTCTTTCAAAGTTACTATTAAAATAGTTGCTTTAACACTCTTAACTATTTCCAGTGGGAAATGTACAGATATCCTCTGTGTAGTATTTACTGTTGGAGAGGCTACTGTAATATACTTCTCCTGAACTCCTTTGGTGACTGTGGAAGCTTCAACAGACTTCAAATCTTCCATCATAAGCGTCACCTTACGAGTTACATAGCCTTTTAACCAATAATTCTTAGCCGGAACAAACTTTAATGCTTGCACTAAATAAGTACACATATATTCTCCCTGATCTTTCCATGTAACATTACGCAAAATAAGTGAGCAATCACTCATAACCCTCTTCCACTTCATACAAAATATACTTCCTTTGACTAGGTGAAACAGCTTCTACTTCTGGTCCTGATAACAACACTTCTTCTCCATAATTATCTCTCCATGTGGGAGGAACGTCACCACCCCCACTCCATCTCTCACATCTACAAGGAAGATGAGCTGTATCACCCATCCTAACCCTAATAACAGTATTTTCCTCTAAAATTGGTGCTGGAGCGATTGGCTCCCTTGTAATCAAATGTGATATATTTATAGCTTTAATAACTGTCAATGTTGAAAGAGTTAAATTGCTTCTCACTGTTGTTATAATAGGCTGAAGTGTTGATGTCATTGTTGTTAATTCATCCATTCTCCCTAAGGCTTTGAACTCTTGACTTGTATTTCCATCTATCACCACTAGTGTCACTACATTGACTCTCAATCCTAACTCTAATCCAGGGGTGTCAAACTCATTTTAGGTCAGGGGCCACATGGAGGAAAATCTATTCCCAAGTGGGCCGGACCGGAAAAATCATGGTATATATAACTTAAAAACAACAACTTCAGATTGTTTTATTTGTTTTAATACGATCAACATACAACATAAAGCTGGAGCCTGAGGACAGTGTGTCCAAAATAGTACAAGCACAACATCACTATTAATCATAAAACACGTCAAGTTTATTTGAAAATTCTAAAGAAAAAGAACACATAATGCCTCAGTGATTAACAGAACTGTTTCACAGATCACAGAACTATAGCAGGGTGTCATTTCTCAGGCAGAAATGTAGATAAAAATAATGAAATCCTGTTCCCCAAACAAGTGCAAGAACCACAGAGTCAAGAATAGGTTAAATATACAAATAAAATAAAAACAATTAAAAACAATAGCACATCAACATAAAAACATATAAACATAAATCTGAAAGCGTTGCTCAAACTCCCGTAACAGTCCCGTTATTGTATCTTTGAACTGCTTCATGTCTGCCACATGTTGGGTCGCGCACACATTTTTCAGACAGGGGAAGTGAGCTGCATCACCACCGGCAAGTTGCGTCTCCCACAATGACAGCTTCAACTTGAAAGAACGTATGCTGTCATAATACTGCTTGACAACTTTGTTGCGCCCTTGCAGCTGTTTGTTCAAGTTATTCAGGTGCTCTGTAACATCCACCATAAATGCAAGGTCCTGCATCCATTCTGCAGAATGAAATTCTAACACTGGTTTGCCCTTTTCTTCCATGAACTGTTCAATTTCTTCTCGTAAATCAAAGAAACGCCTCAGCACAGCACCTCGGCTTAACCATCTTACCTCAGTGTGGTATGGCAGGCCATAGATGTGGTCTTTCTCTCTGAGAAGGCTGTCAAACTGACGGTGATTCAGGCTTCTGGATCGGATGAAATTAACAGTTTGGATGACCACCTTCATGACGTTATCCATCTTTAATGACTTGCAACACAAAGCCTCCTGGTGCAAAATACAGTGAAAAGTCAAAAAATCACGTCCTCCATTTGCAGATTGCACTTTCTCTCTGAACTTTGTCACAACGCCTGCTTTTTTCCAGATCATTGAGGGCACACCATCTGTAGCCAGGCTGACAGCGCGAGACCAGTCCACTCCGACCCTGTCCAGCGCGCCGACGAGTATGGTAAAAATATCAGCTGCTGTCGTTGTATCTGTCATTGGCACCAACTCCACAAACTCCTCGGTGACGGTCAATGTGTCATCAACTCCGCGGATGAAAATGGCCAGTTGTGCAACATCTGTAATGTCCGTGCTTTCATCAATTGCAACCGAAAACGCAATACATGACTTTACTTTTTGCTTCAACTGGCTGTTCAAATCCACTGAAAGATCGGAAATCCTGTCTGCAACTGTGTTTCTTGTCAGGCTGATATTTGCAAAAGCCTGCCGCTTTTCAGGGCACACAATCTCCGCTGCCTTCATCATGCATGTTTTTACAAATTCACCCTCACTAAATGTTTTTGAAGCCACTGCAATTTCATAAGCAATGAGGTAGCTAGCTTTCACTGCAGCGTCACTGATGTCTCGGCTGTGAGTAAACACAGACTGCTGTTTCTTCAGACCCGCCAACAGTTCATTCACCTTCTCTCATCTCCGCTGTCCTTGAAAGTTGTCATATTTGTCGGCATGAAGACTCACATAGTGGCGGCTGAAGGTTATATTCTTTCAGCACTGCAACATGCTCTGAACACACCAAACATACAGCTTTCCCATTCAATTCCGTGAATAAATAGGATGACAATTTTTCTTGGAACACTCTGCACTCTTCGTCCACTTTTCTCTTTTTTGACAGAGACATATTGGGGCAATGAGGGTGCCAAAGCACATAATGTTAAAAGTAGAAGCCGTAATAAATATCGCGGGCAAAACAAAGTAGCTCGTTGGCTGCACGTGCTTGACCTACTTGCTCTGCCCCGGTATAAACAGTTTGCTTGCTTAACACATTTGCTATTGCGCCATCCAGTGGACACAATTGGAACAGCAGTTTATTTTATTGAAAAATTGCAGCGCATTTTTATACTTTACAATTTTTTAAATGTTTAAAAAAAATTTTTAATCATCTCGCGGGCCGGATTAAACCCGTTTGTGGGCCTGATCCGGTCCGTGGGCCGGACGTTTGACACCCCTGCTCTAATCCCTCACTTTCAAACTGTTGATTATAAAAAATACACTTATAATCACCTTGATCTTCCTGCTGGGAATTGTAAATATAGATACCGCAATCACCCTCAATCTTCATTCTTCTCTCATCATTCAGCAACGCATACTTTCTCAATGCAACTGCTCCTAACAGATCTAAACTCCTGCCATATCTATCTTCCCACTGAACTCCACATTTCCCTTCACCACTGTTCTCTCTCTCTTCCTACTAACATTGAAGCTTAGCTGACTGTCCTAGAGTTCCTTCAACCCTAGTTTTCGTAACGTTTTGGTCTGACTTTTCTCCTAACTTTTAAAACCTTTTCACTGATTTATCCACAAAATCCTTTCCCACTAAATTTTAGAATATGTGATCGGGAAGTCCCCACCTGCTTATGACTTCTTTACACACAGACTTGGCAAACGATCGAGCATCTTTTAGCCTAATTTGACATCTTATGCACCTCTTGGTGTATGAATATAACCAAGAATAATAGTCACCCCTTTTAAACATTATGTTTCAGACAGATTGTCCTATAGGAAGGAGGACAATCTTTTCAAGCAAATATGATTCCCAAAAACCCTACTCTTTCATAATCTTATAATCATAATCATCTTATTGTACAGTTCAACTTACACAATGCATCTCTTCCCAACAATGCAATAGGTATATGTTCTGATACCAGTATGGGTATTGTAATTTTCTCTTTGATTTTTATAGCAGAGCTCAATTGGTTCCTTAAGAATAATCAGCTGTTTTACTCCCTCGAATCCCTATCCTAATTAGTTAATTTTACATAGTGAGATGTGTAACCTTTTCAGGCTGAACACAGATAAAAGCTGTTCCGCTATTCACCATCACTTCTCATAGTCCTTTGTTTTCACTTCAATTGTTGGATATTTTTCCCTAATTGGTGCTACCAGCTGACACCCCCCTTTCGGATCTTCTAGGCACCCCTAGAATCCTTGCTCCTTATCCCTATAAGGGTTCACCGGTCCTCCAGATGATCTTGACTGACCCCTGTATCTCCCTCTGAAATTCCCTCTGATGTTTCCTCCTGGCGCATTGCACTCACGTGCAAAGTGACCAACCTGTCCACAATTATAACACGCTTCTGAAGGTTGCTGGAAGTATGGCTTAAACCTTCCTCCTCTTCCTCTTTCTAAGCCTTCTCGTCCTCTTCCTCTCCAATTCTGTGTCTGTCCAGAAACTGGCTGTGGATATGGAACAACTGGAACCGCTATTGGTGGCTGATACAATTGCGGTTGGAACTGGTCCTGTTAAAGCTGTGGCAGTGATTGTTGATTTGGTGCACCCTGATTCTGCATAACCAAAGCTTGTTTCTTCTCCTTCTTATTCTCCACCAGTTGTATTTGATTGAGTTTTCTGAGAGTTTCTTGGTCCTGTTCTTTCTGGTTGTGTTCCTTTTTCCTGTACAGATCCACTTGATGGGCTATATGATCTGTATAGACGCCTTTTGTCATGCTTCCAAGTCCAACCGCCTCTGCCAGTTTGCTCCTTACTGGTGAGGGCAGTCCCATCTGCAGTTTAGCTCTCAAAATCGACTGCTCAATTTGACTCACATCTGGATCATTTCCAGTAATATTTCTCCACACTTGATGGACTCTTGACACATAGGCTCTCGGATTTTCTTGTTGTCCTAGTGGGTCAATCAGAATGTTATCAGGATGCACATTTGTTGGAAACGTATCTTTCAGTGCTCTCCACAGACGATTCCTACTTGCAGCCAACAATTCAGGGTCGTTCACTGCAGTCCCCACATATCTATTGAGTCCTGCTCTCTGAAAAATGTCTTCCATACCTGGAATCCCAAGGAGATTAGCCAAAAGTCGCTTAATGTCTCCTATAGCAGACTGTGTTCCCACCGTAATTTCTTCCAATTTTGAAATCCAAGGATAGGCTCCATCTTGAAGAGTAGGCAGCTTCTCAAGTATATCTGACATATCGGTATTTTGCAAAGGCTTATATTCTAGGTTTTGACCTCGAATGATCACTGGCATCATCTTCTTACTGGTGCTCCCTTGTCTTGGCCTTAATGTATACCTCTTCTCCAATTCTTGGGATCCTTTTTTCAGCAGTTTTTTCTTCTGTATCTTCAGCTTCTTGAGTTGTTCTTCCAGTCCTTTTACTTCTTCTAAATCATTCGCTTTATCCAGGCATGATACGCATCGGTCTATATCTCGTTCTATTTCTTCTGTGCTAGTCATTGTAGGATAAAATCCTCTTGAATATGAAGCACCTTTAATCTCCAAATCTTTATCGCTGTCTCCATCTTTACTTTCATCAGAACTCGAATCTCTTGTATTCTTCTTCTTCAAACATCCATCACCCCTTCTTTCTGCTCTGGCCAACCTCCGTCTGATCACAGGGTCATATCCACCCATGATCTCTTCTGAATCACTCTGATCATCATCATCATCATCATCATCATCATCATCATCATCTTCATCAAGTTCCATCCTCCTGAACCTCATTCTACCCTTAGTTTCCAGACATCTCGGTTTTTTCTTACTTCTGGAGTTTGGATTCATTTTTATGGTCGTTTCTGCTTGTCCTCTCTCTATTATTCGTTCATCTTCATCTCTGATGCAATAATCACCCTCCTGAATGATCACTGGAAGCTGAGGATAGACGTCCTTAAACTCTACTTCTTTCTCATAAGGTGGGGGTCTTATTGCTGAATCCGTATGTGAGAAAGGTGTACTGAATTCTGTCATTAGTTTTTCTGTCACCTTCACTGCATTTACAATTTTCTCTATACCTTTGTTTCTTTTATCTCTGGTATCTTTTATCAGTTTTTGTCCTTCATTTTCAAACAACTTAAGAACACCCAGCTCTCTTTGTCTCTTTTCTTTACGTTGTTCCCTTTTTTTTCCTTTCTTTTGACCTGCTTTATGAATTGACAGAAGCACTTTCATTATGTTGATGACGTCAGGGTTAAGAGTCCCTTCCACTGGCCATGGTTGTTCAATGTCAGGCCAACGTTTATTCCATTTTCCAGATAACCTTTAGTTAATGGTATTGCAAGGTTTACTATTTTCAACTATATCAACAGCCGTAATTACTTTCATAGTTCTGATGTCCTTTTTCCCCCTTGTAACAACTATTTTATATTCCTCTAGTCACATTCGCGCTAAGAATATTTAATTATTTATATTTTTTAATCCGTCGACATCTCTAGTTTATCAATTCGATAGGTCTCAAGAAAACAGTTTACTCTTCAAACAACAGCCGATGTAACAACCAGAATACACTATTAGCCTCTAAATCTCTATCTATTTGTTCGTCTGTATCTCCCCGCAGAGGAGTGTAGGCAGAGGAGTGGCATATTTACCCCTACGTAACTCTAGAGACATAAAATCACGCGCATGCGTAGTTCAAACATCAATACGATTTCACAGTGGAAGGACCTCTCTCCCAGCTCTCTCCACGCCAGACAACAGAAAGTTAACAGTCCCGCTATACCTCCTCTCTTTTACCCCTCATAGACAAACAATAACACTTAACAGAGCTCACAAACCATAGGACACACATCTCACACTATCCTAAACACAGTTCTGGAGGCTTGATCCATTCCTATGGACCCCCAAGGTAAAAATGTAGCATGTAGCATTTAGCATGTAGCATGTAGCATTTTTCCCTCCGCTGCGTCATAAAATTCCTTTGTTCCTAAATTTTAGCTACCACGAGTTCCCGCGGAAATTCAATGAGCGGTTACATCAGACATATAATTAGTCAACCATAAGATGAGCGGTAACATACAATCGAATATATACCACAGCCTCAAGCCCCATGGACTTACCTAACTTCACCTAACGTGTTATAAGGATTTTTGGCCCATCCTAGAGATCGCCTCATTAAGAGGGCTACCGTAGATCCGCAGCGGTTCTAAGTTGTACACATATTCATTGGCCTTATTCCTCTCAATCTATTCTACTTGAACTTTATTCAAGCAAAATATCCCTATAGACACTTAGGCATGTCATGCCTAAGTTTGCTAATCTTGCCAATGAAAAAATCATTAAAGTAGTTAGCAATATCAGTCGGTTTTGTGATGAATGAGCCATCTGATTCAATGAATGATGGAGCTGAGTTAGCCTTTTTTCCCAAAATTTCATTTAAGGTGCTCCAAAGCTTTTTACTATCATTCTTTATGTCATTTATATTTTTTTCATAGTGTAGTTTCTTCTTCTTTTTATTCAGTTTAGTCACATGATTTCTCAGTTTGCAGTACATTAAAATGCAAATCAATTTATAACATTTTTGACATGCGTTTTTCTGGATTATTTTGTTGTTATTCTGTCTCTCACTGTTCAAATAAACCTACCATTAAAATTATAGACTGATCATGTCTTTGTCAGTGGGCAAACATACAAAATCAGCAGGGGATCAAATACTTTTTTCCCTCACTGTAGCTCAGTATTTGTATTTTTATTTTATACTTTTTTGCTCTTCTTCATTAAGGGTGCCAATAATTAAAAGCAGGGTTAGCTAGATAGTTAAGAAAGTCAGTTGGAATCTCTCATTACTGATAATTATAAGGGATCGGGGGTTGGCTGGGTCTAGACAGAGTCTGACACTCCCCCGATCTACAGAGAGGGGGAGTCATCAGACTCGATCTGTTTCACCTGAGTTCTGAGCACACCTGTCAGTAATTAGAGTTAGGATATAAGGTGTGCTCAGAAGTTCAGTCGGTGCGAGGTATTGTTCCATTTTGACTTGCTAAGCGTTTTGTTCAGAGAGAGAGAGAGTTTGTTATTTTGATTACCAGTGTATCAGACCTGTGCTTCGTTGTTTGACTCCCCGAATTGCTTAATCCTCTGCTTGTTTCTCCCAGTGATTACCGTACTCTGATCCTGTGCCCGTGCCCTCGACTACGACTACGCCCGCTCCCTTTGTACCTCTGCCTGTCTCTGCCTTGCCCGGTTTTGACCACAGCTCGCCCGACCACGATTAAGCAATTCCCTTGTCTGTACTTTAATAAAACATCGCAATTCTGCGATTGGATCTTACCACTCTGTCCGAGTATTCATTACAGAATACCTCGCCTCAACCATGGATCCAGCGGAATTACAGAGGCGATGGGAGATACAGGAGAAACGGATGGATGAACTCCTGCAGCTACTCAACGAGCACGGTCAGTCCTCGTCATGCACCTCCGAGCACGGTCAGTCCTCGTCATGCACCTCCGATTTCTCTACCGACAAAGTACGAGGGGGAACCTGGCAAATGTCAGGGGTTTCTACTCCAGACGTCCCTGTATACGTCCTATAATCGTACTATGTTTCCCGATGACCGTAGCAGGGTGGATTTCATGATTTCTCTGCTAACGGGAAGAGCACTGGATTGGGCTACTGCGCTGTGGGCAGCTGAGGTCCCCGAGTTGAATGCGGAAGTTCAGTTTAAGAAACTGTTCCGAGAGGTGTTCGACCACCCAGTATCTGGGCGTAGTGTGGGAGACCAACTATGCGAACTTCAGCAGGACCGTCGCACAGTAGCCGACTACGCATTAGAGTTCCGTACAATAGCAGCCGGTAGCGGATGGAGCGAGACTGCTTTGCTCACCGTTTTCCGAAGAGGGCTGCGCAAAGAAGTGCAGACTGAGTTGGCTTGTCGGGGAGATATCACTGCGCTGCATGAGTTTATCAACATAGCCATCTCTATTGATAATTTGTTAGTGCAACACAAGGTATCCGCAGTCCGGGAGCCCTCAGTCACTGGTCCTAAGCAATCGACAGAGCGGAGGAGAGAATCTGAGGAGGAACCCATGCAACTGGGACGGTCACCCTTACAAAGCTCGGTGAGACAACAACGTCGGCAAGACGGACTATGCCTGTACTGTGGTCAGTCGGGTCATTTCATTCGTCAATGTCCGGTACGACCAAACCGTACCCCAGAATATCGCCTCGGAACTGCCAAACCGGTGAGTGAGACTCAAGTTTTCAACATTACATCTAAACAAATGTATGTGCCAGTTACCTTATCTGTCGGAGAGAGAGTGCGCAGGTTGGAAGGTCTTATTGATTCCGGGGCGGCTGCCAGTTTTATGGATGAGGTCTCGCTGAGGAATTGGGAGTACAACTTATCCCAATTCAACCACCCCTGCGAGTCAACGCGCTAGACGGTGAGCCCATGGGCACTGGGTTCATTACGCACCGTACAGAGGTAATAAGGTTACAAGTGGGTTCCATGCACCATGATAACATCATTATGTTCGTCATCTCCGCTCCACGGGAGCCGCTAGTTCTCGGCCACCCCTGGCTCGTCACCCATGATCCGGTCATCTCCTGGAAATCTGGTACTATCACTGCTTGGAGTGAGGTATGTAGGGCGGAGTGCCTTAATTTACCTTGCAAAACGTCTACTGTGGAGGATGCGCAGGGTGCGGTGTCTACTGTTGTTCCAACAGAATACCAGGATTACGCGCAGGTGTTCTCCAAGGAGAGGGCTACCGTGTTACCACCTCATCGGGCCTGGGACTGCGCAATTGATCTGCTATCCGGGGCTACACCTCCTCGCGGAAGAATCTATCCTTTGTCACAGCCGGAACGAGAATCTATGAGCAAGTATATTGATGAGGCGCTACAGCAAGGGGCCATTCGCCCATCTACGTCTCCCGCCGCATCCAGTTTTTTCTTCGTTAAGAAAAAGGATGGCGGACTGCGTCCTTGTATAGACTATCGAGGTTTGAACGATATTACCATTAAAAATCGTTACCCTCTTCCTTTGATTCCGGCAGCCCTCGAGCAGGTGGGGCAGGCCTCAATCTACAGTAAACTGGACCTCAGGAGTGCGTACAATCTGGTGCGCATTAGAGAAGGGGATGAATGGAAGACCGCCTTCATCACACATCGAGGGCATTATGAATATTGTGTCATGCCCTATGGACTTACCAACGCGCCCTCAGTGTTTCAGGCGTTCATGAATGACATTTTCAGGGACTTGATTGATCGCTTTGTTATAGTGTAGATTGATGACATTCTAATCTACTCTAACTCTCTGAGTGAACATGTGTCCCATGTACGACAGGTTCTGGACCGACTCCGACAACACTCTCTGTTCGTGAAGGCAGAAAAGAGTGAATTCCATGTCACTACGATTTCCTTCCTTGGGGCCATACTCACTCCCGAAGGGGTAAAACTGGATGAATCCAAGGTGCAAGCGGTACGAGACTGGCCTCAACCCCAGACGGTGAAAGAGCTCCAGAGATTCTTAGGGTTTGCCAATTACTATAGACGGTTCGTGCGTAATTTCAGCACAACCGCAGCTCCCCTGTCGGCGATGACCAGCTACAAGGGTCGCGGTCTGAACTGGACGGAGGGGGCAGTGCGTGCTTTTGAGACTTTGAAACAACGCTTTACCACCGTTCCCATTTTATGTCAGCCGGATCCTACCTTGCCGTTTATCGTGGAGGTGGACGCCTCGGAGGTTGGAGTTGGAGCCGTGCTATCCCAGCGCCAAGGTGAGCCGCCTAAATCACGACCCTGTGCTTTCTTTTCTAAGAAACTGAATTCGGCCGAGCAGAACTACGACGTGGGAAATCGTGAATTACTGGCGGTGAAGTTAGCACTGGAGGAGTGGAGACATTGGCTGGAGGGAGCAGATCATCCTTTCCAAGTGCTCACGGACCACCGCAACCTGGAGTATCTTCACAGTGCTAAACGACTGAACTCCCGACAGGCAAGGTGGTCTCTATTCTTCAACCGTTTCCGATTCACGGTCTCTTATATCCCCGGGTCCAAGAATGGCAAGGCCAAACAAAAATAGAACTGTTTGGCCATAATGACCATCGTTATGTTTGGCGGAAAAAGGCGATGGCTTGCAAGCCGAAGAACACCATCCCAACCGTGAAGCACAGGGGTGGCATCATCATGCTGTGGGGGTGCTTTGCTGCAGGAGGGACTGGTGCACTTCACAAAATAGATGGCATCATGAGGAAGGAAAATTATGTGGATTTATTGAAGCAACATCTCAAGACATCAGTCAGGAAGTTAAAGCTTGGTCGCAAATGGGTCTTCCAAATGGACAATGACCCCAAGCATACTTCCAAAGTTGTGGCAAAATGGCTTAAGGACAACACAGTCAAGGTATTGGAGTGGCCATCACAACGCCCTGACCTCAATCCTATAGAAAATGAGTGGGCAGAACTGAAAAAGCGTGTGCGAGCAAGGAGGCCTACAAACCTGACTCAGTTACACCAGCTCTGTCAGGAGGAATGGGCCAAAATTCACCCAACTTATTGTGGGAAGCTTCTTCGGCTTGCAAGCAGCCACCCCCTTTTTCCTCCAAACATAACAATGGTCATTATGGCCTAACAGTTATATTTTTGTTTCATCAGACCAGAGGACATTTCTCAAAAAAGTTAGATCTTTGTCCCCATGTGCAGTTGCAAACCGTAGTTTGGCTTTTTTATGGTGGTTTTGGAGCAGTGACTTCTTCCTTGCTGAGCGGCCTTTCAGGTTATGTCGATATAGGACTCGTTTTACTGTGGATATAGATACTTTTGTACCTGTTTCCTCCAGCATCTTCACATGGTCCTTTGCTGTTGTTCTGGGATTGATTTGCACTTTTCGCACTAAAGTACGCTCATCTCTAGGAGACAGAATGCGTCTCCTTCCTGAGCGGTATGACGGCTGCGTGGTCCCATGGTGTTTATACTTGCGTACTATTGTTTGTACAGATGAACGTGGTACCTTCAGGCATTTGGAAATTGCTCCCAAGGATGAACCAGACTTGTGGAGGTTTTCAAATATTTTTCTGAGGTCTTGGCTGATTTCTTTTGATTATCCTATGATGTCAAGCAAAGAGGCGCTGAGTTTGAAGATAGGTCTTGAAATACATCGACAGGTACACCTCCAATTGACTCAAATTATGTCAATTAGCCTATCAGAAGCTTTTAATGCCATGACATCATTTTCTGGAATTTTCCAAGCTGTTTAAAGGCACAGTCAACTTAGTGTATGTAAACTTCTGACCCATTGGAATTGTGATACAGTGAAATAATCTGTCTGTAAACAATTGTTGGAAAAATGACTTGTGTCATGCACATAGTAGATGTTTTAACCGACTTGCCAAAACTATAGTTTGTTAACAAGAAACTTGTGGTGGAGTGGTTGAAAAATGAGTTTTGATGACACCAACCTAAGTGTATGTAAACTTCCGACTTCAACTGTATATGAGATCTTGTTACATTATGAGTTTTTTTGTGGTGCTTATAAAGGCTTTACGAATGCTACATTGCTTCTAGCCACAGACTATTCACAGCAGAGACCGACTCAGTTGGATAGGTGATACAGGCCTGGTATTAAATAATAAATCAGCCTATGTCACCGAATGGCGCAGTGGTCTAAGGCACTGCATCGCAGTGCTAACTGTGCCACTAGAGATCCTGGTTCGAATCCATCTCTGTCGCAGCCGGCCGCGACCGGGAGACTCATGGGCGGCGCACAATTGGCCCAGCGTCGTCCAGGGTAGGGGAGGGAATGGCCGGCAGGGATGTAGCTCAGTTGATAGAGCATGGCGTTTACAACGCCAGGGTTGTGGGTTCGATTCCCACGGTGGGCCAGTATAAAAAAATAAAATATGTATTCACTAACTGTAAGTCGCTCTGGATAAGAGCGTCTGCTAAATGACTAAAATGTAAATGTAAGTGGGACCCTTAAGACGACCCTACCCTAAACCTTAACCCCTACCCTTACCTTAAGCATAACCCTTACCCAACCCTAACCTTAACCGTTTTTAAACATCAATGGGGTGACTTCAGAGTTGGACATCCCAAGGATTCTGCTTAAACTTTTCCGTCACAGAGTGCACGTTTTTACCTATAGGTTACACTACATGGTTTCCTGCTGTTCTTGCTCTACTGAAGTGCAATAGCAGACTCTAGTGGTTAGATGCTATCATTGCATTTTTATGTAGTATGACTTAGCGCCATCAGTAGCAATGATTTGATTGGTTCTTATGACTCCAGTTAGTCACCCCCTATGAATATGACAGCTTAAAGCAAGTGTTATAATGCATCATAAGTGTATCAAAAGGCATCATAAATGCAGTTATGAAGCATGGTGTGTGTGCTTCGTAGAAAGTCTCACCACATCTTTTCTGAACTAATCTTTATTAAAAAGTTAAATCAACTCAGTAACAGTTCACAGTTTGGATTGTTTCATCTATATCAACAGGTATCGTTTTCAGCACTCGTTCAATCTTATCATAGCAAAGTGACGTGAGCTCACGGCATCCATAAAAGTAGAACAACACATTTATGCACTAAGGGACGGTTTCCCAGACCCAGATTTAAGCCAAATCCTGGACAAACAATAGTTATCAATGGAATATTGTCATTGACAGTGCATTTAGTCCAGAACTAAGCTTAATACCGGGCCTACGAGTGTTTAAAGGTAATGCCTTCGGCCTTTTGCTACAACACACACACACAACATACACTACATACCTGATATTGTAACATTGGCCTCGTTCCAGGCTGACTACATTGCAGTCATTGCATTGCATCAACTACTGTTCAACTGCTGTACTAGCATCAGACACAGGGTCGCTACAATATGTTAAACTCCTATCCAGGTGTTGTGAGATCTGGCAGGTGTCTGGAATGTAGTAGGCCTGGAACGAGGCCAATGTTTGTGACAGTTGATAAACATAACATAAAGTAAATCTCGTCAGATCAGAAACACTCATAGCATACATAACAGACAGTGTATGTACAACTGAACAGCCCTGGTATCCCACATTTCACTCTAATCTGGTGCAGGTGGCTATGATTGTCTGATTGTCTGATTAACAACATAATGTCAGAGTAGTGGGTTCCAAGCCCCTACTATACACATTGGGAGACCCTGCTGGCTGCAGCTTCTCTACACTGGGGGCTGTTCCAGAAAGTTGGATCAATGACTTAGCCGGCTTACTGTTCAAAATTGTAATTAACCAGTACATTAAGAGTTAAATGTGGCTGTTTATCAAAGGTAGCTAGCTAAATTAATTATCCTACTTTCTGGAATACCCCACTGGTCTAAGACACTGGTCTAATCTTCATAGAGGAGTTTTCAGAGAATATTGATAACCTTTCCAGTGATACCAATTGACACCCGTAGCGAAATGTTTGGTCGTTCCCCATAGGTACTCTCCATTGATGTTAGCGTGGTGACAAGCACCATACCAAAATACCCCATAGTAAGTAGTTGCACAGTTTTCAGACGAAGTGTCCTGAACATAAACTTGTTATGATAGCAGTGGCGGCTGGCCGATAGAGGGCGCTAGGGCGCCGCCCCCTTAAATAAAATTATTTAAAAAAATAAAATAAAAAATAAATAAAAATAATAATAATAATAATAAAAACATCAGTATGTCAATATTTGTGTGTTTGAAATATGGAATGCACACAGTAATATGTGTAAGATATGATAGAAAATCATATTCGCAACCTTTCCTCTGCCTGTCAAACGCCTCGTCAGCTCTGGGCGATACAGAAAGTGCCCCGAGGAGGCGGGTCTACGTAGCAGTTAAGCCAATTGCTAATTTAAGATATGAATGTATGACATAAAATGTAGCCAATCAGCGATCTTAAATCGAATCCAAGGAGGGCGATTATTTTATCGCCCCAAGCTCGCCCCTGATAAAATAAGGACCGGGCTCCAGTGGCGCCATTTTACTAGACGACAATGGCGAGCGCAAACGTTACTCCTCCAAGACCCCACCCTAACTCGGTGAAATCTCTCCTCCAAGATCCGTTTGAGAGGAGAACTTTGTCAGAGAAAGTTCGGGTGAAAGAGCTGGGCCCAGATCAACCTGACCTCTCAATCAGACAGCAGGCTAGCGAGAAAGGGAAGCAGTATATGCGCGGCTTCTCCCGTAGCTGGTACACCAGGAAGGCTTGGCTAGCTGGGTGCACTGATGCTAATGCTTTATTTTGCTTTCCGTGCTTGCTTTTTAAAACGACGGGGTCAGATTCAGCATGGACAGGTACCGGAGTGAGGGATATGAAGCACCTGTCAGAGAAGGTAAAGAAACATGAGAACACCAGGGCACACATGGACAACTCTGTAAAGCTAGCTGTATTAGGAAGGGTGAACATTGCTACGCAGCTGGATGACGGCCACAGGATTGCGGTGAGGAAACACAATGAGGAGGTGGATAAAAACAGGCACATTCTATCCAAAATTATCGATTGTGTGAAGTTCTGTGGGGCTTTTGAGTTGGCCTTGCGTGGGCACGAGGAGACTGACTCCTCGGACAACCCCGGCATTTTCCGGGGCTTAGTGGATTTTGTTGCCTCCCTCGACAGTGTGCTGGAGGAGCACCTGAAGACAGCTACCGTTTTTAAGGGCACGTCAAAGACGATACAGAACGAGCTGTTGGACTGTATGCTGTCAGTGCTTAAGGATTACATCCTGGAGGAAGTAAAGAGTGCTGATTTTATCGCCATTCAAGCTGACGAGACGACTGACGTTTCCACCCACTGCCAGTTGGTGCTTGTGATACGCTACATCGATGCTAAAAGTAACGTCCCAAGAGCGTTTTTCGAGTTCATTTTGATCGAGAACGCAACCGCCGACACCATCGCTACAGCGCTGCTGGAGAGGCTCAGCACCATACTCTCACATGGACAAAAGGCCAAACTTATTGCCCAGGCTTACGACGGAGCAAGTGTGATGAGGGGAGCCACCGGCGGAGTGCAGCGTAAAATAGTGGATGTGTACGAAAATGCGCACTACGTCCACTGCTATGCACATCAGCTGAACCTCATCATGCAGCAGGCTACTTCACGCATCCCCAGGATCGGCACTTTCTTTTCCGACCTTGCAGGATTTTCTGCTTTCTTCTCCAGGTCTCCCAAGCGAACCACCGTGCTTGACGAAGTGGTTGCGCATAGACTCCCCAGAGCCTCTACAACACGGTGGAACTTCCACAGTCGCGCTGTAAACACTGTGTACGAGTACAGGGATGACCTCCTAACGTGTTTCCAGACCATCAGAGACTCTGGGAACTTTGATGCCCCGACTGTCAGAGAGGCGGGGGGCTTTGTGAGGATGCTCGAAGACGAGGCTTTCTGTTTTTTCCTGGCACTGTTCCACAAGATCATGCCAAATGTGGACATGCTTTTCAGCCAGCTGCAGAAGAGGAACATCGACCCTGTCTTCATTAAAGCACTTGTCCAGAGGTTCACAGACAGCATGCTAACAATCAGGTAAATAACTATATTTACTATTGGCTGATAAAGATGTTGTTAGAAAGATGAATAGTTCACTTACAACAGTTTAAAAGCCTAAATGTGTCTGGTCATCAAAGTGAGTGATTATCATAGAGCCGTCACAATTATATTTGTTTTAGTATTTTAAAAGGAAAGAGAAGACACAATCAGACGTTGATAATAATGCAGGAAAGTACTACACAGTTTGTAATAATTATTCAGGTGTCCACCAGGTCAATTTCTAGAAGAGGCCTAGTTGTTATTGAAGATTAACTTTATTGCTAAGTGCACAGCAGAACAAAATGATGTTGCATCCCTCTCACAAATGTAATAGAAAAAGGCTTTAAAACGTAATAACATCAGTTAATTATGTACATCACAGGTTAAAAGCAGTTACTAGACATAGTTTGTGTGTATATACACACTAGTCTGTCTGTCTGTCTGTCTGTCTATATATATATATATATATATATATATATATATATATATATATATATATATATATATATATATATATATATATATATATATATATATATATAAAAGTCACTGGTTGTGTGTTGAGGGGGAATTACAGTGAGTTAAGAAGTCTGATTGCAAGTTATCAAATTAAACTTTATTTTTTGGACCCAGGGCCTCAATTCCCTCTTTGTGTGGGGACAGCGCATCTGACGAGCAGCAACAGCCCATCAAGCGACGGAGGATGCTGGGACCAGGAGAACAACAGAGGTTGGCTATAGAGGTAAGTTGTGATGTAATTGTCAGTGTTTTCCCCCTAGAACTTTTTTCAGGCCTGGTAGTATGTAGCCAAAACCCTGAACAATCAGCACCTTGGTAATCATATACTTGAGTTGGACATAGGCATGTGCCAGTCAGGATCACTTGCATCAAAATAGCTTAATTGCAAATTAAAGCTGATGATGTATCTTTTACAGGTATGTGATACCATCCTGAGTCATGCCAAAGAGAGGTTCTCCTTCACCCAGCACCTCATCAGCGCAACACTATTGCACGGAGAGTTGTTCCCACAACACAGTGTGAAGTTCCCCGATACAGCGCTTGAAACAACCGTGGAGGCGTACCCCATGTTGAACAAGGCCAAGCTCAAAACCGAACTGTCCCTCATCTATGAGAACAGTGAGTTCAAGGCTTGTAGTGGTGCAGTGCCCCTGTACCAGTTCTTCATGGAGAACAACCTTCAGAGCACTTTCACAGAGACTGCCAGCCTCCTCAAGATCCTCATCACCACACCCATGACAACTGCTGAGTCAGAAAGGTGCTTCTCTACACTGAAAAGGATCAAGACCTTCCTGAGAAACAGCATGACACAGGATCGCCTGAACGCTCTGGCCATGCTCTCCATGGAGAAGAAACTTGTCAGGGACATTCCTGACTTTAATCAAAGGGTCATTGAGAGGTTTGCCACTCAGAAGGACAGACGGGCAAAATTCCTGTACAAATAAGATGACAGACACACACACACAGAGCAGCTCTGGCCGCATGTTTCTTTGTATATAGTTGACCTTAGCATAAAAAATCCAGTTATATATGGTACTCTAGAAAGTCTTAATAGTGTCTTTGCTAATATTACTGTATATATGTTGTTTTGTATCAATTAATTGTTGCAGTTCTGGAGCACATTAACAATTAGTCACATTTAGTATGATCATAAAATACTGTATGCTATTCTTCCAGTCAAAGGTTTGAGTTCATCCACTTGATATCCATTTCTATATTATACATCCTTTTATACAGTGTAAGATTTCCTATAAACTTTATAATAATTTCATGTTATTGTCCACTTTCCACTCTGTTCTGACAGCATGCCTGTTGCGTTGCCTGTTTACTACCAATGGTGAAAAGTTCACTTTAAATGCAAATGAAAGGCTTGGGTTTGTGTAATATGTTTTTGTGTAAGAATGCCTCAACTTTTTAATATTGGCATTAAATAATTACTGAATGTTTCACTGAGCACTGCTGTCCTGCAGTTTGTGTTAAAATATATCGCGATGGTTACAGGAAAAAAAAAGTATGGCACAGCCCCACCGAGAATATTTTTCACCAGCCGCCACTGTATGATAGGCCAGTGAGTCACCTTGGAAACAGAAAAAAATTGTGTATTTAGAGTGTTTGCATTCTCTAAAAACTCTACAGTAGTGACCCAACTTACCATAGCTAACCCATATGATTACCTCACTGTAGACTTACCTATCTAAAACAGTCACTATTACTACTACTATTATTACTATTACTACTACTACTATTACTATTATTACTATTATTACTACTGCTACTACTACTACTACTATTACTATTACTATTACTATTACTATTATTACTACTGCTACCTCTACTACTACTACTACTACTACTACTACTACTACTACTACTACTACTACTATTACTATTACTATTATTACTACTGCTACTACTACTACTACTATTATTACTATTACTACTACTACTACTACTACTACTACTACTACTACTGGGCTACAGTTACTACATCCACCACTACTGCAGTCACAACTTCTACAGTTATCCCACTACAGGCCCACTACTATTTACAACAGTCACTACTCCTACTACTAATACTACATTACCCAACACTAGCCTCTAACAATTTAAACTTCCACACTATTTCCACTAACATACAAAATACTTATATGGAAATTTCACCACTTTTCTACCTCATATTCATCATTTCCAGCACCACCCCAACACTAACATATGTAAAAAAGGGCGGGTTTCTATGATTTGTAGTCAAAAAGATGCACACCAGAAGATGTCAAAAATATTTCTGGATGAACATCGCAAGGTAAAACATAATCCATTTGATTAAACTTGTTAGATCTGTTTCCAATTCAATGAATGTAGATTTGACTCGTTGACTGCTAATTTATTCCCTTTGTGCATTTGAGATCTTTGCAAAGAAACACTTGGACGACCTTTAAGGCTATTTTCTGGTAATTGTGTTATGTGCCAGATGTTAAGACTACAAACCATTGTAATTGGGATATTTGCGGGATTTACTTGTCATTTCAATAGGCATAGGTTCTGTGTTACTGACTAAAATCTGGGTTTCTGATTATAATTCAACTATGGCCATGGGTTGCTTAGATTGATAATAGCAGCCAGTGTTTATTTTGAGATGTAAACGGAACGATTTTGAGGAAATACAGGTTTTTTGTGTGGCCTAATGGTTTGCTGGAGGAACCTACTGAGAACGGGGTTGTAATTTTAAATATTAAATGGAATATGGAAAATAATTGAATATATGCTTGTCAACTACAGCAAGTGTTTGTTTTGTTACCTGTAGCCTAATCAGAACGGACAGTTACCTAAATCTACTGACTTCTAATAATAGCGGACTGGCTATTGGGATAGAGCTGTGGCCATGATCTGAATGGATAACAAAGGAAAGTAAGTTAATAGGGAAGTTGAATTGGAAACATTGTTTGACAATTTCTAATTATTATTACTCAATTCTATAGTTTGCGTAACACCAGTGATTTATGCAAACAGTTATGAATTCTAAAACGAAAATCTGTTTCCATTACGTGGAACAGTGGTTGTTTTGACTATTACGCGGATGGGATAGCACCAACTTTTTGTAGGTTCTAGATTTGTTAAACAACAAATTTACATTTTGACTAAATTAATGCAATAGGCTACAATGATAACATTATCGGAAAGGGGCACAATCTAATGCGAAACAGTTATTACCTATGTCGTTGATCCAGTAACGATACCAGGATAATAGGAAATAGAAGTGTCTATAGTATTGAGAGAAGTTCAGTGCGAGCAACAATAATAAGGGAACAATTAGGCACGAGGAGAACAATAAGGGAATACTGGTGACCTTACACCCTAACATAGACACTGAACCAAACATAGAGATGGCAGGAACACCAGTAGAAATCATGAAGAGAAGGTTCCCAGAGAATAAATAAGAGATTGGAAAGATCTCTGATAAATGGGAAATGAGAACCAGAAAAACGGCAACAAAATGGCCAAAGGAAGGGACGTTTGATGTGGCAGTGCGTGAGGAAATGGATACCATAATAAAGAACTATAGAGCAGGAGAGAAATGGGAAAAGAGAAAGAAGAAGAGGGGGAAAGAGGGAGACATTTTGAAAATGTTCTGGGAGGAAGGAAAGGGGTGGAGAGAGAGCATAGCCAGAGCTAGAAAAATATTAAAAGAAAAAGAGAAAGAACTGGAAAAGGCTGGTTCAACTGCACCTCCAGCATACACACAAGGGGGACAATATCCTCAGGTCGCAGGTCTAGTCTCAATAACAGGGAATGTAGAGCTAGAAGTAGAAAAAGGGAAGCAGCAGGCTTCCACAACAAAAAGAGAAAGAGGATCACATTGAGATATAGACTGTTATGGGGGACTGAGGGGTATGTTAACGAAACTGGAAAATAATGGGATAGATGAACAAGAGTATGATGGACAAAGTGAACGGGAGAATGTAAGTGATGAGGAAGGTGAAGAACTTAGAAAGTGTGCTGACTCTGATCAAGAACAGAGTGAGACAGAGGGACAATTATCACAGCAAGGAGCCACGGGTGTCACGCCCTGGCTCTGGGGACACTGTTATGTTGAGCCAGGGTGTGCAATTCTATGTTTGTATTTCTATGTTGGCCTGAGTGACTCCCAATCAGAGGCAACGAGTGTCAGCTGGTTGTCTCTGATTGGGAGCCATATTTAACTGTCTGTCTTTCACTTTGTGTTTGTGGTTTCTTGTTCCGTGTTGGTTGGTGTATGTAACCAGGGACGTCACGGTTTCGTTTTGGTGTTTTGATCGTGTGATCATTTATTAAATAAAGAAGATGTTTGCCTTCAACGCTGCGCCTTGGTCCTCCTCCTTAGACGAGCGTGACAGAAGAAACCACCACAACTGGACCAAGCAGCGAGTCGAGGAGCCATCGCCAGGGAGATCCCTAGCAGATCTCCGTGGCAGCCTCGACTGGGTCAAGCCGAGGGAAGAGCAGAGAGAGTGGACTTGGGAACAATGGAGGAAGAGCCTCGACTGGGTCAAGCCCATTGAGGAGCTGAATAGCGGGAGTTGGAGACAGAAGAGCGAGAGTTGGGCGAGAACGATAGAGGCCTGGCCCACGGGGAGGAGAGACCCCCAGAATTTTTTTAGGGGGGGGCTCACGACGTCGGGGCAGCAGGAGGCCGCGATAGAGCGGTCCAGCGGGTTGGCAGAGGAGGCCGCCAGGTTACGGGGGCCACTGGTCGAAGAGGGGATGGAAGGTGGAGAGGCACGGCGAGAGGTACTGGGGTGTGTTACCAGTCCGGTCCGGCCCGTTCCAGATCCCGGTGTAGGGCCAGTGGTGTGTGTCCCCAGTACGGTCCGGTCTGTTCCTGCTCCCCGCACCAAGTCTGTGGTGCGCGTCGCCAGCCCAGTCCGGCCCATTCCTGCTCCCCGCACCAAGTCTGTGGTGCGTTTCGTCAGCCCTGTCCGGCCCGTTCCTGCTCTCCGCACCAAGTCAGGGGTGCGCTTCGACAGCCCGGCTCGGCCCGCTCCTGCTCCCCACACCATGCCAGGGGTGTGCGTCGTGAGTCCGGCACGGCCCGTGCCTGTTCCCCGCACCAAGTCAGGGGTGCGCTTCGACAGCCCGGCTCGGCCCGTTCCTGCTCCCCGCACCAAGTCAGGGGTGCGCTTCGACAGCCCGGCTCGGCCCGCTCCTGCTCCCCACACCAAGCCAGTGGTGTGCGTCGTCAGTCCGGCACGGCCCGTGCCTGTTCCCCGCACCAAGTCAGGGGTGCGCTTCGACAGCTCGGCTCGGCCCGCTCCTGCTCCCCACACCAAGCCAGGGGTGTGCGTCGTGAGTCCGGCACGGCCCGTGCCTGTTCCCCGCACCAAGTCAGGGGTGCGCTTCGACAGCCCGGCTCGGCCCGCTCCTGCTCCCCACACCAAGCCAGTGGTGTGCGTCGTCAGTCCAGCACGGCCCGTGCCTGTTCCCCACACCAAGCCAGTGGTGTGCGTCGTCGGTCCGGCACGGCCCGTGCCTGTTCCACTGGTGCCTGGTCCGGCACCGGTCAGATGCGTTACGCCGGAGCTAGAGCAATCCGCTCCATCAGTGTGCAGTCCAGCTCCGGCCAGCGGGGCCAGACCGGACCAGGGGTACTTTGGGGGGTTGGAGAGGGAGTGGGGATCAGGCCCGGAGCCGGATCCGCCGCCAAGGCGGAGTGCCCACCCGGTCCCTCCCCTGTGGTATTTAGTTGGCGCGGTCGGAGTCCGCGCCTTTAGGGGGGGGTACTGTCACGCCCTGGCTCTGGGGACGCTGTTATGTTGAGCCAGGGTGTGTAATTCTATGTTTGTATTTCTATGTTGGCCTGAGTGACTCCCAATCAGAGGCAACGAGTGTCAGCTGGTTGTCTCTGATTGGGAGCCATATTTAACTGTCTGTCTTTCACTTTGTGTTTGTGGTTTCTTGTTCGTGTTGGTTTGTGTTTAAACCGTAGACGTCACGTTATCGTTTGTTGTTTTGTTACGTGTGATCATTAATTGAATAAATATGTTCACCTTCAACGCTGCGCCTTGGTCCTCCTCCTTAGACGATCGTGACAACGGGAGGCAAAACTATAGTAACAGAATTAGGTAAGGCACTGCAAGCCCATCTGGAAAAATCTAATTGAAGGAACAGAAGGACAGTAAAAAAGCCAGAAAAGTATGGAGCTTAATATCCCATTTTGGTAAAGGGGACACAGGTTCACTATGTGCCATGGGGATCTCAGGACCTGGAAGGCCTGGTGAATAGACTGCCAAACCTGCATGAAGTAGCAGGAAAATGGATGAGAACATTTGAAGAACAAACAATGGGGAAGCTACTGGCGGTGGGAGACTTGAAGGCATTGCTGGCCAGGGTGGTGGGAGTGGCCAAAATGAAGGACCTGTTACAGGCGGGTGGCCTCATACAGGCGGTGCGGAGGACGGTACTGGATGGAATGGCCTTTGACAATTATAGGCCAGGACTTTGGCACACTCTGAGAATGGAGTATCAAACCAAAATAGGCCCTAAAGCACTGAGAGGGGAGCCATTGGGGGATAAAGAAAACCTGGCAGGTTACCTGGAGGACCAGCTCAAGAGGTGGTGACAAGAAACAGAAAAATATCCAGAGGGGGATCCACTGATGACAACACTGTTCAGGACATCATTGATGGAAGCAATGCCAACGCCTGTCAGAAGCAGACTGGAAGATGTGGTGGGACTAACGTCAAAGTCACACAAAGAGTTCTGCGACCATGTTATCCACGCAGTGGAGAAATACAGGACGGACGAACAGAAACTGACAGAGCAGGGGAGAGACATTCAAAGAAAACTGACACAGATGCAGCTGGAAGAGCTGACAAAAAAGGACAAAAAGAAAACACAAGCTCCAGTAATCACTCCAACGCCGCCAGAAGAGGGCACTATGGCACCTGTCATCCAGGGAGGTCAACAACCACCGCCTCCACAGCAAGGCCAAAGAGCTCCTGCCATACCAGTAGTGAATGTGTACACACAACAATCCCCTGGACAGTGGCAAAACAAAAATAATGAAAGCAGACCCAGGAATCAAGGGCACTGACCACAGCAGCAGACATACCAAAATGGTGGACCAGGAAGATTTGTAGGTGTCTGCTGGGTGTGCAATCAATCAGGACATAGAAGAAGGAATTGTCCTACCAACCCGTGGCTGCCTAAGCAACCACAACAGGGCAATTGGAAAGGAAATGGAACTAGCTCAGAGGCATGGCAGCAGTCTCAGACACAGGCTCCACAGGGCCGAGTGAACCCGTGGGGAGGACCAAATCAGGGATACTAGGGATGCCCAGGGAATCCTAAAGGGGAGGGTCAGCTAGTGGCAGTAACTATGCAGGCTGATGAAGAACCTATGCTGCAGGTTCAGGGGAATAATAGAGGCACACCAATGATGATAGATACTGGAGCAACTTACTCATGTATAAGTCCAAATTATGCCTCTCACCTCCCCATGTCAGGCAAATATGCAAAGACAGTAGGATTTTCGGGACAAACACAGCTAATACCTATGACAGTTCCAGTAAAACTAGAAGCAGGAGGAAAGGTTACCTGCATACCTATATTAGTATCAGAACAAACTCCAGTTAATTTATTAGGAAGAGATGCACTGTGTAGAATGGGCATCCAAATTAAATGCACATCAGAGGGACTAATAATAGATCAGGAAGGTAAACGTCCACAGATGATGATGGCTATGGACAAAACGGCAAATGTATACTGGATAGGGAACATAGAACCACCAGTACAAGAGGTAATGAAGAAGTGGGGGAAATGTATCAAGGCTCAGTTTCCAGAAATGAAATGACCAAAATTAGGCTATCATTGTACACTGCAATATGACCCATATCAAAATGAAGGCATGGGGTAAACCGGCCTCCATGAGATCACAATATTTTGTAATAGGGAACAAGGGGCAGCAATGGAAGCACAAGATGCTCCAGGATCTGATATCATACAGACCTGGTTTGAGATACCAGGAACAGAACCTCACATAACACTCTTAGTGGCTGAGGGATATCAGGCAAAAGACTTAGGACCAATGATGAAAGAAGCTAAGAATACACAATGGGAAAATACAGAGAATCCATTGATTTTCCATTCTGCTGACAAAAACATTAAAGTCCTATGCTTTGCAGAACTGATGGGGGAACCACAGGAAGTGGAAATAACTGAGGAAAGACAGATGCCAGTAGTTAAAGAAGAAACAAAACAGGAAAGTTAAGGAAACAAATGGAAAGTATAATCACAGAAGAACTGTGGACAAAACATGATACAGATGTGGGTTTGGTAAAATCAGCTAATCCAGTTTGTGTTAAAGTAAAGGCAGATACAAAACCCCTATGGAAAAAGCAATACCCAATGAATCCTGAAGCAGAGGCAGGAATCCAACCTACAATAGAGGGATTGTTAGAAGCAGGAGTACTGATTAAAACTCAGAGTGACTGTAACACGCCACTGCTACCAGTGCTAAAAGCGGACAAACAGAAGTGGAGACTGGTCCAGGACCTGAGACCAGTGAATTAAATATTTCAAGATTACCAAGCAGAGGTGCCCAATCCACACACACTGGTTACCAACATTCCACCAGACGCAAAATGGTTCTCAGTAATAGACTTACAGTGGGGGAAAAAAGTATTTAGTCAGCCACCAATTGTGCAAGTTCTCCCACTTAAAAAGATGAGAGAGGCCTGTAATTTTCATAATAGGTACACGTCAACTATGACAGACAAAATGAGGAAAAAAAATCCTGAAAATCACATTGTAGGATTTTTAATGAATTTATTTGCAAATTATGGTGGAAAATAAGTATTTGGTCACCTACAAACAAGCAAGATTTCTGGCTCTCACAGACCTGTAACTTCTTCTTTAAGAGGCTCCTCTGTCCTCCACTCGTTACCTGTATTAATGGCACCTGTTTGAACTTGTTATCAGTATAAAAGACACCTGTCCACAACCTCAAACAGTCACAGTCCAAACTCCACTATGGCCAAGACCAAAGAGCTGTCAAAGGACACCAGAAACAAAATTGTAGACCTGCACCAGGCTGGGAAGATTGAATCTGCAATAGGTAAGCAGCTTGGTTTGAAGAAATCAACTGTGGGAGCAATTATTAGGAAATGGAAGACATACAAGACCACTGATAATCTCCCTCGATCTGGGGCTCCACACAAGATCTCACCCCGTGGGGTCAAAATGATCACAAGAACGGTGAGCAAAAATCCCAGAACCACACGGGGGACCTAGTGAATGACCTGCAGAGAGCTGGGACCAAAGTAACAAAGCCTACCATCAGTAACACACTACGCCGCCAGGGACTCAAATCCTGCAGTGCCAGACGTGTCCCCCCTGCTTAAGCCAGTACATGTCCAGGCCCGTCTGAAGTTTGCTAGAGTGCATTTGGATGATCCAGAAGAGGATTGGGAGAATGTCATATGGTCAGATGAAACCAAAATATAACTTTTTGGTAAAAACTCAACTCGTCGTGTTTGGAGGACAAAGAATGCTGAGTTTCATCCAAAGAACACCATACCTACTGTGAAGCATGGGGGTGGAAACATCATGCTTTGGGGCTGTTTTTCTGCAAAGGGACCAGGACGACTGATCCGTGTAAAGGAAAGACTGAATGGGGCCATGTATCGTGAGATTTTGAGTGAAAACCTCCTTCCATCAGCAAGGGCATTGAAGATGAAACGTGGCTGGGTCTTTCAGCATGACAATGATCCTAAACACACCGCCCGGGCAATGAAGGAGTGGCTTCGTAAGAAGCATTTCAAGGTCCTGGAGTGGCCTAGCCAGTCTCCAGATCTCAACCCCATAGAAAATCTTTGGAGGGAGTTGAAAGTCTGTGTTGCCCAGCGACAGCCCCAAAACATCACTGCTCTAGAGGAGATCTGCATGGAGGAATGGGCCAAAATACCAGCAATAGTGTGTGAAAACCTTGTGAAGACTTACAGAAAACGTTTGACCTGTGTCATTGCCAATAAAGGGTATATAACAAAGTATTGAGAAACTTTTGTTATGACCAAATACTTATTTTCCACCATAATTTGCAAATAAATTCATTAAAAATCCTACAATGTGATTTTCTGGAGAAAAAAAAATCTCATTTTGTCTGTCATAGTTGACGTGTACCTATGATGAAAATTACAGGCCTCTCTCATCTTTTTAAGTGGGAGAACTTGCACAATTGGTGGCTGACTAAATACTTTTTTTCCCCACTGTATGTGGAGCATTTTTCAGTGTACCATTAGCGGAAGAGAGTAGACACTTATTTGCATTTACATACAGAGGTCAGCAATTTACATACAGGAGAATGCCTCAGCATTCTCCTCATTTATTTAATCAAGAGTTAAGAGCTGACTTAGAAGACCTAACATTGGAAGGAACACTAATACAGTATGTAGATGACTTACTGGTTTGTGCAACCACGATAGAGCAATGCCATCAGGATACTGTAAAAATATTGGCGAGGCTTGCAGAAGGAGGACACAAAGTGTAAAAGAAAAAGCTTCAGTATTGTCAGGCACAGGTTGAGTACCTAGGAAGAACTATAGCTCAGCAGACTAAAGCGATTGCTCCCTCGCAATTGGAAGGGTTGAGTAAGGCTCTGATGCCACAGACAGTGGGACAGATGCTGACATTTTTAGGAATGACAGGATTCAGTTCAGATTGGGTAGAGGAGTATGCAGTAAAGACAGCCCCGTTGAGAGAAATAATGAAAAATGCAGGAGTAACAGAGTTGAGGGCAAAGCTAATGTGGAATAGCAATGCAACAACAGCATTTGAAACGATAAAACAGGATATGCAAACAGCCCCAGCACTAGGAACTCCAGACTACACAAAACCCTCCTACTGTATGTAGCAAACTGCTGTCAGGGATTCGCAACAGCAGTATTGATGTAAGAAACCTGTGCAGGAAGGAGAAAGCAGCCAATAGCGTTCTATAGCTCTAAATTAGATTCGGTAGCACAAGGACATCCACCATGTTACCAGGGATTGGCAGCTGTACAGTATGCATATGACAAAGCATCCACAATCACAATGGGATACCCAGTGGTGATCTATGCTCATCATAAAATAACTGAGTTGATTGAGAAAGGAAGATTTGTACTGACCAATGCTAGAATATTAGAGCATTTAACATTATTGACCCATCCAGACGTAACCATAAAACGGTGTACTACAGTTAACCCAGCAGAGAGGATACCAATAGAAACTGAAGGTGACCCACATGACTATGTAGCAGAGTCTTTGATGTTCACTAAATTGAGACCTGATTTGTTGTCAATTCCAATCCTAGGAGCTACGGAGGAGTTGTTTGTAGATGGGTCTTGCTTTAGAGATTATGAAGGGAATCATGATGGGTATGCAGTAGTAAGGAAAGGGCTAGACGACAACTTCTACACCATAGAGAGTGAAAGTTATGACCAACCATGTTCTGCTCAACTAGCAGAGCTGAGAGCATTGACAGCAGCATGTCACCGAGGAAGGGACAAAGTAGTACATGTTTACACTGATTCAGCATATGCGCATGGGGTATGTCACCTGCTTGGAGCAGTTTGGAAACAGAGAGGATTTAGGAAAACAGATGGAAGCCCAATTTTGTATTTTGAACAAATACAGAACTAATGATTGCATAAATGAGGCCAAAACAAATAGCAATTGTTAAATGCCAAGCACATAAAAAGGGAAAGGAATACAGTACTAGAGGAAACGATGCAGCAGATGAGGCGGCAAAAATAGCATCCAAATGTAAAGTAGCCATACAGGTTCCACTGATTCTGATAGAAGCAGCCCCAGAAATAGATGATATAATAAGAATGCAAGAGAGAGCCAACATAAATGAGCACACTATGTGGGAAAAAAGAGGCGCAACAAGAGATGGGAATAAGTTATGGAGAACATATGATGGACTAATAGTGGCTCCTACAACACTTCTGAACGTACTTATTACTAGTGCCCATGGATTTGACCATTGTGTGAGAGGGGAGGTAATAATAACAATTAGGAAACAAGGTTTGTGGTCTCCATATATGCCAGCAACAGTAGATTCAAGGTTAGCAGAATGCGAGACATGTGTGCAAAGCAATATCCGGAAAGGAATAACAGCACCAATTGGACATATACCAGTACCAGAGGGACCCTTCAGACACCTGGTAATAGATTATGTGGAGATGATAAAACCAGTGAATAGGAAAAGGTATATGCTAATAGTAATTGACAGATTTAGCAGATGTGTAGAAGCAGTTCCATCGAAAACTCTAGGGGCAGCAACAGTAGTGAAATTCTTAAGAAGAGAAGTGATGCCATGATTCTGAATCCCGACAGAAATCGGTACAGACAATGGTTCCGCATTTATACAGAAAATGGTAAAACTAGTGCTGCAGCAGTTGCACATAAAACAAAGATTGGGATGTATGTATCACCCCCAATCTCAGGGCATGGTGGAAAAAGTTAACGAAAATTGCAAAGATCTGTAGAAGCACGAGATTGAATTGGGTAGATGCCTTACCTCTGGCACTAATGAGTTATCGCATGCAAGCTAACAGAATAACGCATCTAACACCGCATGAAATGCTTACGGGTCGACCCATGCCAGTGTCAGTAATAAGGGGACCATATAAAGGTCCACCTCGAGAACAGTTGGAAAGAGAATTAGAAGAGTATATTAGGCAACTAACTGTGATAAATACAGTTATCTACCAACAGGAGAAAAACAGAGTTCCAGAAGCAGAAGTGAATCCACCACGACCGGTAGTCCCAGGGGAAAAGGTCTACGTCCGGGTCTTCAGAAGGAAGTGGAACGAACCGAGACGTGAGGGACCATACATCATCACCCAGGCTACACCAACGGCTGTACGGATAGAGGGGAGCTCGACCTGGTATCATCTAAACCACTGCACCAGGGTACCACAAGGTAACCAACGACCTAGAGATGAGGGAGCTGAGTATGTTGGAGCTGGCAAGAATCAGGAGATGGGGGAGGATGGCAATGGGAATGCTACTGATGAGCTACGTGCTGTTGCTGATTCCCTCGGCGGAAGGACAGACCTCCAAGATCCTACCAGACCTCCAAGATCCTCCAAGACCTCCAAGAACATCCCAGACCTCCAAGATCCTACAAGACCTCCAAGAGAGCCCAGACCTCCAAGATGTTCTAGACATCAAAGACTCACCAGATTTCCCCACCATTGATTTCTCTGCCCTTGACTAGTCCCCCTAACAGAAATTGGAGACCAGAACAGTTGAGTAAGGAAAATGGCATACTGACAATTGTAAAGAGCACAAGAACAAGACAGAAAAGAGAAACAGGCAGGATTAGAATGTATATTCCTGCACAAGCAGGAACCATCACTAAAATACAGAAAGGGATCGCTATTAAAGTACGACGGTCAAATGGTCATTGGTGTGGGAGGAACCAGCACAAGGATTATGGGGAAATCACATGGGGTAACTGTGACCTTAAGATAATTTTAAAAAAAGACAGGTGGATCATAGACATAAGGATAACAGCCCAAGACTTAGATAAACAATTTGATGTAGGACTTATGAGTGCTACATTCCTTGGGAAAGTGCACTAAACCCCTTACATGTTAGAGCCCCACCAGACGCAGAAGAAAGGGAATGGAAGGAGGCGCTAAACAATGACTGGTATAGATGGGCACAATATACTACATTAATATTAAAGAAAGAAAACCGTCTAATATGCACTTCATCTCCTTTAAAATAATTAACAGTAGTTCCAAATCCCCACAGTTGTCACGCCCTGGCTCTGGGGACTCTAGTATGTTGAGCCAGGGTGTGAGTTTTCATTTGTGTTCGTTCTAGTATTGTGTTTCTATGTTGGCCAGTGTGGTTCTCAATCAGAGGCAACGTGAATCAGCTGTTGCTTGTTGTCTCTGATTGGGATCCATACTTAGTCAGCCTGTTTCCCACAGTATGGTGTGGGATCTTGTTCCTTTTGGTTTGTGTTTGTACCGTAGGACTTCACGTATCGTTTGTTGTTTTGTTCGTGTAACATTTAATAAAAAGCATGTTCACCTTCCACGCTGAGCCTTGGTCCTCCTCTGTATACGACGATCATGACAGAAGATCCCACCAGAACTGGACCAAGCAGCGGGTCCAGGAGCCATCGCCAGGGAAATCTCTAGCGGATATCCAGCACCTCCTCGACTGGGTCAAGCCGTGTGAGCAAGAGAGGGGCTTGACTTGGAAGCAGAAGGGCGAAAGGCTGGCGAGAGATATGGAGACCTGGTCCACGGGAAGGAGAGAAGCCCAGAAATTTTTTAGGGGGGGGCTCACGCCGTTGACGACGGGGCAGCAGGAGACCGCGATAGAGCGGCCCAGCGGGTTGGCAGAGGAGGCCGGCAGGTTACGGGGGCCACTGGTCAAAAAGGGGAAGGAAGGTGTAGAGGCACGGCGAGAGGTACTGGGGTGTGTTACCAGTCCGGTCCGGCCCGTTCCTGATCCCTGCGTAGGGCCAGTGGTGTGTGTCCCCAGTACGGTCCGGTCTGTTCCTGTCCCTTGCACCGAGCCTGTGGTGCGCGTCGCCAGCCCAGTCCGGTCCATTCCTGCTCTCCGCAACAAGTCAGTGGTGCGCTTCGTCAGCCCGGTCCGGCCCGCTCCTGCTCCCCGCGCCAAGCCAATGGTGCGCGTCGCCGGCCCGGCCCGGCCTGTTCCTGCTCCCCGCACCAAGCCAATGGTGCGCGTCGCCAGCCCGGCCCGGCCTGTTCCTGCTCCCCGCACCAAGCCTATGGTGCGCGTCGCCGGCCCGGCCCGGCCTGTTCCTGCTCCCCGCACCAAGCCAATGGTGCGCGTCGCCAGCCCGGACGGCCTGTTCCTGCTCCCCGCACCAAGCCTATGGTGCGCGTCGCCAACCGGCCCGGCCCGTTCCTGCTCCCCGCACCAGGCCAATGGTGCGCGTCGCCAGCCCGGTCCGGCCCGCTCCTGCTCCCCGCACCAAGCCAATGGTGCGCGTCGCCAGCCCGGTCCGGCCCGCTCCTGCTCCCCGCACCAAGCCTATGGTGAGCGTCGCCAGCCCGGTCCGGCCCGTTCCTGCTCCCCACACCAAGCCAGTGGTGTGCGTCGTCAGTCCGGCACGGCCCGTGCCTGTTCCACCGGTGCCTGGTCCGGCACCGGTCAGCTGCTTCACGCCGGAGCTAGAGCAATCCGCTCCACCAGTGTGCAGTCCAGCTCTGGCCAGCGGGGCCAGACCGGACCAGGGGTACTTTGGGGGGTTGGAGAGGGAGTGGGGATCAGGCCCGGAGCCGGATCCGCCGCCAAGGCGGAGTGCCCACCCGGTCCCTCCCCTGTGGTGATTGGGGGGGGGTACTGTCACGCCCTGGCTCTGGGGACTCTAGTATGTTGAGCCAGGGTGTGAGTTTTCATTTGTGTTCGTTCTACTATTGTGTTTCTATGTTGGCCAGTGTGGTTCTCAATCAGAGGCAACGTGAATCAGCTGTTATTTTATTTTTTTGGGGGGGGATGGATCAGCTTAATATTGCAGATAGATTGCATCTTCTATCAATGTAATTGTCTGCATCACTTCCAATCCCCCATGTTTTTTTTTTTTTTATATATATATTCCCCTTTATTACTTTTCAACCCCACCATCCTTTCCCTACTTGGAGTAAATTAGTGAACAACAACGCCCAGGCCTCTACTTCCGGTCTATACTTACTATCTACACCTTATGGACAGAGTTAATTTTACAATAATTCTATATCTATATATATATATATATATATATATATATATATATATATTTATTTATTTTTTTGCTCCTGAACTTCTTCTACTCTCAACCTCTCCGATCATTTTCATGATGTCCATCCGGTTTGCTTCTAAATGCCATATCTTTCTAACTGTGCTCTTTCCCAAAAGCTCCAAACATACAACCTATATACTTATTATGGACACAGTATGCTTACATTATTAGCTATCTTTGTTATTATTTGTTGTTATTTGTTATTAGTCCCATCCTTCAACTCTATTCAATACCTCCCATCTATCTCTTAACACCATCCATATAGGATTTCTATTTGCCATATATATTTCAACCGTACTGTGATGTTTTACAAAAGTTCTGAACCTTTCTATTCTCATTGCTTCTACAGATTGTGAATTAAAAATAAACATTTTTGCTAAAAGTATTATTATATTATTGATTGATTGACTATGACTTTTCAGATCACCCAGTAATGCTATCTGCAAGGTTAGTTCCAGGTAAATATTGCAATCCTTTAGCCATTCCTGGACCTGTGTCCAAAAACAAGCTACAAATGGACAGAACCAAAACAAATGATCTAATGATTCTATCTCTTCACAGCAAAATCTGCAGAGCTGGGAAGATTGTATCCCCCATATAAATAACATTATATTGGTAGCAAGAATTTTATATAATAATTTAAATTGAAAGATTCTAATTTTTGAATCCGGTGTCGTTTTTGCGTGTCAGTTCATAAACACTATGCCATGGGATCGGTACGTCAAAGATCTCTTCCCAACTATTTTGCAATCTATATGGGACGGCTGTCAATCCTTTGGTCCTTAAGTGAAACTGATATACTTTTTTATTTATCACAGTTTTCCTTAACCAATTATGTTCTTTAATGCAAGGCCGACAGACAAGTTCCTTACTTTCTCCCCCTTCAACTTTCCTCTTCCACTTTTGCGGTAAGGCTGCAATTATTTGGTTGTAATTTTGGGTAGAGCAGACATTTCCATATGTTTTTGTTAGCTGCATGTGCGACATAACTCCACCAGTCCTACCGATGATATCATTTACGAAGATTATACCTTTTTTAAACATTCTGTCAAAAAATAAAGGTTTTTGTCAATTAGTATATTTGAATTTAACCACAATATTTGTTGCATTATTTGTTCTGTCGTTTCTGGAGGATTAAATTGAAATTGCAACCAACTTTCTATGGCTTGTTTTAGAAATAGTGACATTTGGGAGATTATTTCCTTTTCAAATAACTGAAAGTGAGAGGTTGTAATCTGAATAAAGGGAAAAAGGCCTTTCTTGAACAGTGGGTGAGACAATCTTACTAATTTGCTTGAGAACCAGTTCGGATTTAAGTATAACTTTTGGATGACTGAAGATTTTAGTGATAGGTCTAATGCTTTAATATTTAATAATTTCTGTCCTCCGAATTCATATTCATTATATAAATATGCTCTTTTAATTTTGTCTGGCTTGCCGTTCCAAATAAAATTGAATATTTTTTTCTCATATAATTTAAAAAACTGTTTGCTAGGCGTAGGCAAGACCATAAGCAAATAGGTAAACTGGGATAATACTAAAGAGTTAATCAGGGTGATTTTTCCACAAATTGACAGGTATTTTCCTTTCCATGGTAGTAAGATCTTATCTATTTTTGCTAACTTTCTATTAAAATTTATTGAAGTGAGATCATTTATTTCCTTTGGGATATGTATTCCGAGTATATCTACATCACCATCAGACCATTTTATTGGTAAACTACATGGTAATGTAAAAATTGTATTTTTAGTGATCCAATACGTAATATAGTACATTTGTCATAATTTGGTTTTAATCCAGAGAGGTTAGAAAATGTATCTAGATCCTCTATGAGGCTGTGGAGGGATTCTAGTTGTGGATCTAAAAGAAAACATGAATCATCTGCGTACAATGACACCTTTGTTTTTAAGCCCTGTATTTCTAATCCTCTGATATTATTATTGGATCTGATTTTAATAGCTAACATCTCAATGGCCACAATAAATAGATATGCCGATAGTGGACAACCTTGTTTCACTCCTCTTGACAGTTTAAAACTTTCTGAGAAATAGCCATTATTTACTATTTTACACCTAGGGTTACTATACATGATTTTGACCCATTTTATAAGAGATTCTCCAAAATTGAAATGCTCCAGGCATTTATATATAAATTCCAGTCGAACTTTATCAAATGCCTTTTCGAAGTCTGCTATGAATAGCAGGCCTGGTTTCCCATATTTTCCATAGTGTTCTATTGTTTCCAATACTTGCCTTATATTATCTCCAATGTATCTTCCATGTAAAAAACCTGTCTGATTAGAATGAATAATATCCGACAATACCTTTTTAATTCTATGCGCTATACATTTTGCTAGGATTTTTGCATCACAACACTGAAGTGTAAGTGGCCTCCAATTTTGTAAATGGACTGGATCTTTATATTTTCCACTTGTATCCTGTTTCAGTAATAATGAGATCAGACTTTCTTCTTGAGTGTCAGATAATCTACCATTTACATAGGAGTGGTTAAAACATGCTAATAACGGTCCTCTTAGTATATCAAAAAAGGTTTGGTATACCTCGATTGGTATGCCATCCAACCTTGGAGTTTTCCCGGACTCAAAGTCTTTAATTGCATCCAGAAGTTCCTCCTCTGTAATTTCACCTTCACATGAGTCTTTCTGTGTGGCTGTTAATTTGACATTATCAATAGAAAAACAATCTCTACAATTAGCTTCAGTTAGAGGAGATGGAGGCGACTGAAAAGAAAACATATGCTTAAAATACTTTGTTTCTTCCTTCAAAATATCATTAGGTGAATTATGGGTGACTCCGTCAATTGTAACCAGTTTCATTAAGTTCTTTTTGGAAGCATTCCTATGTTGAAGATTAAAAAAGAATTTTGTGCATTTTTCCCCATATTCCATCCAGTTTGCTTTATTTTTATAATATATTACACTTGATCTTTCTTGAATAAGTTTTTCCATTTCTTTTTGTTTTTCCTCTAATTTATTCTGAGCCTCTATGTTACAGTTTTTATTGCCATCTATCTGTTCTGTTAGACTTTCTATTTCCTTTCTTAGTATAAACTCTTTTGACCTAAATTGCTTTTGTTTTCGAGATGAGTACTGAATTGCATGGCCTCTAAAGGCACATTTAAAGGTGTCCCATACAATAAGGGGATTCGCTGTACCTATGTTATGTTGGAAAAAGTCAGTTATAAATTCCTTTGTTCTAATTATAAATAAATTATCATCTAATAGGCTTTGATTAAATTTCCAATATCCTCGCCCACGTGGAAATTCAGTCAGAGTAATGTATATGCCTATTATATGATGGTCCGACCGCATTCTGTCCCCCTATCAACACTTTTTTTACTTTTGGTGCCAACGAGAATGAGATAAGAAAGAAGTCAAGACGACTAGCTTGATTCAGTCTCCGCCATGTATATCTCACTAGATCAGCATATTTAAGCCTCCATATATCTACTAGTTCTAATGTATCCATGACATTCACAATTTCCTTAAGAGCATGTGGGTGATTGTTTGTGGTGTGATTTCCTTTTCGGTCCATTGAGCTATTTAAAACAGTATTATAATCCCCCACCATAATAATATTGTCTTGAGTTGCTTGCAGGCTTGATCATTTATTATATATATTGTCAAAGAATTCAGCTGTGAATCAGCTGTTGCTTGTTGTCTCTGATTGGGAACCATACTTAGTCAGCCTGTTTCCCACAGTATGGTGTGGGATCTTGTTCCTTTTGGTTTGTGTTTGTACCGTAGGACTTCACGTATCGTTTGTTGTTTTGTTCGTGTAACATTTAATAAAAAGCATGTTCACCTTCCACGCTGCGCCTTGGTCCTCCTCTGTATACGACGATCGTGACAACAGTTACCAAGACTGTGCTATGTTCAACCACAACTTCTGTCATCTAAGGAACTCGGAAAGACCGTATTGCCCAGCAGAATGTTTGTCATATTTAGGAAATCCTAAATATAAACAATTTTATAATCAACCAGGATGGGGAAAGAAATGTAAGCAATTAGATGTTAGAATAGAAACAAGGAAAAGGGAAGCACCAGAGAAATATCAAATAGACTATGAGCAAAAATATGAGTGTTGCATTAAAACAATCGGGTTATATAATTTGGGAGAATTCAAATGAGAATGTGAAATTACATGGCACCACGATACAGATAGCTTTTGGAATGCAGACACCCCTCAAAGAAAAATCTATCAGGAAGCAGGGTCAAGTACTGGTGTAATAGTTACCCCAGAAGTATGCGAAAATCAAACATTGGCATTACCACTTATCGATCCATATGAGGATCAGTCAGTGGCAATTGCAGATGTTTTCTGGGTCTGTCAGGGGCAACTAAGGACATTATTACCAAAAGGATGGAAAGGGATCTGTGCCTGGGTACAGTTAATACAAAAAGTTGTAATAGTTGACTGGAAGGCTATAAAGGTTGATACACGAGATACTAAAATACGAAGATCAAAAAGGGCACATGAAGCCGATCAAAACGTACAGATAGATGTTATAGGCCAGCCTAGAGGAATTCCCAATGAATTTAAAGCTAGGAGTGAAATTAAATCAGGATTTGAATCAATACTTCTTTGGATAACTCCTAATAAAAATTTGGAATGGATCAATTACATATATTACAATCAACAAAGGTTCATAAATTATACTGACTCAGCATTGTCAACGCTGGGAGAACAAGTACAGGCAACAAGTAGAATGACCTGGCAAAATAGACAGGCTCTAGATTGGCTCCTAGCAGAAAAAGGAGGAGTCTGTGTTATGTTTGGAAGTGAGTGCTGCACGTTTATTCCTAATAATACTGCCCCAGGAGGAACATTCTCTGAGGCAATGATCAAGCTTAAAGGATTGAGACAGGAAGTCAAGAACAATGCTGGGAAGGATGCACATGCCTGGGATAGGTTGGACTTAACTTTTGGAAAATGGGGAGCAATGTTCACTAAAATGGCAATAATGATAGGTATAGCACTGGTAGTAATGGGAATAGTATTTTGGTGTGTGTTGCCATTGCTGAAATCCCTGTTGATCAAAACAACGGTAAAACAAATGACTGTGAGGAGAACGGCTATAAGGACCAAAACCGAATGGGACATGAAATTGACAGAGGTGATCCCAGTTCCAGGGAAACCAGGGCATTATATGAATTCTAACAGGAAGCCTTGCAATGTCATAGGAGGACCACTTGACTGTCCTTATGGAAACTCAGAATGTGTATATGGGGTAGTGGCAGGAGGAGGATGGGCTTGTCATGACTACAAGGACCAGCAAAACCTGGAGAAATCTGGAATTGGAGATATTAATCTCTCAAACTTGTATCCTATTCCATATTACTTTGGTGATGATAATGACTCTATATAGATATCAGAAATGGGGTAATGAGCATACATAAATGAAGCATTAATTGAGGGAAAGTTTTCCGGTTACGAGTGTCCACGAACATGTTTCTTAAATCTCCTAAGCAGGTCCTGCTTAGAATCAAAAAAACAAATATAAGGGAGGTGTCCGAAAGGGGAAACATGCATTACTAAACCATGTAAACATAAGGGATTATATTATGATAAATAATATTAAAAGGGATTTATTATTTCATGTATTGCTTATACAATTGCAAAATAACTGTCTTAAAAACGAAGCTGCATTATTTATGTATTTTAATATGTTAGGATACTAACATGTATATTGGTATTGTTTTGAGTAGAAACATTTATATTGTTTATTGTGAGTAGAAACATTTATATTGTTACTTTTTGAATAAGTAATGTTTGAAAATATAACCTTAAATGCAAGGATTGTGCCTTATATCATAAACATGCGTATTCTTATGTTAGTCACTATATTAGTCATTATATACCTTTTGTTAGGATGTGGGATCTATGAAGTCCCAGACGAGGGATATGATGAGGATTTTTCAGTAAACTATAAGATAAGTTAATTACAGCATGACGGAGGGGAGAGAGGGGTTGATCTTGGGTATGTTTGAGAGATTGATTGTGGACCTGCCATGTCCAACAATCAATCTCCAGGTCAAGCCAGGGTGAGCCGGGGTTGAACAGAGTTCAGGCTAAACCCTTTGTCTCTCCTCGGGCGTCTTCTTGATTAATTACAGCATGACGGGAGGGGAGAGATGGGTTGGGCTTGGGTATGTTTGGGAGATTGATTGTGGACCTACCATGTCCAACAATCAATCTCCAGGTCAAGCCAGGGTGAGCCAGGGTTGAACAGAGTTCAAACGGAACATGATTTTGCATGACAAGGCTTGATTGGTCGCACCACCATTGTTTCCAAACTGAATACATAGAGGAGAAGTCAGATTTCACCACTATCATAAACTAAGGAAGTGGTCAAGAGGTGGAAACTGGAGACACTGGTGGGGGAACCCAAGAGGGAGGGGTTAAGATGAAACGTATGTAAAATGACTATATAAACTGAGAGCTGGGAGGTGGAAAAGGAGATGCTCTGCAGACCACTCGGCTTTGTCCATTGTAATAAAGTCTATTTCAATTCTACACAAACTCTGAAAATACTTTGGTTCTTTGATCAGTATAAGGACGAATTTGCCACAACGCTTTCAGCTACTTTTGATAGTACTGGAAGAATGCTTATAGGTTGGTAATTTTCCACCAGTATTGGGTCTGTCATGAATCCTGCTTCCTGAGTCTGTTTCTGCCTGTGTTGCCTGTTTTCTGTTCTGGAGTCTGTTTCCTGAGGTTCCTGAACGCACCCTGTCTGGTTGCCAGGCGACGAAGCTAGGCGGGAGATCTCTTTATTACCCGCACCTGCATCTTATCAGCTATCTGCACACCTGGTTCTGATCATCACCTCTACACTTCATAAACTCTGACCTGACATCCATCCCCTGCCGGATCGTTAGCCATGAACAGTATGTTGTGTCAGCGTATCAGCCTCAAGTTTACTAGAGTTAGTTTTGTTGTTCTGTACTTTTTGCTTGCCGTGTACTCACCTCCGTTTACTCTGTCTACAGTCATTCTCCCGGAACATTCACCCCACCCCTGCCTGGTCGTCGGTGGCTTCTGTGACACCATTGGCTCTGCCTATTCACTCCCACCAACTCACCTCCGCTGCCCGCTCCGTCTCCTGGATTATTCTGCTTCCACATTTGAGTCTGTAAATAAATACTCACCTTCATTCTACTCACCTTGTCCTGGTCTGCTTCTGGGTTCTGCTTTAGAGAATCGTGACAGGGTCACCAGATTTTAAACAGGTATCACTTCAACAGACTTCCAAGCATTGGGGAAGAACCCATATTTGATGGATAGGTTGACTAGATGTCTCTTCATGAATACAGTGTCTAGACCAAATACATATTTTGTTCTAGAGCTCCTGAAGAAGCTAATAATAACTGCCGACGCTGAGATTTCAGGAATTCTGAATATTGGTTTATTATCCATGGAGTGAGAACTGTGCTCTTGGTTGAAAATCTTTGAGCCAGTTCCCTGACAGTCAACAAAAAAAAGAGTTAAAGGTGGTGCATATGAAATTGGAGTCTTGAATTACTATCTCACTAACCTTTAATTCAGGATGTTTTTGGGACTTTTCATCTCCTCTCCCTGTTTGTTGAGATTTTCCAAAATCACTTTCCTTTTGCTTCATTGATCACTCTGAGGAAGAACTCTGCTTTTACTTTTAAAAAATATATATATATATTCCTTACCACCTTATTTCTCAGTGATGTAAATAAACTTCTGTCATCATTCTGACCAGACTTCAGTGCTTTTTTCAAGGAAAGATCCCATTCTCTCATCTGTCTCCAGAGGTCCTCGTTGAGCCATGGTAGAGAGGTTTTCCGTCTTGGTTTACATTTCCTGGTAAAACAGGTGTCCACTTTGTCAATACCTGACAGAAATGTTGTGTATCCAGACTCTGGGTCTTCATTGCTTAACAGATCAGACCAGTCAATTTGACTTTTAGCTGCATCGTAGTTACTCTGCTCACTTTTCAGGATTATTTTTATCGTACTGTTGCACATGAATATGGTTCTTAAATCTCTTTTTAGTGAGCTTTCTAACCACCAAGGTAACATTGTGGTCAGATATGCCAGTTAGTAAGTTCATGGACTTAGTTATTCGATCAGGTCTGTTAGTAAACACCAGATACATTTGAGTCTGGGATGTCTGTGTTACTCTGGTTGGTCCTTGTATTATTTGAGTCAGGTTGAAATAGTCTGATCTCTGAGTTTTTTCCTGCAAGTTTTGTTTTCCCAGTTTATATTGAAATCGTCCATGAAGATGTTCTCCTTCTTATGATCACATTCTTTAAGCATGGCATTTAGATGGTCATAAAACGAGATATCAGATGTTGGTGGTCAATATAATCCAATAATAGTGAGAGACATATGAGGGGAGAGGAAGACATTCAGCCCCATACAGTGGGGAAAAAAAGTATTTAGTCAGCCACCAATTGTGCAAGTTCTCCCACTTAAAAAGATGAGAGAGGCCTGTAATTTTCATCATAGGTACATGTCAACTATGACAGACAAAATGAGATTTTTTTTCTCCAGAAAATCACATTGTAGGATTTTTAATGAATTTATTTGCAAATTATGGTGGAAAATAAGTATTTGGTCATAACAAAAGTTTCTCAATACTTTGTTATATACCCTTTGTTGGCAATGACACAGGTCAAAAGTTTTCTGTAAGTCTTCACAAGGTTTTCACACACTGTTGCTGGTATTTTGGCCCATTCCTCCATGCTGATCTCCTCTAGAGCAGTGATGTTTTGGGGCTGTCGCTGGGCAACACAGACTTTCAACTCCCTCCAAAGATTTTCTATGGGGTTGAGATCTGGAGACTGGCTAGGCCACTCCAGGACCTTGAAATGCTTCTTACGAAGCCACTCCTTCGTTGCCCGGGCGGTGTGTTTGGGATCATTGTCATGCTGAAAGACCCAGCCACGTTTCATCTTCAATGCCCTTGCTGATGGAAGGAGGTTTTCACTCAAAATCTCACGATACATGGCCCCATTCATTCTTTCCTTTACACGGATCAGTCGTCCTGGTCCCTTTGCAGAAAAACAGCCCCAAAGCATGATGTTTCCACCCCCATGCTTCACAGTAGGTATGGTGTTCTTTGGATGCAACTCAGCATTCTTTGTCCTCCAAACACGACGAGTTGAGTTTTTACCAAAAAGTTATATTTTGGTTTCATCTGACCATATGACATTCTCCCAATCCTCTTCTGGATCATTCAAATGCACTCTAGCAAACTTCAGACGGGCCTGGACATGTACTGGCTTAAGTAGGGGGACACGTCTGGCACTGCAGGATTTGAGTCCCTGGCGGCGTAGTGTGTTACTGATGGTAGGCTTTGTTACTTTGGTCCCAGCTCTCTGCAGGTCATTCACTAGGTCCCCCCGTGTGGTTCTGGGATTTTTGCTCACCGTTCTTGTGATCATTTTGACCCCACAGGGTGAGATCTTGCGTGGAGCCCCAGATCGAGGGAGATTATCAGTGGTCTTGTATGTCTTTCATTTCCTAATAATTGCTCCCACAGTTGATTTCTTCAAACCAAGCTGCTTACCTATTGCAGATTCAGTCTTCCCAGCCTGGTGCAGGTCTACAATTCTGTTTCTGGTGTCCTTTGACAGCTCTTTGGTCTTGGCCATAGTGGAGTTTGGACTGTGACTGTTTGAGGTTGTGGACAGGTGTCTTTTATACTGATAACAAGTTCAAACAGGTGCCATTAATACAGGTAACGAGTGGAGGACAGAGGAGCCTCTTAAAGAAGAAGTTACAGGTCTGTGAGAGCCAGAAATCTTGCCTGTTTGTAGGTGACCAAATACTTATTTTCCACCATAATTTGCAAATAAATTCATTAAAAATCCTACAATGTGATTTTCTGGGTTTTTCTTTCTCAATTTGTCTGTCATAGTTGACGTGTACCTATGATGAAAATTACAGGCCTCTCTCATCTTTTTAAGTGGGAGAACTTGCACAATTGGTGGCTGACTAAATACTTTTTTCCCCCACTGTACATTCAAGGTCATTGGCATGTTTCCATATGATACGATTGCATTTAAAGGTATCTTTCATGTATAGAAGCAATCCACCCCCTCTGCCCTTTCCCCTGTCCCTCCTGAATATGGAATATCCAGGGACATTATAGGCAGAAATAGAAAAATATTTCTTCAGCCATGTCTCAGAGAAACAGAAAAAAAATCAAGATTAGAGTCATTCAATAAATGTTCTACCTGTTCACTCTTAGAAATAATGCTACGAATATTCAGATGATCTCCTAATATTCCTCTAGGCTTGGAAGGAGGGTCCCAGAGCATTTTAGCCTGATTAACGGTTTGAAAAAGTTTCATGGTACAATGTTTTCTAATAGCTGGGTTTAGGGAACTGAATTTCTGTCTCGAAGGCGGGTTTAGTTTGGGACATGTATCAAGAGTTTGAATTAAAATGAGATTAGCTGCAGAGTGCTCATTCTCGTGAAAAGCCATGTTAGTGACAGAGGTTATGCTCACATACACAGAATGTCCTCTGAACCAGATAATATAGGCTACTCAAATATAGATTATTTCAATCATTCATATTCCACCATTCATCAATGATTTCGGTCTGGATGGCTAATTAGGGGGACTTTTCTCCACTTTTCCCAGAATGACATCCTCCATATATCAGCCTTTGTTTCTGCAGGTGACCTAACTCCAGACTCTGATGGGGAGCTTGGTATCCTGGGCTGCTTGGGTGTTTTGTTGATTCCAGATTGTTTGAATGAAGGCCAACATTGATGTTTGGCTGCCTTCTTTTATATTCCCCAGAGAGTTGCACCTCCTTCATGGTCCCTGATTATCCTCAGAGTTTCTATTAGCTTTTGATTGTCACTGGTCTCAGTAGCCACTTTCCCAGCTTCATTTTTAGCATTTTTCCTCTTATTCTTCTTATTTTTCTTGGAATGAGAGGTCATTGTTGTAGACTCTGGCTTACCAGGTACCAACTCCAATGTTTCATTCACTCTGTTTTTTTACTTGGGAGCTGAGAAATTATGCTCTTCAACCTCAATCTCACTTTCTGTCATTTCAGCTGAGATATGTGATTCGTCTGCCCTACTCATGGGGACAGGATTGTTGTCCTGCACATAGTGTGAAAAAGTTTCCTCTATGCATCTTATGTTGTCCAGTGTAGTAGGACTGTCCTCTACCATCTCCTGACCCCCTCTAGCGTGAGATTGTGTCTGCCAGTCCTGTCTACGTGCAGGGCCTTGTCCATCATAACATACTTTGATCCAGTGAGGGCCCATCTTTACAGAGCCTTGTCCATCATAAAATACTTTGATCCAGTGAGGGCCCATCTTTACAGAGCCTTGTCCATCATAAAATACTTTGACCCAGTGAGGACCCATCTATACAGAGCCTTGTCCATCATAAAATACTTTGACCCAGTGAGGGCCCATCTTTACAGGGCCTTGTCCATCATAAAATACTTTGACCCAGTGAGGGTCCATCTTTAGAGACTGTGTTATGGAAGTGATGGGTGCTGCTTCAGCATATACAAAACAATCTCCATTGGAGTAGTTGTAAGTTGACCCTTGTATCTTATCATGCGCCTCAACACTCTCCTCACCACCTTACATCCAGCTTTAGCCAGAAACTCAGTCACAGCACTAACATCTGCTGATTCAGGTAGTTCTTTAATTGTAACTTGAGTTCTGGTCAGCCAAGCGCGACTTCAAACTGAAAGGATTATCCTCTTTGAACACAACATGTTTTCCTCTGACTGTTATTCCTCTGATCAGAAGCTTTGCCCTTGCTTCCTTACTGAGAAGATATATACGTCAGAGTGCATGTACTCTCTGTACTGACCTAAAGTGGTTTGGATGAATTTCATGTATGAGACTGTGTTAGAGCTCCTCCTTAATGGGGTTGGCTATGGCCTCCTCCTTTGTCAGGATTTCTCTCTCCATGATAAACATAAAAAAAAAACATTTTTAGTAATTTAGCAGACGCTCTTATCCAGAGCGACTTACAGTTAGTGAGTGCATACATAATTTTATTTTTCATACTGGCCCCCCGTGGGAATTGAACCCACAACCCTGGCGTTGCAAACGGCATGCTCTACCAACTGAGCTACATCCCTGCCGGCCTTTCCCTCCCCTACCCTGGACGACGCAGGGCCAATTATGCGCCGCCCCATGGGTCTCCCGGTCGCGGCCGGCCAAGACAGAGCCTGGATTCAAACCAGGATCTCTAGTGGCACAGCTAGCACTGCGATGCAGTGCCTTAGACCACTGCGCCACTCGGGAGGCCTGAAAATAGGTAAAACAATCTCCTTTGGGGCATTCCGTCCCACAACCTTGCTCCAGGTCTCATTTTCCTTGACATTAGTTTTTGCATCGCTGGAAATAGTCACAACTATGATTGTGATCATTTGTTTAACATTGAAATGTATCACCAAGACTTCAACATTATACAGTGAGGATACTTCTTACTCAAGAATTGATGGATGGTTGATCCTTAACCCTCCCGTTGTCCTAGGGTCAAAATGACCCGCCAAAAAAAAAAAAAAATGATACTTTCTTTAAAGTCTCACTGCCTCCTTCTCACAAATGATCCCAAAAATATAACAATTAAATAAAGTTGGTTCAACACAGTGGCGGGTCATTTTGACCCTAGGACAACGGGAGGGTTAAATACAAATAAAACTCATTTTTCAACCACTCCACAAATTTCTTGTTAACAAACTATAGTTTTGGCAAGTCGGTTAGGACATCTACTTTGTGCAAGACACAAGTAATTTTTCCAACAATTGTTTACAGACAGATTATTTCACTTATAATTCACTGTATCACAATTCCAGTGGGTCAGAAGTTTACATACACTAAGTTGACTGTGCCTTTAAACAGCTTGGAAAATTCCAGAAAATGATGTCATGGCTTTAGAAGCTTCTGATAGGCTAATTGACATCATTTGAGTCAATTGGAGGTGTACCTGTGGATGTATTTCAAGGCCTACCTTCAAACTCAGTGCAAATCAATCCCAGAACAACAGCAAAGGACCTTGTGAAGATGCTGGAGGAAACAGGTACAAAAGTATCTATATCAACAGTAAAACGAGTCCTATATCGACATAACCTGAAAAGGCCACTCAGCAAAGAAGAAGCCACTGCTCCAAAACCGCCATAAAAAAGCCAGACTACGGTTTGCAACTGCACATGGGGACAAAGATCGTACTTTTTGGAGAACTGTCCTCTGGTCTGATGAAACAAAAATAGAACTGTTTGGCCATAATGACCATCGTTATGTTTGGCGGAAAAAGGCGGTGGCTTGCAAGCCGAAGAACACCATCCCAACCGTGAAGCACGGGGGTGGCAGCATCATGCTGTGGGGGTACTTTGCTGCAGGAGGGACTGGTGCTCTTCACAAAATAGATGGCATCATGAGGAAGGAAAACTATGTGGATATATTGATGGAACATCTCAAGACATCAGTCAGGAAGTTAAAGCTTGGTCGCAAATGGGTCTTCCAACTGGACAATGACCCCAAGCATACTTCCAAAGTTGTGCCAAAATGGCTTAAGGACAACAAAGTCAAGGTATTGGAGTGGCCATCACAACGCCCTGACTTCAATCCTCTAGAAAATGAGTGGGCAGAACTGAAAAAGCGTGTGCGAGCAAGGAGGCCTACAAACCTGACTCAGTTACACCAGCTCTGTCAGGAGAAATGGGCCAAAATTCACCAAACTTATTGTGGGAAGCTTGTGGAAGGCTACCCGAAACGTTTGACCCAATTAAACAGTTAAACAATTTAAAGGCAATGCTACCAAGTACTAATTGAGTGTATGTAAACTTCTGACCCACTGGGAATGTGATGAAAGAAATAAAAGCTGAAATAAATAATTCTCTCTACTATTATTCTGACATTTCACATTCTTAAAATAAAGTGGTGATCCTAACTGACCTAAGACAGGGAATTTTTACTAGGACTAAATGTCAGGAATTGTGAAAAACTGAGCTTAAATGTATTTGGCTAAGGTGTATGTAAACTTCCGACTTCAACTGTAGATATTTGCTGGATTCTATCCATGTTGTAAAATCAAGTATGTCTGTTCCTATTTCTGTTTATGAGTAAAATAATGTTCTGCTTTGTCTGTAGTGTCACTTGTCTACTTTGATTAATTGTATGGAATGCAGGTAGTGGGGGATAGGGGGAATCCTACATTGTAGAATAATAGTGAAGACCTCAAAACTATGAAATTGTAATAATGGCGCCGGAGAAGATGGCTGCCGTTTTACGGCCCCCTAACGAATTGTGCTATCATGTGTGTTTTTTCGCGTTATTTGTAATTTATTCTGTACATAAAGCTACGCTCAAGGTCCTAAATGATATTATAACCGCGATCGATAAAAGACAGTACTGCGCAGCCGTCTTCATCGACCTGGCCAAGGCTTTCGACTCTGTCAACCACCACATTCTTATTGGCAGACTAAATAGCCTTGGCTTCTCAAATGACTGCCTCGCCTGGTTCACCAACTACTTCTCAGATAGAGTTCAATTTGTTAAATTGGAGGGCCTGTTGTCTGGACCTCTGGCAGTCTCTATGGGGGTGCCACAGGGTTCAATTCTCGGGCCGACTCTATTCTCTGTGTATATCAATGATGGTGCTCTTACTGCTGGTGACGCTCGGATCCACCTCTATGCCGACGACACCATTTTGTATTCATCTGGCCCTTCATTGGACACTGTGTTAACAAACGTCCAAACAAGCTTTAACGCCATACAACACTCCTTCCGTAGCCTCCAACTGCTCTTCAACACTAGTAAATCTAAATGCATGCTCTTCAACCGAACGCTGCTTGCACCCGCCCACCCGACTAGAATCACTACTCTCGGCGGGTCTGACCAAGAGTATGTGGACAACTACAAATACCTAGGTGTCTGGTTAGACCGTAAACTCTCCTTCCAGACTCACATTAAGCATCTCCAATCAAAAGTTAGATCTAGAATCGGCGTCCTATTTCGCAACAAAGCCTCCTTCGCTCATGCTGCCAAACATGCCCTCGTAAAACGGACTATCCTACCGATCCTTGACTTCGGCGATGTCATTTACAAAATAGCCTCCAACACTCTACTCAGCAAATTGGATGTAGTCTATCACAGTGCCATCCGTTTTGTCACCAAAGCCCCATATACTACCCACCACTGTGACCTGTACGCTCTTGTTGGCTGGCCCTCACTACATATTCGTCGCCAAACACACTGGCTCCAGGTCATCTATAAATCACTGCTAGGCAAATCCCCGTCCTATCTTAGCTCACTGGTCACCATAGCAACACCCACCCTTAGTCTGCGCTCCAGCAGGTATATCTCACTGGTCATCCCCAAAGCCAACACCTCCTTTGGCCGCCATTCCTTCCAGTTCTCTGCTGCCAATGACTGGAACGAACTGCAAAAATCTCTGAAGCTGGAGACTCTTATCTCCCTCACTAACTTTAGGCGTCAGTTATCCAACTACCTCATCCCCATATTGTTATTTATTTTGCTAATTTGCACCCCAGTATCTCTATTTGCACATCATCTTTTGCACATCTATCATTCCAGTGTTAATACGAAATTGTAAATATTTTGCACTATGGCCTATTTATTGCCTTACCTCCATAATTTACTACATTCACACACACTGTATATACATTTTCTGTTGTATTTTTGACTTTATGTTTTGTTTACCCCATATGTAACTCTGTGTTGTTGTTTTTATCGCACTGCTTTGCTTTATCTTGGCCAGGTCGCAGTTGTAAATGAGAACTTGTTCTCAACTGGCTTACCTGGTTAAATAAAGGTGAAATAAAATAAAATAATGTTTCTGCCACCGTCTCTTATGACCAAAAAGAGCTTCTGGATATCAGGACAGTGATTACTCACCTCGTATTGGACAAAGATTTTTTCTTCAACGAGTCGGACACAAAGGATATTCTACAGACACCGACAAGGCCCAAATCCCCGTCATTGGCATGAGAAAGAGACGGAGATATCGTGGACGTAAGTCGGGGTGCCTTGTAAGGATCCGACGGCGAGCAAGTAATCTGCCTCTTCCATCAGTCCTATTAGCGAACGTACAATCATTGGAAAACAAAATGGATGACCTACGATCAAGAATATCCTACCTACGGGACATTAAAAACTGTAACATCTTATGTTTCACCAAGTCTTGGCTGACCGACGACATGGATAACATACAGCTGGTGGGATAAACGCTACATCGGCAGGATAGAACGGCTGACTCCGGTAAGAAAAGGGGTGGCAGTCTGTGTATATTTGTAAACAACATCTGGTGCACAAAATCTAATATTAAGGAAGTCTCTAGGTTTTGCTGGCCTGAGGTAGAATATCTCATGATAAGCTGTAGAACACACTATTTACCAAGAGAGTTTCTTCTATATTTTTCATAGCTGTTTATTTACCACCCAAACTGATGCTGGCACTTTGACTGCACTCAATGAGCTGTATAAGGCCATAAGCAAACAGGAAAACGCTCATCCAGAGGCAGCGCTCCTAGTGGCCGGGGACTTTAATGCAGAGAAACTTAAACCTAATTTCTACCAGCATGTTAAATGTGCAATCAGAAGGGGAAAAAAACTACACCACCTTTAGTCCACACACAGAGATGCATACAAAGTTCTCCCTCACCCTCCATTTGGCAAATCTGACCATAATTATATCCTCCTGATTCCTGCTTATAAGCAAACACTAAAGCAGGAAGCACCAGTGACTCGGTTAATAAGGAAGTGGTCAGATGACGCAGATGCTAAGCTACAGGACTGTTTTACTAGCACAGACTGGAATATTTTCCGTGATTCCTCTGATGGCATTGAGGAGTACACCATATAAGTCACTGGCTTCATCAATAAATGCATCAATGATGTTGTCCCCACAGTAACCGTACGTACATACCCCGACCAGAAGCCATGGATTACAGGCAACATCCGCACTGAGCTAAAGGGTAGAGCTGCCGCTTTCAAGGAGTGGGACTCTAACCCGGACGCTTATAAGAAATCCCGCTATGCCCTCCGACAAACCATCAAACAGGCAAAGAGTCAATACAGGACTAAGATTGAATCGTACCACACCGGCTCCGACACTCGACGGATGTGGCAAGGCTTGCAAACTATTACACACTACAAAGGAGCTGCCCAGGGACACGAGCCTACCAGTCGAGCTAAATCACTTCTATGCTCGCTTCGAGGCAAGCAACACTGAAGCATGCATGAGAGCATCAGCTGTTCTGGATGACTATGTGATCACGCTCTCCGTAGCCGATGTGAGTAAGACTTTTAAGCAGGTCAACATTCACAAGGCCGCAGGGCCAGATGGATTACCAGGACGTGTACTCCGAGCATGCGCTTACCAACTGTCAAGTGTCTTCACTGACATTTTCAACAAGTCCCTGACTGAGTCTGTAATACCAACATGTTTCAAGCAGATCTACAGATGATGCAATCTCTATTGTACTCCACACTGCCCTTTCCCACCTGTGCTTCTTCTTCAGCCACTCCTTTGTTGCCTTGGCCGTGTGTTCTGGGTCATTGTCATGCTGGAATACCCATCTCCTGGCTGAGGGAAGGAGGTTCTCACCCAAGATTTGACGGTACATGGCCCTGTCCATCGTCCCTTTGATGCGGTGAAGTTGTAAAAATAAATAATAAAACAAGTTGTCCTGTCCCCTTAGCAGAAAAATACCCCCAAAGCATAATGTTTCCACCTCCATGTTTGACGGTGGGGATGGTGTTCTTGGGGTCATGGGCAGCATTCCTCCTCCTCCAAACACGGCGAGTTGAGTTGATGCCAAAGAGCTCGATTTTGGTCTCATCTGACCACAACACTTTCACCCAGTTCTCCTCTGAATCATTCAGATGTTAATTGGCAAACTTCAGACGGGCATGTATATGTGCTTTCTTGAGCAGGGGGACCTTTTGGGCGCTGCAGGATTTCAGTCCTTCACGGCGTAGTGTGTTACCAATAGTTTTCTTGGTGACTATGGTCCCAGCTGCCTTGAGATCATTTACAAGATCCTCCCGTGTAGTTCTGGGCTGATTCCTCACCGTTCTCATGATCATTGCAACTCCACAAGGTGAGATCTTGCATGGAGCCCCTGGCCGAGGGAGATTGACAGTTATTTTGTGTTTCTTCCATTTGCGAATAATCGCACCAACTGTTGTCACCTTCTCACCAAGCTGCTTGGCGATGGTCTTGTAGCCCATTCCAGCCTTGTGTAGGTCTACAATCTTGTCCCTGACATCCTTGGAGAGCTCTTTGGTCTTGGCCATGGTGGAGAGTTTGGAATCTGATTGATTGATTGCTTCTGTGGACAGGTGTCTTTTATACAGGTAACAAACTGAGATTAGGAGCACTCCCTTTAAGAGTGTGCTCCTAATCTCAGCTCGTTACCTGTATAAAAGACACCTGGGAGCCAGAAATCTTTCTGATTGAGAGGGGGTCAAATACTTATTTCCCTCATTAAAATGCTAATCAATTTATAACATTTTTGACATGTGTTTTTCTGGATGTATTTGTTGTTATTTTGTCTCTCACTGTTCAAATAAGCCAACCATTAAAATTATAGACTGATCATTTCTTTGTCAGTGGGCAAACATACAAAATCAGCAGGGGATCAAATACTTATTTCCCTCACTGTATCCCCGCCCTTATGGAGTGGCAGCATAAGAGCTGATTTCCATACTTTTTTAATATTAGCTGATAACAATGTTAAATAAAAATGTGGGTTATTGAGCCAACAATGATGGGCGCTGCACACTAGAGCAGACCAGGATCCAATTGGTCTTCCCCTGTGGATTTATTGTTGTATATTGCTAGCAACACATCCAGGACTTATTTTTCTGTAAATAGCCTAAAAGAAAAGCTTTGACTATCATTTCTTTGATCATTCAGCAAGTTTTCCATATCAGCATCCAGCCCAGTATCATTGTGAATAGGCTTAGAAGTTCTTTCAAAGAGATAAAATGGTGATTAAATGCATTAATGATGGCATTTTTTCCCGTAATGAGGTGAGTGTCTGAATTAATTTGTTGTGGCAGAGAGGAGGAAGTAAAACCCTTCAGGGATTTGACAGTTTTCCAGAATTTAGCCGGGTTCCCATTACAATCCGAAAGAGCGGTTACATAATAATCAGATTTAGCCTTTCTGATTTGTCTTACACAATGAATCCTCAGTGGCTTAAAAGCTTGCCAGCCCGGGCATAAGACTGTTTTCCTGGCCTTGACCCAAGCATAATCTCTTTTATGAATTATTTCTGATAATTCCGGAGTGTACCAGGCATTCAACCTACCTTTAACCCTTAGTTTTTTTAAGGGAGCATGATTATCCACAGTAGTATTAAAGACAACTGAAAAAATAGCTGAACGCTAAATCAGGTTCAGGGATAGCTGAAATACAATCAAGGTAACTAAAATAAAGATAATGTAAAAATTCCTGTTCACTTAAGTTTTTAAAGTTCCTCTTTGTGATGACACAAAGCTTATTTATTTATTGATTTTACATTTAGCAGACGCTCTTATCCAGAGCGACTTACAGGAGTAATTAGGGTTAAGTGCCTTGCTTAAGGGCACATCGACAGATTTTTCACCTAGTTGGCTCAGGGATTAGAACCAGCAGCCTTTCGGTTACTGGTACAACACTCTTACCCACTAAGCTACCTGCCGCCAAGCTTAGTTTGTATTCTCACATCTCTAACCCCCTAAGGTCTGGTGCTGGATTTCTACTAAGTTAACGTATGGAATTGTTTTAAAATGGTCATACCAAGGATAATTTAGCTATTTGATTTGGAATTGTAGGATCCCTGTAAGTATAAAAAAATTTATAAAATGATTTGATGAAATATTGAATTTGGCCTTACTGCTGTTAGCCCATAGAAACACATTGAATAACATATTCATACATGACAAAACAGATAGTCAAACAATAAATCAATAGGAAGTATGTTTTCAAGTGTCTGGCCTATATCTCAGAGATATAAGAAAGCTCAGGATTTGTTTTACACATATTTAACCCCTTTTTTTGGCACTAAAGTACTTTCATAAATACTTCCATCATTTTGTTTTACTGGTACCGTGCTACTTTCAGATGAGTCTTGTGAGGCTTGTGGGCGTCCTAGAGTAGGGATCATCAAATAGATTCAGCTGCAGGCCGATTGCTTTTCTTGAGCGGATGGTCAGGGGGCTGGAACATAGTAAAAATTAATTTGTAGACTGCAAATTGACCGCAAGAAACCCAAACAGGTATAATGTTTGACTAAAATATAATCATTTCAAACCTAGCCTTAATTTGTATATGATCACATACATCACCCTATTATGCGTGGGAATACTTTGGAACAGATTTCCAAAATTAAAATCATTTGGAACTGATTTGTGTTTTTACAGTCTTTGATGTATTCTTTTTTCTCTGAAAAGTCAGCGGGGGACTCTGTCCTAGACCAAACCACCGACATGTACGTGTTTGTGAGAGTCGATGGTGGGGTCATTGTTATGATGAGTTTCTCGGTTATCAAGTAATCAAGGATGTAAGAATATAGTTAGACACTTTGTAGAAAGTTAATGCAAAGGTTTTATTAGTCGGTACCGGGTTAGATACAACACGGGCAGAGCTTTGCCTCTTGCTGTTTCCAACTAACTCTAACAAAGATCCACTCTCCCTTTTATACCCTTGGTTATCATTCCTTAACCTACATCTGGTAACCCTCCATGGGCACTCCCTTTCTCTGATGTTATTACCCTTTGCCCCAAGTCAGTATATCCTGTCCATCCATCCTGCTATCATAAACATCAGTAATCTCCTTTGACATAAGGAATGTAGACTCCATGGCCCCAAACCACTTATCTACTAACTCTAACCTGGTCCCCACGATACTATGACATCACTACAGTCATATTAGTGTGTAGCCCAAACTGTTCGGATGCTACATTCTTAGAAAAAAAGTGCTAAGTAGAACCATACAGGGTTTTTCCAGTTTGTCCCCATGGGGGAACCCTTTTTGGAGCTGGGTGGAACCCTTTGCAGAGGGTTCTATCTAGAACCCTCTATGTAGGGTTCTTCAAAGAACCCCCTGTATAAGGTTCTACCTAGGACCCTCTATGAAGCATTCTTCCTAGAACCCTCTATGAAGGGTTCTACCAAGAACAATTTTATCATCTAAAGGTTCTTCCTAGAAGCGTCTAAGAATGGTTCTACCTAGAACCCTTATATCTTTGGAGTGTTATTCCTAGAACCCTCTATGAACGGTTCCACCAGCGATATTAGCCTTTAACATTTTATTATTTATGACAAGACATTACATACAGTGGGGAGAACAAGTATTTGATACACTGCCGATTTTGCAGGTTTTCCTACTTACAAGCATGTAGAGGTCTGTAATTTCTATCATTGGTACACTTCAAAAATCCAGAAAATCACATTGTATGATTTTTAAGTAATTCATTTGCATTTTATTGCATGACAAGTATTTGATACATCTGTAAAGCAGAACTTTATATTTGGTACAGAAACCTTTGTTTGCAATTACAGAGATCATACGTTTCCTGTAGGTCTTGACCAGGTTTGCACACACTGCAGCAGGGATTTTGGCCCACTCCTCCATACAGACCTTCTCCAGATCCTTCAGGTTTCGGGGCTGTCGCTGGGCAATACGGACTTTCAGCTCCCTCCAAAGATGTTCTATTGGGTTCAGGTCTGGAGACTGGCTAGGCCACTCCAGGACCTTGAGATGCTTCTTACGGAGCCACTCCTTAGTTGCCCTGGCTGTGTGTTTCGGGTCGTTGTCATGCTGGAAGACCCAGCCACGACCCATCTTCAATGCTCTTACTGAGGGAAGGAGGTTGTTGGCCAAGATCTCCCGATACATGGCCCCATCCATCCTCCCCTCAATACGGTGCAGTCGTCCTGTCCCCTTTGCAAAAAAGCATCCCCAAAGAATGATGTTTCCACCTCCATGCTTCACGGTTGGGATGGTGTTCTTGAGGTTGTACTCATCCTTCTTCTTCCTCCAAACACGGCGAGTGGAGTTTAGACCAAAAAGCTCTATTTTTGTCTCATCAGACCACATGACTTTCTCCCATTCCTCCTCTGGATCATCCAGATGGTTTCTAATAATTGCACCAACAGTTGTTGCCTTCTCACCCAGCTGCTTGCCTATTGTCCTGTAGCGCATCCCAGCCTTGTGAAGGTCTACAATTTTATCCCTGATGTCCTTACACAGCTCTCTGGTCTTGGCCATTGTGGAGAGGTTGGAGTCTGTTTGATTGAGTGTGTGGACAGATGTATTTTATACAGGTAACGAGTTCAAACAGGTGCAGTTAATACAGGTAATGAGTGGAGAACAGGAGGGCTTCTTAAAGAAAAACTAACAGGTCTGTGAGAGCCGGAATTCTTACTGGTTGGTAGGTGATCAAATATTTATGTCATGCAATAAAATGCAAATTAATTACTTGAAAATCATACAATGTGATTTACTGGATTTTTGTTTTAGATTCCGTCTCTCACAGTTGAAGTGTACCTATGATAAAAATTACAGACCTCTACATGCTTTGTAAGTAGGAAAACCTGCAAAATCGGCAGTGTATCAAATATTTGTTTTCCCCGCTGTATATCATAAGGTCTTTCTTTGAGGGCCTAGGTACTGTATACCGTAACACAGTGGTCATGTAAACTGGCACAAACATCTCAGTAATGGGAGCAATAAATCCTACAGATTGGATTAGTGTAGAAAACTATGTTATTTATCTTTGTTTAGCATAAAATTTGTTTACCAATCAATGTACAGATATTACAGTAAAACAAACAATTCTGAAAATCTCCCTGGAATAGAGCATGCCGAGAAATATTTTGTATATGGTTCTATGTAGAACCCTTCCAAAGGATCCTTCTTGCCTTCCAAAGAATCATCAAAGAACGCTTTCTTCCAAAAACGGTTCTTAGGATGTTAAAGGTTCTAGGTAGAACCCTTTGCCTTACAAAGAACAGTTGTCTTCCAAAAAGGGTTCTTCTGATCAAAACAGTTCTTGGTAGAACCCTATCCCTCCGCAAATAACAATTTTCAAACCCTTTTTTCTAAGAGTGTACAGACGGCTGTACCGACTTCAGAGTCCCAAAACGGAGAACACCATCGTGTTTGTGAGAGTCTTATCTTTCCAGGGGGGGTCATATTAGTTTGTAGCCCAAACCCTCCGGACGCTACAGACGTTTTCGTGAGAAGACCAAGTTTCGGGATGTCTCCTGGTCTGACAATCACTACTGTAGCTCTGTCACTTTCCACCGCAGATGCGTAAGGCCGACATCGGCTGATGCGGTGGATTGAGACCCAGCCCATGCAGAACCCTCCAGATATTTCTAGCTTAAACAGATGGAATTTGATGGGGATTTTTTTATTATCATGCTAATTAGAATTGCGGACCTCGACTCTATGAGATGTTAAGCCCTTTTTTCTACTTACTCGAAGGTCGTTTCTGGAGCCATTGCTAACTACGAATTCAGGTGTGTGGAATGCAGATAGTGGTGGACACAAGAGGGAATCCACAGCACACAAGTTCTGTATTCCATGTCTTCTGTGTTCTGGGTTCCGGTAAGGAATGTTGTATGTTGGTGGTTAATCTCACACCTTTTGTGTTGATGATGTGTCAAAGGAAAGGCCTTGCATAAAAAAAGTCTGCCACCCCTGTAAGACTGGTACCCAACTAAAAGTCCTGACTTTCATCCAAGACTTTTGAGCATTGGCACAATATGGCTGCAGTAGCAAAGGACCTTGCACATAATGTCATCATTGTATGGTAATGTGAGATGAGAACCATGATGGGAAGACCAGGGGCTTTTTGTAATTCTGCCTGCCATCGCAACGTTGCGTCACTCTCTCGCGAATGGTGTTGCCATTACATGCAACAGTAAATATACTTTTTGTTTATATATTTTCCCTGCCACTGTTTTTGTTCTCTTCCTGTTGTGGTAGGCATCCTCCAGACAACCACCCCAAACTGATCTCCATGGCACACAAGGCCAGCCTTTTGATTCAAGAGCTTCTTTTCTTTCCTGTGTTCTATATATTTATTTTTCTATTTTCTTCTTCCTCTCTCTCTGATGTTGAAAAAGCTTTAGTGCATTCATGGGAAAGAGCTAGAGCTACAGCCCCTCCTCCAGCTTCCCTCCCTCCCTCCCCCCTCACTTCCTTCTCCTCCCGCTTCCGTCCCGCTTCCCTCCCTCTCCCTCCCCCCTTCTCCAGCTTCCCTCCCTCCCCCCTCACTTCCTCCTCCTCCCGTTTCCCCCCTCCGTTTCCTGCTTTACTCCCCCGCACTCCCTCCTCTGCCCCTCTCCATCACCAACTTCCCTCCCCCTCCCCCACTTCCCTCCCCTCCCCACTCACGCCCCCTCCTCCTGTTTCCCTCCCCCTCCCCCAATTCCCCCCCTTTCTACCTCCCACTGCTTCCCTCCACCCTCCCCCACTCCTCCTCCCACTTCCCTCTCCCTCCTACCTCTTCCCTCCCCCTTCTCACACTTTCCGCTTCCCACCCCCTCCCCCGCTTCTCCCGCTTCCCTCCCCCTCCTCACACTACCCACTCCCACCCTTCCGCTCCCCTACTCCCCCTCATCCAGCTTCCCTCTCCCTCCTCCTGCTTCCCTCCCACTCATCCAGCTTCCCTCCCCCTACCCCCAACTCTCCCCCGCTTCCCTCCCCCTCCTCCCACTTCCCTCCCCCTCCTCCGCTTTCCTCCCCGCTCTCAGTCTACCTCCTTACCACCCTCACCCCCCCCAGACACACACATTAATCCTTGCTTAGGCCTCAGTTTACAGATACAATGGGGCTTGGAGAATTGGACTTGGGATAATTGTGCTGCTATCCCATTTCGTCTGTAATGGAATCACTCATTGGGCCCCAGTCTGGCTTAGAGGAGATTGTCTTAACGGTGGTCTTGATCTCTTTCTCTTTCACCCTTTCTCCACTTTTTCACATTCATCTCCTCTTCTCCTTTCATTAGAGCAGCGTTTCCCAAACTCAGTGCTGGGGCCCCCCTTGGTGCACGTTGTGGTTTTTGCCCAAGGACAACACAGCTGATTCAAATAATCAACTAATCATCAAGCTTTGATTATTTGAATCAGCTGTGTAGTGCTAGAGCTAAAACCAAAACGTGCACCCCTTGAGATCCCCAGGACCGAGTTTGGGAAACGCTGTTTTTACAATGTCCAGAACCAGAATGTAGGAAAAACATATGTTGTTTTGTGACGGGGTAGAACCGTCAACCTATTGTGAATGCACCCTTGTTGGTCTGCCAGTGCCAGGTGTATGTGATTGTTAATTAAGGGTGTGGCCTTTTGTATAAAAGCCTTCCTGTTTGTGTCAATAAGGTGATCCCCTTACTATGTGCTGGTCAGCGGGAATTAGGAGGTTGGGAGCGGTGATGGTGGTTTTTAAGAAAGTAAGTATGACAAATAGGATTTATTGTATATAAAAAAGGTGGTGTAGTATTGGCTACAGGAATAGGTATTTATGTGTAAATCTCCCACGTTACATTTAGCATAGTTGGCAGGATTTACAAGACTATATAGGTTGACGGTTCTACCCCATCACACTTTAGTGGTAGGAACAATGAAAATTAGTCTTGTCAACAGTGATTTGAAAAAAGTAATGATAATTGACTTTATTGTGAAACGTATTGAGCGCTAACTACATACAGCCCTGAGGTAACCCACACCATGACCGCACCGCAACCTGCCAATCAGGACAGAGTGCTAACACAACCTGGCCCGCATGAATTTGAACCGAAACCCTATCAATTGTTTTCATTGTTATGACTAGTAGCTTACAGGCAGTATCCCCATGCATTCAACACAGCCTATTTCAAGGTTGTGATATAGCCTGAATGCATTAATTTTTTTGAAAAGTCATTCTTACCGCTTTGGCTAACTGATTTGGAACTATCAATCAAAACGGATTTGCATGCTGAGTGAAAATCCATCCAAGGATAACATCAACGATATCTTTCCAAACTTGTAACTTCACCTGTGAACTGTTTCCCATAATTTCCTTCCTCTCATTCTGTTCTCAAACGTTGCCACTTCGTGTAGGCCTAGCTACCTTATAGGGAGAAAATGGTGACTGTGAGACAGTAAGATGATGGGAAGGGAAAGTGGAGGGAAAGCAGGGTATGCTATACCACTGTCTGTGTGCACAAGCATCCTGTCTCAGTGCCAATTTTATTTGTATTTTTATTTAACTAGGCAAGTCAGTTAAGAACAAATTCTTATTTACAATGACGGCCTACACCGGCCAAACCCGGACGACGCTGGGCAAATTGTGCGCCGCCCTATGGGACTCCTAATCACGGCCGGTTGTGATACAGCCTGGAATCGAACCAGGGGGTCTGTAGTGACGCCTCAAGCACTGAGATGCAGTGCCTTAGACCACTGCGCCACTCGGGAGCCCAATCTGACAACAGAATGAAATTACAAGTTACAATTGTATTATCATGACTAAAACTGGAACAAACGGGCAACGTTTGTTTTTGAGTGCAACCCGGCCCGCAGACTTATAGAATGCTCAAAATTGACCCACCAACCGATGCAGGACTCTACCCTAAGGCAGGGTTTCCCAAACTCGGTCCTGGGGTCCCCCTTGGTGCACGTTGTGGTTTTTGACTTAGCACTACACAGCTGATTCAAATAACGACCTCATCAGCTTTGATTATTTGAATCAGCTGTGTAGTACTAGGGCAAAAAACAAAACATGTGTCGGTGCCATGTTGTGAAGGACTTTGGAAAAGCAGGAGCTGTGAAAATAGTGGCCACAATCAGGGTAATATACACAGGTGGCAATATGGAAGAACACCTGCTCTAACAACACCTGGCTGTTGAAGTTGGCAACCTCCTGGCCCTGGTGTCAGCAGCAGCGCAGTGGTCGTTCATCAGGAATGGTGAGTGGATGCAGATGGCTGGGAAACAACACTGTTACATGTGAAAATGGCAGATGCGAAAATGTATAGTACCAACCACAAAACAACGACACATAACAAATGGGTTCTGTCCAGTGAACTGTTACAGCATAGAGTCTGGAGCCCAATCAATGATTCTTGTTGCCACCACCCCCCGTTCTCCCCGGCGCATGCTTGAGGTGCTCTGCCATGGCACCCTTGATATCTTGATCGGTGCCTTCAGGTCCCACTTCTTTACTGCACCTGCAACATAAACAGGAAAGTGTACACTCAGGAGAGCAGAAATGTTGAATGAATGGCTTGAATTATTGCTGTCCTAACGGAGCAGGATGTTATAAAATATAATAAAATACAACTTTATTGACCATATGTTACAGCAAATAACAAAAATGTCTTCTCCCATCTGGAAAAAAAATCATGACAAACACATTTTTAGATGAAAACATATAGGAAATAATGTGAAATATTATAAAATTGGCCAAATAATGTATACATATTTTTTATATAACACATTTGTAATATATTACAACATACAGTATCTCACAAAAGTGAGTACATTCCTCACATTTTTTTAAATATTTGAGTATATATTTTCTTGTGACAACACTGAAGAAATTACACTTAGCTACAATGTAAAGTAGTGAGTGTACAGCTTGTATAACAGTGTAAATGTGCTGTCCCCTCAAAATAACTCAACACACAGCCATTAATGTCTAAACCGCTGGCAACAAAAGTGAGTACACCCCTAAGTGAAAATGTCAAAATATTTAAAATATATATGTGTATATATATATATATATATATATATAAAATGCATTGGAAAATATATTTAACGTATTACAAAAGACATGTTGAAATGCATTGAAGAATCTATTTTATTTTAGAACACATTTTTTTATGTATTTATCGATATATTTGTTTAATATAATTTAAAATGTATTTGGACAGTTTTTGAAAAATGCATTTCAACATGAATATGTAAGAAATATGTTTTTTAATTTAAATGTATGGCAAATACAGTGGGGAAAAAAAGTATTTAGTCAGCCACCAATTGTGCAAGTTCTCCCACTTAAGATGAGAGAGGCCTGTAATTTTCATCATAGGTACACGTCAACTATGACAGACAAAATGAGAAAAAAAAATCTAGAAAATCACATTGTAGGATTTGTAATGAATTTATTTGCAAATTATGGTGGAAAATAAGTATTTGGTCAATAACAAAAGTTTCCCAATACTTTGTTATATACCCTTTGTTGGCAATGACACAGGTCAAACGTTTTCTGTAAGTCTTCACAAGGTTTTCACACACTGTTGCTGGTATTTTGGCCCATTCCTCCATGCAGATCTCCTCTAGAGCAGTGATGTTTTGGGGCTGTCGCTGGGCAACACAGACTTTCAACTCCAAAGATTTTCTATGGGGTTGAGATCTGGAGACTGGCTAGGCCACTCCAGGACCTTTGAAATGCTTCTCACGAAGCCACTCCTTCATTGCCCGGGCGGTGTGTTTGGGATCATTGTCATGCTGAAAGACCCAGCCACATTTAATCTTCAATGCCCTTGCTGATGGAAGGTGGTTTTCACTCAAAATCTCACGATACATGGCCCCATTCTTTCCTTTACACGGATCAGTCGTCCTGGTCCCTTTGCAGAAAAACAGCCCCAAAGCATGATGTTTCCACCCCCATGCTTCACAGTAGGTATGGTGTTCTTTGGATGCAATTCAGCATTCTTTGTCCTCCAAACACGACGAGTTGAGTTTTTACCAAAAAGTTATATTTTGGTTTCATCTGACCATATGACATTCTCCCAATCCTCTTCTGGATCATCCAAATGCACTCTAGCAAACTTCAGATGGGCCTGGACATGTACTGGCTTAAGCAGGGGGACACGTCTGGCACTGCAGGATTTGAGTCTCTGGCGGCGTAGTGTTACTGATGGTAGGCTTTGTTACTTTGGTCCCAGCTCTCTGCAGGTCATTCACTAGGTCCCCCCGTGTGGTTCTGGGATTTTTGCTCACCGTTCTTGTGATCATTTTGACCCCACGGGGTGAGATCTTGCGTGGAGCCCCAGATCGAGGGTGATTATCAGTGGTCTTGTATGTCTTCCATTTCCTAATAATTGCTCCCACAGTTGATTTCTTCAAACCAAGCTGCTTACCTATTGCAGATTCAGTCTTCCCAGCCTGGTGCAGGTCTACAATTTTGTTTTTGGTGTCCTTTGACAGCTCTTTGGTCTTGACCATAGTGGAGTTTGGAGTGTGACTGTTTGAGGTTGTGGACAGGTGTCTTTTATACTGATAACAAGTTCAAACAGGTGCCATTAATACAGGTAATGAGTGGAGGACAGAGGAGCCTCTTAAAGTAGTTGTTACAGGTCTGTGAGAGCCAGAAATCTTGCTTGTTTGTAGGTGACCAAATACTTATTTTCCAGCATAATTTGCAAATAAATTCATTAAATCCTACAATGTGATTTTCTGGATTTTTTTTTCTCAATTTGTCTGTCATAGTTGACATGTACCTATGATGAAAATTACAGGCCTCTCTCATCTTTTTAAGTGGGAGAACTTGCACAATTGGTGGTTGACTAAATACTTTTTTCCCCCCACTGTATGTATAAATTGTGCAAATCATATTGTAATCAAATCATATCATCTTATTAATGAAACTTTAGTAGGCTAGCTAGCAAAGGATATGACAGAAGGATTCTACATGGCAGACCAATGCAAACTCATCTCCCAGCATGTCCAGCCCATCCATTATCTCAGCCAATCGTGGCTAAACCAACTAGGCTTGTCATTTAGCATTTTTATTTGTGTTTACGGATGGAAAACAAGTTTGTTATTAAGGCACATTAAAGTTCACCTGTTTCAGAAGGCATTTCTGCCCCAAAAATGTTTATTTTGATAAAACATGTATGTTTATGTTCAAATGCCTCTCCTGTGAAGAAGTGACGTGCGACATTAGTTTCCTGAAATGAGTAACATATATGGATCTGTGCCATTTACTTTGAACTGGACTTTGTTTACAGCATGAGCGGTCGTGAGTAGATGTGCTGCTTTGAGATCAAAGAGAGAGCTGCATGTAGCCACGTGTACACATTTTGTGTATATCCTTTGCTATTTAGTGAGTTATTAGCCCAGTAGTAGAAAATGTGTAGTCAGCAATAGGGGAGTGATTGCTTCCTACAAGAGCACAAAATGTGTACATTTCTAAACATCTTTGAAAAGCGAGTCATAGGCATTGTTGTGTTTTGAGACAGACTTTAATAAACGAAGTAGCCAATAGGCAGAGGGTAGCATAATTTGTCTGATTCTCTGTAATAATGGTATGGGAATAATAATGCAATTTATTTTGTAAAATGGTTTCTTGCATCAAACAACACATCATTTTCAGTCACCTCCTTGTCTGAAGGACAAGTGGATCAACAGGTTAATGTCAAGCCCAGCCTGTTTTGAAAAAAAAGTATCATGGAATGTAGGCCTACATTGCTACTGTAGGCTGAATGATAGAACAGCTATTTCCATGTTTAAATGTTATGGGACGCATTTTCTCCATTGTTTTTGATGGTAGGCCACTGGTAGGCCTATATTATGATCAAATAGCCACAGCAGCCTACTTGGCCACTGTTAAAACTGTAACTTAAAGCGGGTACATCCTCAGTGTTCACAGTAAATGCGCGCTGGAAGTTGCACAGAATTTTCACAATGTTTAAGTTTGCGCTCAGCAGACCTGACATTTGCTGAGTGCAACAACAAAAAATAGAGGGAACATTGCTACAGAGTCCAATGGCCATGAGCTTTACACCACTCCAGCCAATGCTTGTCATTTCCCATGGTTATCTTAGGCTTGTGTGCGGCTGCTCGGCCATGGAAACCCATTTCATGAAGCTCGTGATGAACAGTTATTGTGCTGAAGTTGCTTCCAAAGGCAGTTTGGAACTCAGTAGTGAGTGTTGCAACCGAGGACAGACAATTTTTACGCACTATGCACTTCAGCACTCGGCGGTCCCGTTCTGTGAGCTTGTGTGGTCTACCACTTCTTGGCTGAGCCATTGTTGCTCCTAGATGCTTCCACTTCACAATAACAGCACTTACAGTTGACCGGGCAGCTCTAGCAGGGCAGACATTTGATGAACTGACTTGTTGGAAAGGTGGCATCCTATGACGGTGCCACGTTGAAAGTCACTGAGCTCTTCAGTAAGGCCATTCTACTGCCAATGTTTGTCTATGAATATTGCATGGCTGTGCACTCGATTTTATACACCTGTCAGCAATGGGTGTGGCTGAAATAGCCGAATCCACTAATTTGAAGGGATGTCCACATACTTTTGTATATATAGTGTATATTGACGACACACACACATTCACATTCCATCACACTCTTCACATACACTGCTGCTACTCTCTGTTTAAGATCTATGCCTAGTCACTTTTACCCCTACTTACATGTACATATTACCTCAATTACCTCAACTATCCCGTACCCCTGCACATTGACTTGGTACCGGTACTCCTTGTTATGGAGTATCGGTTTTCTTACTTACTCGTTATTGATATCTTAGTGTCTTACAATTTTTCACAAGTAATTTTTCCAACAATTGTTTACAGACAGATTATTTCACTTATAATTCACTGTATCACAATTCCAGTGGGTCAGAAGTTTACATACACTAAGTTGACTGTGCCTTTAAACAGCTTGGAAAATTCCAGAAAATGATGTCATGGCTTTAGAAGCTTCTGATAGGCTAATTGACATCATTTGAGTCAATTGGAAGTGTACCTGTGGATGTATTTCAAGACCTACATTCGAAATCAGTGCCTCTTTGCTTGACATGGGAAAATCAAAAGAAATCAGCCAAGACCTCAGAAAAAAATTGTAGACCTCCACAAGTCTGGTTCATCCTTGGGAGCAATTTCCAAATGCCTGAAGGTACCACGTTCATCTGTACAAACAATAGTATGGAAGTATAAACACCATGGGACGACGTAGCTGTCATACCGCTCAGGAAGGAGACGCATTCTGTCTCCTGGAGATTAACGTACTTTGGTGCGAAAAGGGCAAATCAATCCCAGAACAACAGCAAAGGACCTTGTGAAGATGCTGGAGGAAACGGGTACAAAAGTATCTATATCCACAGTAAAACGAGTCCTATATCGACATAACCTGAAAGGCTGCTCAGCAAGGAAAAAGCCACTGCTCCAAAACCGCCATAAAAAAGCCAGACTACGGTTTGCAACTGCACATGGGGACAAAGATCGTACTTTTAGGAGAAATGTCCTCTGGTCTGATGAAACAAAAATAGAACTGTTTGGCCATAATGACCATCGTTATGTTTGGAGGAAAAAGGGGGTTGCTTGCAAGCTGAAGATCACCATTCCAACCGTGAAGCACGGGGGTGGCAGCATTATGCTGTGGGGTTGCTTTGCAGCAGGAGGGACTGGTGCACTTCACAAAATAGATGGCATAATGAGGAAGGAAAATTATGTGGATATATTAAAGCAACATCTCAAGGTCAGGAAGTTAAAGCTTGGTCGCAAATGGGTCTTCCAAATGGACTGATCCCAAGCATAATTCCAAAGTTGTGGCAAAATGGTTGAAGGACAACAAAGTCAAGGTATTGAAGTGGCCATCACAAAGCCCTGACCTCAATCCTATAGAAAATGTGTGGGCAGAACTGAAAAAGCGTGTGCAAGCAAGGAGGCCTAAAAACCTGACTCCGTTACACCAGCTCTGTCAGGAGGAATGGGCCAAAATTCACCCAACTTATTGCGGGAAGCTTGTGGAAGGCTACTTGAAACATTTGACCCAAGTTAAACTATTTAAAGGCAATGCTAACAAATACAAATTGAGTGTATGTAAACTTCTGACCCACTGGGAATGTGATGAAATAAATCATTCTCTCTACTATTATTCTGACATTTCACATTCTTAAAATAAAGTGGTGATCCTAACTGACCTAAGACAGGGAATGTTTACTAGGATTAAATGTCAGGAATTGTGAAAACTGAGTTTAAACGTATTTGGCTAAGGTGTATGTAAACTTCTGACTTCAACTGTATATGTAAACATTAACCGTCAAACAATGTCAATGTTTACCTTTGGATATGGATTACCTGGTGCAACATGTAAGATAGCCATGTCATTGTGTTTTTTGTTAAATGGGTTCGTAAACAACTTGAATGGACTTGAGGGAGAGAGAGTTTAGGCTATGCCATGTTGTCTTCAGGTGATTTTCTGTTTTAATATGTTTATTTCACATTAGCTGATGTATGTCAGTGGAACTATTCCTTATGGTGGGCTGTCATATTATATGATCATTTGTGTGTCTGTCAGCAAGAACAGTACTGTTGTTCCTCATTCTTCTTTTATTGGTCCACTTCTTTCCGATTTTGCTGGTGTAACTACTTATTTGAAATCTAATATGCCTACTTGGTTCTTTTGAAAAGAAATCACAAGAGGCTATACATTTTTGAAGGCATTACTGTTATACTATTCCAGGTATTCCTTAAAGAGGTAGGGTTTCAAGTGTCTCCGGAAGGTGGTCAGTGACTCCGCTGTCCTGGCGTCGTCGGGGAGCTTGCGAATAGCTTTGACTGGGCTGAGCGGGAACTGTGCTTCCGTAGAGGTAGGGGGGCTAGCAGGCCAGAGGTGGATGAACGTAGTGCCCTCATTTGGGTATAGGGTCTGATCAGAGCCTGAAGGTAAGGAGGTGCCGTTCCCCTCACAGCTCCGTAGGCAAGCACCATGGTTTTGGAGTAGATGCGAGCTTCAACTGGAAGCCAGTGGAGTGTGCGGAGGAGTGGGGTGACATGAGAGAACTTGGGAAGGTTGAACACCAGACGGGCTGCAGCGTTCTGGATAAGTTGTAGGGGTTTAATGGCACAGGCAGGGAGCCCAGCCAACAGCGAGTTGCAGTAATCCAGATGGGAGATGACAAGTGCCTGGATTAGTACCTGTGCCGCTTTCTGTGTAAGGTAGGGTCGTACTCTGCGAATGTTGTAGAGCATGAACCTGCAGGATCTGGTCACTGCTTTGATGTTAGCGGAGAACGACAGGGTGTCCAGGGTCAAGCCAAGGTTCTTTGCACTCTGGGAGGAGGACACAATGGCGTTGTCAACCGTGATGGCTAGATCATGGAGCGGGCAGTCCTTCCCCGGGAGGAAGAGCAGCTCCGTCTTGTCGAGGTTCAGCTTGAGGTGGTGATCCACATCAAGGGATAGTTGACCCACATGTTTTATTTGTTAATAACAATTCTTAGTAGAGCTCATCTCTCAATGTTCATCTCAAAGGGCACCAGATCGATTTATTTAGCTGTTCAAATTCCATTTTTCTTCTATCTTGCTGACTGACTAGTCCCATCTGGCCGGTCGGTAGACCGGTCCCATCTGGCCCGCTGTTTGACCGGTCCCATCTAGCCCGGCCGACTGGTCCTTTCAAGCTGGTCAACTGGTCCGACCGACTGGTCCCATCTGGCTGGCCGACCCTATCCGGCTGGCCGGACGACTGGTTCCATCTGGCCGGATGACTGGTACATTGTGGCCGGCTCCATCCGGCCCACTGGCCGACTGGTCCCATTCTCAACCGACTGGAACTATCTGGAGGGCTGACTGTTACCATCTGGCCAGCCAGTCACATCTGGCCGGCCAACTGCTCCTTTCAAGCCGTCAACTGGTCCGGCCGACCGGACCCATCTGGTACATTCTTGCCGTCCGACCGGTCCCATCTGGCTGGCCGACTGGTACTATCTGGTTATAGATTCTATTTAAAAAAAAAAATCCTAGCTGTGGATATTGTGTAGCTAGGCATAGCGTGTGGCAAATCTGTAAGTGAACAGCATAAACTCACTTATGAATACAAAACAGGCCTTTCTCAATATTTCAAATACCATCGCGGGAAAACACAGTTTGGAAAGCAAGTGGCTCCTGCTGAAAATATAAGTCTAATCTGTCTGATGTAAGCTACCAAAATATTTTATCAAATTCCAAATAGGCCTATAGAGCGAACATTGTTTTACAAAGTAAAACAAGAGAGATATAGGCCTTTGGCATGAGGGCATCGGCCATCTCTGTTGCTGTCGAGTGAGCTGCACATCGTTGGGTGAGTCAGTGAGTACGGTTACATGCACACACAATAAAATGTGGTCCTCTGTAGCTCAGCTGGTAGAGCACGGCGCTTGTAACGCTAAGGTAGTGGGTTCGATCCCCGGGACCACCCATACACAAAAAAATAAAAAAAATAATGTATGCACGCATGACTGTAAGTCGCTTTGGATAAAAGCGTCTGCTAAATGGCATATTATTATATTATTATAAAATGATTGTGGATAGTCAGATTTTAATATTGTTTGTTTCAAACTTCTGAGTGATAGGAAGCACGAGCACCAATCAGCCGACACCAATGCTCACACACCCGTCGTTGCTATGACAACTAGCGTAGCCATGTCAGCAAATTACTGCTGTCTGAACACACACAATTTGGTCACTTGTAACTTGCTGTTTGGACAGTCAGTATTCCACAACGGGTTTGAAAATCAAAACCGATTCGAGCATTAAGGCCTGCAGTGTGAAATGCTTAATCTCCTCATACTATAGCCTGTCTCCACACACCTAATCCTAGGCTATTGATGGATTCAATACAAGGTAGTTTTTATTGATCTCAGATTCTGTTTGTCAGTCAAAGTAGTCTGTCGTTTCAATCATTTGTGCGGTATAAAAAAAAGTCTCCAGTCATGTAAAATGATGTAGAATTGCATGAAGTGCTTTTATAAAAGGGCAAATTTTTCCCAGACCCTAGGCTACTAAAAATAAGCTGATAGCCTACCCTCTTTTCCTGATGTCAATCATGTCTTTAGGAGGGACTGTAACTAACTTGCTAATTTTGATGAGTGAGTGTGTTGTTGCTGAAATAAATAGGACTCTGATCAAAAATGTAATGTTCGATACACAGGAAGTTAGTATGTTATACATTTCGAGATATGAATTGTGAAAGCCCCCACGTACATCGAATTAGCATAATATAAAATTCCATCAGTTTAAGCTAGAGATATATATTTTTGCGTTGGTTGCGTCTCAATCCACCGCATCCGCTGATGTAGCACTTCCACATCTGTGGTGAAAGGTTTGTCAGACCATGAGACATCCCGAAAATCGGTCTTCTCACAAAATCGTCTGTAGCGTCCGAACAAACTGTTATGACCCCTCTATGGAAAGATGAGACTCTCACTAACACGATGGTGTTCTCCGATTTGGGGACTTGTCTGAAGTCAGTACAGCTGATCGGCCAACTTCTGTCTGTAGCGTCTGAACAGTTTGGGCTACACACTAATATGACCCCTCTGTGGAAAGGTGAGACTCTCACGAAAACGTACACATTGGTTATTATGCTCACAGACCTCTCAAGACTCGTCTGAAGGTCTCCCGGTACCAGTTTTTATGGAAGCATATAGTATATGGAGACTGTTTAGTGCCAAAAAAGAAGGGGTTAAATACATGTAAAAATAAAATGTTCATCTTTCTTATATCTCTCATACATCTCTCATACACTTCAAAACAAACTTCCTTTTGATTTCTTTGGAGGGGACTATCTGTTGGTCCATGTAGTGAATCTGTTAATCAATGCGTTTGTATGGGCTAATAGCATTCAGGCCAAATATGGGGCGGCAGGTAGCTTAGTGGTTAAGAGTGTTGTGCCAGTAACCGAAAGGTCGCTGGTTCTAATCCCCTAGGTGAAAAATCTGTCAATGTGCCCTTGAGCAAGGCACTTAACCCTAATTGCTCTGGATAAGAGCGTCTGCTAAATGACTAAAATGTAAATAACATTTTTCATCAAATATAGTTTTTTACATCATTTTCTTGATTCTTCAAGGGGTCTTAACTCCAAATCAAATAGCAAAATGATCCTTGGTGTGACCTTCTATAAAAAACAATTCCATATAGCTTAATAGAACCCCCCCCTTCCCCCAGTTTATGTAGACATAAAAAGGTTGTTCTTTGCAGAGTACAGTACAGAGGGCGTTAATGAAGTCGGTGAGAATCAAGTTCTTTCTCATTATTGTCCATCAGGGGGCACTGTAGCCCTTCAGAACCACCTCGCCTATAAAAGTAACTCCCTTGAAACATGTCTGAGGCATAATTTCATTGGTCAAAGCATACAATGATTTAGGCATTATGCAGCAGGAGTAATACCAAGCTGGCAAATAGGTGATTTCTTGTGAAGCAAAAATGTGATGTACAAAGAAGAATATTAAACATGTATTTTTATACTGTTGTTGACGCTATTTTGCTAAACAAAATGTTACAGTATGGCCCGTTGTTACACTAACGTAGAACTTTTGGATTGCAGAGTGAAAAAAAGAGAGGTGAAAAGCAAGTGTGAGGGGAGGATGTGCAGGTTTATCCATTGCCAATTGTGGGTGACCTGCAAGGGTGGATAGTGAACAACCTTATGGTTTCCATAGTAATTACCTCAGCACACACCTCTTGTGAGTCACTTGTTTGCACTGTCTTTTACTCAGAGGGAGCTATGTGTTTAGCTACATGTAAAACAAGAGGAGGGGATATAGTAGACAATGAGAGGATGGAGACATGGAAAAAGAAAGAAGAGCGAGAAGGAGAGAGAGCGAGCGAGAAGGAGAGAGTGAGCGAGAAGGAGAGAGAGCGAGCGAGGAGAGAGTGAGCGAGAAGGAGGGAGAGAGAGTGAGCGAGAAGGAGGGAGAGCGAGCGAGAAGGAGAGAGAGAGAGCGAGCGAGAAGGAGGGAGAGAGAGCGAGCGAGAAGGAGGGAGGGAGAGCGAGCGAGAAGGAGAGAGAGAGAGCGAGCGAGAAGGAGGGAGAGAGAGCGAGCGAGAAGGAGGGAGAGAGAGCGAGCGAGAAGGAGGGAGAGCGAGAGGGAGAATGAAAGAGTGAGAAGGAGAGAGGGAGAGGAGAGAAGAGAGAGAAGGGGGGGGGAAAACAAAGGTCTTTGTGATTAACCTTTTGCTCTGTAGGAGACCCAGTGTAGGAGACCCAGTGTAGGAGACCCCTTTCTTCAGGTTTGACGAGAAGGGAAGACCAGTTACACACTATCCTAACTGCTGTGACTGTGGCTTAGACGTTGCAGATCTGACCAACACCATATACCTGATGGCTTCACAATAGAAACTAAGTCCGTTCAACAAGACAGTCTTTTTCAGCTTCATATATATTTATTAATATTAGCTAACAATCCGAAAGCGTTGTTGAAGACTAACTGTTAAAAGCTGAACATGGTTTGTGCAGACATCTTCCTTAAATACACATATGAGTCAAAGCCATTGTAACAAGCAATGCGATTGCGGACCATGATTATCACTACTGAAATTACCCCTTCCATTGCTGTGAAGAGCAGGCTGTTTAGCAGTCACTAAGTAACATACATTCCCACTCGTGTGCCAGTTTTGTGCTGAATCAACTCTCCTACCCACACTAAAGCTAATTAATGCTGTAGCTTTGCTGGTTAATTGGGGCCCTAAACAATCGGAAGGCACATTGCCCCCTTGATACAAGCTTTCTTTACAATAGGAGCATTTGTTAATTCCAACTCCAGCCTCTGTTTATTCTCATCCCCCACTCCTCTCTCTCTCTCTTTCTGTCTCTCTAATTGCTCTATGACCCCATCTCTCTTTATTTACCCCTCTCTCTCTTGCACTCTCTCCCTCTGCCATCTCTCTGTGCCTCCCCCATCTCCACCCCCCCTCTCTCTACCTCCATAAGAGGAGTGAGGGTAAAGATGGCTGACATGTTGTGTCCCTGCTCACTGCTCCACCCTGCTCCCAGTCTGCTCCTCCACCCTGCTCCCAGTCTGCTCCTCCACCCTGCTCCCAGTCTGCTCTACGACCCTGCTCCCAGTCTGCTCCTCCACCCTGCTCCCAGTCTGCTCCTCGACCCTGCTACCAGTCTGCTCCTCGACCCTGCTCCCAGTCTGCTCTACGACCCTGCTCCCAGTCTGCTCCTCGACCCTGCTCCCAGTCTGCTCCTCGACCCTGCTCCCAGTCTGCTCCTCGACCCTGCTCCCAGTCTGCTCCTCGACCCTGCTCCCAGTCTGCTCTACGACCCTGCTCCCAGTCTGCTCCTCGACCCTGCTCCCAGTCTGCTCTACGACCCTGCTCCCAGTCTGCTCCTCCACCCTGCTCCCAGTCTGCTCCTCCACCCTGCTCCCAGTCTGCTCCCTCCACCCTCCTCCCAGTCTGCTCCTCCACCCTCCTCCCAGTCTACTCCTCCACCCTCCTCCCAGTCTGCTCCTCCACCCTCCTCCCAGTCTGCTCCTCCACCCTCCTCCCAGTCTGCTCCCTCCACCCTCCTCCCAGTCTGCTCCCTCCACCCTCCTCCCAGTCTGCTCCCTCCACCCTCCTCCCAGTCTGCTCCCTCTACCCTCCTCCCAGTCTGCTCCTCCACCCTCCTCCCAGTCTACTCCTCCACCCTCCTCCCAGTCTGCTCCCTCCACCCTCCTCCCAGTCTACTCCTCCACCCTCCTCCCAGTCTGCTCCTCCACCCTCCTCCCAGTCTGCTCCTCCACCCTCCTCCCAGTCTGCTCCTCCACCCTCCCAGTCTGCTCCTCCACCCTCCCAGTCTGCTCCTCCACCCTCCCAGTCTGCTCCCTCTACCCTCCTCCCAGTCTGCTCCCTCCACCCTCCTCCCAGTCTACTCCTCCACCCTCCTCCCAGTCTGCTCCTCCACCCTCCCAGTCTGCTCCCTCTACCCTCCTCCCAGTCTGCTCCCTCTACCCTCCTCCCAGTCTGCTCCCTCTACCCTCCTCCCAGTCTGCTCCCTCTACCCTCCTCCCAGTCTGCTCCCTCCACCCTCCTCCCAGTCTGCTCCTCCACCCTCCTCCCAGTCTGCTGCTCCACTCTGCTCCCAGGTTCTGGCACCAATTAAAGCCTTAAACAACCATCAAACTAAAGCGACATGCAGGGGCCAACTACGCAACATCCCCAGTGGGAAGACTTTCAGAAATGTGGAGAGCGAGAGCAGGGGGAAGGAGGTGGAAGAGGGTGTGTACTTGTGTATGTGTTCATAAAATCTGGGTGCGTTTATGGGTCTATGCAAAAGCCTTGAAGACAGAACTGAATCACACACACACACTAGCTTCAGGGGTCTAAAGCAGGGGTCTAAAGCATGGCTAGAACAGCAGGTCCTACCAGTGCTCGTTTTCATTATTGATCCCTGTAATATTGACCAGGGGAGTGTGTATCAGTGAGGCCATCCTCCCAACTGGCTGTATCTCTTCAATAATCATCTCATTGTTCCAGGCTATCACATGCAATAAGTACACATAGAGATACTTCCACACAAAGCAGGCATGCAGAAAGTGATACACCCTCATTCATACACCCTCTTTCATACACCCTCTTTCATACACCCTCACTTTCAAGGCTTTCTTGTCTAGCGAAGATTCTTGAATCCATGGTAAATGTTTTCTATCTGAGAAATGTATTTTGAATGTAAACCAATCAGGGTTTAGGCCTGGGCATAACACTATTACAGCAACCAATTTAGTTGTTAATGATCTTGCCAATGCTTTAGACACTAAAATGAAATGTGCTGCTTTGTTTGTGGACCTGTCAAATGCTTTTGATACTGTTGATCATGCTATTTTATTGAATAAGTTGTCCTCAATAGGCATGAGCTCTGACACCTGTTCATGGTTTCATGATTATCTTAGTGACAGAACTCAGGCCATCGTGATTGATAGGGTTAAGTACATAAAGGTGTACCACAGGGGTCGATTTAGGGACCTGTTATCTTTTTTTATATAAACACCATTGGTCAATTTTAAACTTAATCTACATGCAGATGATCCTATTATGTATGCTATTGCCCTGACTGTTGATCTGGCTGTGTCAAAAATACTGTCTGATTTTATATCTATGCAGGAATCCCTTGCTGATTTAAAACTTGTGCTTAATACCGACAAAACAAAATACATGTTGTTTTTAAGAATGTTTCAGATTAACTGTTCACTCATTAGATGGTTCTCCAATCGAACGTGTTCCTGCATATAAATACTTAGGCATTTGGATTAATATGGATTTTACCTTTAAAAAAGATATACTGTTGAAGTTGGAAGTTTACATACACCTTAGCCAAATACATTTAAACTCAGTTTTTCACAATTCCCGACATTTAGTCCTAGTAAAAATTAGGATCACCACTTTATTTTAAGAATGTGAAATGTCAGAATAAAAGTAGAGTGATTTATTTCAGCTTTTATTTCTTTCATCACATTCCCAGTGGGTCAGAAGTTTACATTCACTCAATTAGTATTTGGTAGCATTGCCTTTAAATTGTTTAACTTGGGTCAAAAGTTTCGGGAGCCTTCCACAAGCTTCCCACATCAAGTTGGGTGAATTTTGACCCATTCCTCCTGACAGAGTGGGTGTAACTGAGTCAGGTTTGTAGGCCTCCTTGCTCGCACACGCCTTTTCTGTTCTGCCCACAAATGTTCTATAGGATTGAGGTCAGGGCTTTATGATGGCCACTCCAATACCTTGACTTTGTTGTCCTTAAGCCATTTTGCCACAACTTTGGAAGTATGCTTGGGGTCATTGTCCATTTGGAAGACCCATTTGCGACCAAGCTTTAACTTCCTGACTGATGTCTTGAGATGTTGCTTCAATATATTCACATAATGATGCCATCTGTTTTGTGAAGTGCACCAGTCCCTCCTGCAGCAAAGCACCCCCACAGCATGATTCTGCCACCCTCGTTCTTCATGGTTGGGATGGTGTTCTTCGGCTTGCAAGCAACCCCCTTTTTCCTCCAAACATAACTATGGTCATTATGGGCAAACAGTTATATTTTTGTTTCATCAGACCAGAGGACATTTCTCCAAAAAGTCTGATCATTGTCGCATGTGCAGTTGCAAACCGTAGTCTGGCTTTTTTATGGCGGTTTTGGAGCATTGGCTTCTTCCTTGCTGAGCGGCCTTTCAGGTTATGTCGCTATAGGACTCGTTTTACTGTGGATATAGATACTTTTGTACCTGTTTCCTCCAGCATCTTCACAAGGTCCTTTTGCTGTTGTTCTGGGATTGATTTGCACTTTTCGCACCAAAGTACATTCATCTCTAGGAGACAGAACGCGTCCCTTTCCTGAGCGGTATGACGGCTGCGTGGTCCCATGGTGTTTATACTTGCATACTATTGTTTGTACAGATGAACTTGGTACCTTCAGGCATTTTGAAATTGCTCCCAACAATTTTTTTTCTGAAGTCTTGGCTGATTTTCTTTTGATTTTCCCATGATGTCAAGCAAAGAGGCACTGAGTTTGAAGGTAGGCCTTGAAATACATCCACAGGTACACATCCAATTGTGTCATGGACAAAGTAGATGTCCTAACCGACTTGCCAAAACTATAGTTTGTTAACAAGAAATTTGTGGAGTGGTTGAAAAACAAGTTTTAATAACTCCAACCTAAGTGTATGTAAACTTCCGACTTCAACTGTAGATGAGCTGGTTAAGAAGCTAAGATTTAGAGTTGACTTTTTATACAGAAACAGATCTTGCCTTTCTCTAAGCAGTTGGATGCAGATTATTTAGTCAACCTTTTTATCTGTTCTTGATTATGGTGATATTATTTATCAAAGTGCAGCTACTACTACTCTTAAACCTTTGGATGCCATCTACTGTAGTGCCCTTCATTTTGTTACTCATCACTGTATCAAAACTGTCACCTGTATCAAAATGTTGGTGGACGCTGAAGACCCGTAGATCTCTACATTACACCCTTCATAAACTTCCGCCGTATCTAACTTTGCTGTTGTAGTATAGATATCTGAGTTGCCTATTCACAGGATTGGTTAACTCTTGGGTACAGGAACAATGCTTCAAGATGGCCACCATTGTTCCTGTACCCAAGAAAGCAAAGGTAACTGAACTAAATGACCATCGCCCCATAGCACTCACCTCTGTCATCATGAAGAGCTTTGAGAGACTAGTCAAGGATCATGTCACCTCTACCTTACCTGTCACCCTAGACCCACTTCAATTTGCTTACCGCCCCAATAGATCCACAGACGATGCAATCGGCGTCACTATCCCATCTGGACAAGAGGAATAACTATGTAAGAATGCTGTTCATTGACTATAGCTCAGCATTCATTTACATTTTAGTCATTTAGCAGACGCTCTTATCCAGAGCGACTTACAGGAGCAATTAGGGTTAAGTGCCTTGCTTAAGGGCACATCGACAGATTTTTCACCTAGTCGGCTTGGGGATTAGAACCAGCGACCTTTCGGTTACTGGCACAACGCTCTTACCCACTAAGCTACCTGCCGCCTTTAACACCATAGTACCCTCCAAGCTCATCATTAAGCTCGAGGCCCTGGGTCTGAACCCCACCCTGTGCAACTGGGTCCTGGACTTCCTGACAGGCCGCCCCCAGGTGGTGAAGGTAGGAAACAACATCTCCACTTCGCTGATCCTCAACACTGGGGCCCCACAAGGGTGCGTGCTCAGCACCCTCCTGTACTCCCTGTTCACCCATGACTGCTTGGCCAAGCACGCCTCCAACTCAATCATCAAATTTGCAGACGACACAACAGTAGTAGGCTTGATTACCAACAATGATGAGACCGCCTACAGGGAGGAGGTGAGGGCTCTGGGAGTGTGGTGCCAGGAAAATAACCACTCAACGTCAACAAAACAAAGGAGATGATCGTGGACTTCAGGAAACAGCAGAGGGTGCACCCCCCTACCCACATCGACGGGACCACAGTGGAGAAGGTGGAAAGCTTGAAGTTCCTTGACGTACACATCACTGACAAATTGAAATGGTCCACCCACGCATACAGTGTGGTGAACAAGGTGCAACAGAGCCTCAACCTCAGGAGGCTGAAGAAATTTGGCTTGGCACCTAAAACCCACAAACTTTTACAGATGCACAATTGAGAGCATCCTGTCGGGCTGTATCACCGCCTGGTACAGCAACTGCACCGCCCGCAACCGCAGGGCTCTCCAGAGGGTGGTGCAGTCTGCCGAACGCATTACCGGGGGCAAGCTACCCGCCCTCCAAGACACCTACAGTACCCGATGTCACAGGAAGGCCAAAAAGATCATCAAGGACATCAACCACCTGAGCCACTGCCTGTTCACCCCGCTATCATCCAGAAGGCGAGGTCAGTACAGGTGCATCAAAGCTGGGACCGAGATAATGAAAAAACGCTTCTATCTCAAGGCCATCAGACTGTTAAATAGCCATCACTAGCACATTAGAGGCTGCTGCTGCCTATTGAAATCACTGGCCACTTTAAGAAATGGAACACTAGTCACTTTAATGTTTACATATCTTGCACTACTCATCTCATATGTACAGTTGAAGTCGGAAGTTTACATACACTTAGGTTGGAGTCATTAAAACTCGTTTTTCAACCACTCCACAAATTTCTTGTTAACAAACTATAGTTTTGGCAAGTCGGTTAGGACATATACTTTGTGCATGACACAAGTAATCTTTCCAACAATTGTTTCCAGACAGATTATTTCACTTATAATTCAATGTATCTCAATTCCAGTGGGTCAGAAGTTTACATACACTAAGTTGAATGTGCCTTTAAACAGCTTGGAAAATTCCAGAAAATGATGTCATGGCTTTAGAAGCTTCTGATAGGCTAATTGACATAATTTGAGTCAATTTGAGGTGTACCTGTAGATGTATTTCAAGGCCTACCTTCAAACTCAGTGCCTCTTTGCTTGACATCATGGGAAAATCAAAAGAAATCAGCCAAGACCTCAGAAAAAAAAAATACGCAAGTATAAACGCCATGGGACCACGCAGCCGTCATACCGCTCAGGAAGGAGACGCGTTCTGTCTCCTAGAGATGAACGTACTTTGGTGCGAAAAGTGCAAATAAATCCCAGAACAACAGCAAAAGACCTTGTGAAGATGCTGGAGGAAACAGGTACAAAAGTATCTATATCCACAGTAAAACGAGTCCTATATCGACGTAACCTGAAAGGCCACTCAGCAAGGAAGAAGGCACTGCTCCAAATCTGCCATAAAAAAGCGAGACTACAGTTTGCAACTGCACATGGGGACAAAGATCGGACTTTTTGGAGAAATGTCCTCTGGTCTGATGAAACAAAAATTTAACTGTTTGGCCACAATGACCATCGTTATGTTTGGAGGAAAAAGGGGGTTGCTTGCAAGCCGAAGAACACCATCCCATCCGTGAAGCACGGGGGTGGCAGCATCATGGTGTGGGGTTGCTTTGCTGCAGGAGGGACTGTTGCACTTCACAAAATAGATGGCATCATGAGTAAGGAAAATTATGTGGATATATTGAAGCAACATCTCAAGATAGCATTCAGGAAGTTAAAGCTTGGTCACAAATGGGTCTTACAAATGGACAATGAACCTAAGCATACTTCCAAAGTTGTGGTAAAATGGCTTAAGGACAACAAAGTCAAGTCAATCCTATAGAAAATGTGTGGGCAGAACTGAAAAAGCATGTGCGAGCAAGGAGGCCTACAAACCTGACTCAGTTACACCAGCTCTGTCAGGAGAAATGGGCCAAAATTCACCCAACTTATTGTGGGAAGCTTGTTGAAGGCTATCCGAAACGTTTGACCCAAGTTAAACAATTTAAAGGCATTGCTACCAAATACTAATTGAGTGTATGTAATCTTCTGACCAACTGGGAATGTGATGAAATAAATAAAAGCTGAAATAAATCACTCTACTACTATTCTGACATTTCACATTCTTAAAATAAAGTGGTGATCCTAACTGACCTAAGATAGGGAATTTTTACTAGGATTAAATGTCAGGAATTGTGAAAAACTGATTTTAAATGTATTTGGCTAAGGTGTATGTAAACTTCCGACTTCAACTGTATTCTATTCTATAATATTCTACTGTATCTTAGTCAATGCCGCTTCGTCATTGCTTGTCCATATATGTATATATTCTTAAATTCCATTCCTTACTAGATTTGTGTGTATTGGGTATATGTTGTGAAATTGTTAGATATTACTTGTTAGATATTACTGCACTGTCGGAGCTAGAAGCACAAGCATTTTGCTACACCCGCAATAACATCTGCTAAACACGTGTATGTGACAAATACCGATTTGAGGTTCTCAGGGTCTCCACCGAGCTAGGTAAATCTGCTTTTAGTTTTAATGCACCATACTGCTGGAACAAAATCCAAAATACATTTCATCTTGATGTTTCGGTGCCATTCGGGCAATTTAATGTATTGATTGAGGACTTATTTGTGGAGGAATGTAACTGTTTTTTTTCTGGGTGATTTTGTGATTGTTTTATTTGTGCTTCCCATGACTGTTTTAATGTGTGTGTGTGTATCTCTCTCTTTCTTTCTTTCTCTTTCTCTCTCTCAATCAATCAATCTTGGGTATAATTTGTATATTTATGTTGTATTATACAGGGTGCATTTGAAAAAGAGACCTAGGTCTCAATATGTCTTACAATAAAGGTTGAATAAATAAATACAAATACACTCTTACTCATACACCTTCACTCCCTCACCCATACACCCTCACTAATAAACTCTCACTTATGCACCCTCACCCTCACTCATACACCCTCACCCTTACTCATACACCCTCACTCAAGATAAGTACTGTGCCGGGTCAGAACATAGTCATTCAGGTAAAGTTGATTGTCTGCAGAATTCATAAGAAGCTTTGCATTGTGCCACTATTTTTTCAACTTTGTTTGTAATAAGCCAGTAATAATGTAGACATTAATTAGCAGCCAAATGAAGAAATGTAAGTGGTGTCAACTAACTCTTCAGATGTTACAACATACAGTGCTTACGGAAAGTATTCAGACCCCTTCACTTTTTCCACATTTTGTTAAGTTACAGCCTTATTCTAAAATGAATTACATTGTTTTGTTCCCTAATGAATCTACACAGAACACCCCATAATGACAAAGCAAAAACTGGTTTTTAGAAATTTTTACAAATGTATTAAAAAGAAAAAACAGTAATCACATTTCCATAAGTATTCAGACCCTTTACTCAGTACTTTGTTGAAGCACGTTTGGCAGCGATTACAGCCTTGAGTCTTCTTGGGTATGACGCTACAAGCTTGGGGCATTCTTCTCTGTAGATCCTCTCAAGCTCTGTCAGGTTGGATAGGGAGCGTTGCTGTATAGCTATTTTCATGCCTCTCCAGAGATGTTCGATCGGATTGAAGTCTGGGCTCTGGCTGGGCCACTCAAGGACATTGAGACTTGTCCCGAGGCCACTCCTACGTTGTATTGGCTGTGTGCTTAGGGTCGTTGTCCTGTTGGAAGGTGAACCTTCGTCCCAGTCTGAGGTCATGAGCGCTCTGGAGTAGATTTTCATCAAGGATCTTTCTGTACTTTGCTCCGTTCAACTTTCCCTCAATCCTGACTAGTCTCCCAGTCCATGCCACTGAAAAACATCCCCACAGCATGACACTGCCACCACCATGCTATTGGCCAGGTGATGAACGGTGCCTGGTTTCCTCCAGACGTGACCCTTGGCATTCAGGCCAAAGAGTTCAATCTTGGTTTCATCAGACCAGAGACTCTTGTTTCTTATGGTCTGAGAGTAATTCAGGTGTCTTTTGGCAAACTCCAAGCAGGCTGTCATGAGCCTTTTACTGAGGAGTGGAATCTGTCTGGCAACTCTAACATAAAGGCCTGATTGGTAGAGAAACTCTGGAGCTCTGTCAGAGTGACCATCAGGTTCTTGGTCACCTCCCTGACCAAGGCCCTTCTCCCCCGATGGCTCAGCTTGGCTGGGCGGCCAGCTCTAGGAAGAGTCTTGGTGGTTTGAAACTTCTTCCATTTGAGAATGATGGAGGCCACTGTGTTCTTGGGGACCTTCAATTCTGCAGAATTTTTTGGTACCCTTCCCCAGATCTGTGCCTCAACATAATCCTGTCTCGGAGCTCTACGGACAATTCTTTCGACCTCATGGCTTGGTTTTTGCTCTGACATGCACTGTCAACTGTGGAACTTTATATAGACAGGTGTGTGCCTTTCCAAATCATGTCCAATCAATTGAATTTACCACAGGTGGACTCCAATCAAGTTGTAGAAACATCTCAAGGATGATCAATGGAAACACGATGCACCTGAGCTCAATTTTGAGTCTAATATCAAAGGGTCTGAATACTTATGTAAAAAAGGTATGTTTGCAAAAATGTCTAAACCTGTTTTTGCTCTGTCATTAACAAAATGTTGAAAATGTGAAGGTGTCTGAATACTTTCCGAATGCACTGTATATACATTTTAAATACATTCTGTAATATATGTCGGAATGTATTTAAAATATATTAAAGAAATGTGTTTGTATACATTATTTGACCAATTTTTTATATTTCACATGTATCCAATTTTTTAAAATATAAAATGTTATTTTGTATGCTTTTTTCCCCCCAGATGGTCAAAGACATTTTCGTTATTTGCTGTCACATATGGTTAATAAAGTTGTATTTTATTATATTTTATAACATCCTGCTTCGTTAGGACAGCAATAATTCAAGCCATTCATTCAAAATTTCTGCTCTCCTGAGTGTACACTTTCCTGTTTATGTTGCAGGTGCAGTAAAGAAGTGGGACCTGAAGGCACCGATCAAGATATCAAGGGTGCCATGGCAGAGCACCTCAAGCATGCGCCGGGGAGAACGGGGGGTGGTGGCAACAAGAATCATTGATTGGGCTCCAGACTCTATGCTAGAGGTGTAACAGTTCACTGGACAGAACCGGTTTGTTATATGTCGTCGTTTCGTGGTTGGTTTAAAGTTTTGGTTTTACTATGCATTTTTGCATCTGCCGTTTTCACATTTAACAGTGTTGTTTCCCAGCCATCTGCATCCACTCACCATTCCTGATGAACGACCACTGCGCTGCTGCTGACCCCAGGGCCAGGAGGTTGCCAACTTCAACAGCCAGGGATTGTTAGAGCAGGTGTTCTTCCATATTGACACCTGTGTTAGTTACCCTGATTGTGGCCACTATTTTCACATCTCCTGCTTTTCCAAAATCTCTCATAACATGGCACCGAACACACATTTAGTTTTTTGCCCTAGCACTACACAGCTGATTCAAATAATCAAAGCTTGATGATGAGGTGGTTATTCGAATCAGCTGTGTAGTGCTGAGGTAAAAACCACAACGTGCACCAAGGGGGACCCCAGGACCGAGTTTGGGAAACCCTGCCTTAGGGTAGAGTCCTGCATCGGTTGGTTGCGCCAATTTTGAGCATTCTATAAGTCTGCGGGCAGTGTTGCAATCAAAAACAAACATGTCACCCGTTTGTTGCGGTTTTAGCCATGACAATAAAATTGTAACTTGTAATTTCATTATTTTGTCAGATTGGCACTGAGACAGGATGCTTGCGCACACAGACAGTGGTATAGCTTTCCCTCCACTTTCCCTTCCCATCATCTTACTTTCTCACAGTCACCATTTTCTCCCTATAAGGTAGCTAGGCCTACACGAAGTGGCAACGTTTGAGAACAGAATGAGAGGAAGGAAATTATGGAAAACAGTTCACAGGTGAAGTTACAAGTTTGGAAAGATATCGTTGATGTTATCCTTGGATGGATTTTCACTCAGCATGCATATCCGTGTTGATTGACAGTTCCAAAACAGGCAATTCCTTCGACCTCATGGCTTGGTTTTTGCTCTGACATGCACTGTTAACTGTGGGACCTTATATAGACAGGTGTGTGACTTTCCAAATCATGTCTAATCAATCAAATTTACCACAGGTGGACTGCAATCAAGTTTTAGAAACATCTCAAGGATGATCAATGGAAACAGGATGCACCTGAGCTCAATTTCGAATCTCATAGCAAACGGTCTGAATACTTATGTAAATAAGGTATTTCTGTTTTATTTTTTATAAATGTGCAAAAATGTCAGAACCCGTTTTCGCTTTTGTCATTATGGGGTATAGTGTGTATATCAGGGGTGTCAAACATCCGGCCCGCGGGCCGGATCAGGCCCGCAAACGGGTTTAATCCGGCCCGCGAGATGATTAAAAAAAAAAAAAAAGTTTTTTTTTTTTTTTTTTTTGTAAAGTATAAAAAAGCGCTGCAATTTTTCAATAAAATAAACTGCTGTTCCAATTGCGTCCACTGGATGGCGCAATAGCAATTGTGTTAAGCAAGCAAACTGTTACGGCTTCTACTTTTAACATTATGTGCTTTGGCACCCTCATTGCCCCAATATGTCTCTGTCAAAAAAGAGAAAAGTGGACGCAGAGTGCAGAGTGTTCCAAGAAAAATTGTCATCCTATTTATTCACGGAATTGAATGGGAAAGCTGTATGTTTGGTGTGTTCAGAGCATGTTGCAGTGCCGAAAGAATATAACCTTCGTCGCCACTATGTGAGTCTTCATGCCGACAAATATGACAACTTTCAAGGACAGCGGAGATGAGAGAAGGTGAATGAACTGTTGGCGGGTCTGAAGAAACAGCAGTCTGTGTTTACTCACAGCCGAGACATCAGTGACGCTGCAGTGAAAGCTAGCTACCTCATTGCTAATGAAATCGCAGTGGCTTCAAAACCATTTAGTGAGGGTTAATTTGTAAAAACATGCATGATGAAGGCAGCGGAGATTGTGTGCCCTGAAAAGCGGCAGGCTTTTTGCAAATATCAGCCTGACAAGAAACACAGTTGCAGACAGGATTTCCGATCTTTCAGTGGATTTGGACAGCCAGTTGAAGCAAAAGTAAAGTCATTTATTGCGTTTTGGTTGCAATTGATGAAAGCACGGACATTACAGATGTTGCACAACTGGCCATTTTCATCCGCTGGAGTTGATGACACATTGACCGTCACCGAGGAGTTCGTGGAGTTGGTGCCGATGACAGATACAACGACAGCAGCTGATATTTTTACCGCACTCGTCGGTGGCGCGCTGGACAGGGTCGGAGTGGACTGGTCCCGCGCTGTCAGCCTGGCTACAGATGGTGCGCCCTCAATGATCGGGAAAAAAGCAGGCGTTGTGACAAAGTTCAGAGAGAAAGTGCAATCTGCAAATGGAGGACGTGATTTTTTGACTTTTCACTGTATTTTGCACCAGGAGGCTTTGTGTTGCAAGTCATTAAAGATGGATAACGTCATGAAGGTGGTCATCCAAACTGTTAATTTCATCCGATCCAGAAGCCTGAATCACCGTCAGTTTGACAGCCTTCTCAGAGAGAAAGACCACATCTATGGCCTGCCATACCACACTGAGGTAAGATGGTTAAGCCGAGGTGCTGTGCTGAGGCGTTTCTTTGATTTACGAGAAGAAATTGAACAGTTCATGGAAGAAAAGGGCAAACCAGTGTTAGAATTTCATTCCGCAGAATGGATGCAGGACCTTGCATTTATGGTGGATGTTACAGAGCACCTGAATAACTTGAACAAACAGCTGCAAGGGCGCAACAAAGTTGTCACGCAGTATTATGACAGCATACGTTCTTTCAAGTTGAAGCTGTCATTGTGGGAGACTCAACTTGCCGGTGGTGATGCAGCTCACTTCCCCTGTCTAAAAAAATGTGTGCGCGACCCAACATGTGGCAGACATGAAGCGGTTCAAAGATAAAATAACGGGACTGTTACGGGAGTTTGAGCAACGCTTTCAGATTTATGTTTATATGTTTTTAATTGATTTTATTTTATTTGTATATTTAACCTATTCTTGACTCTGTGGTTCTTGCACTTGTTTGGGGAACAGGATTTCATTATTTTTATCTACATTTCTGCCTGAGAAATGACACCCTGATATAGTTCTGTGATCTGTGAAACAGTTCTGTTAATCACTGAGGCATTGTGTGTTCTTTTTCTTTAGAATTTTCAAATAAACTTGACGTGTTTTATGATTAATAGTGATGTTGTGCTTGTACTATTTTGGACACACTGTCCTCAGGCTCCAGCTTTATGTTGTATGTTGATTGTATTAAAACAAATAAAACAATCTGAAGTTGTTGTTTTTAAGTTATATATACCATGATTTTTCTGGTCCGGCCCACTTGGGAATAGATTTTCCTCCATGTGGCCCCTGAGCTAAAATGAGTTTGACACCCCTGGTGTATATTGATGAAAACATTCTATTTAATCAATTTTAGAATAATGCTGTAACAAAATCTGGAAAAAGCGAAGGGGTCTGAATACTTTCCGAATGCACTGTATTTCAACTAATCACTTGGGAAGGATCATTTAAGTTGCAATAAAGCTAGAGGGGGTCTGATGCTGTAATGGTGTTTCATACATTACCTTTAGATCACCTATATCAGACCGCATATTGATCGCTCTATCTCAACAGGTTAGTGGTTTGTATAAATGTTCTCGCAAATGGATACCTCAGTGTACATTGCCTTCAGAAAGTATTCACACCCCTTGACTTTTTCCACATTTTGTTGTGTTACAGCCTGAATTTCAAATGGAATACATTTAGATTTTTTGTCACTGGCCTACACACAATACCCCATAATGTCAAAGTGGAATTATGTTTTTTTTTATGCTTACAATTATTTGAAAATGAAAAGCTGAAATGTCTTGAGTAAATAAGTACTCAACCCCTTTGTTATGGCAAGCCTAAATAAGTTCAGGAGTAAACGTTGTAGTTACAATACACAATACTAACCTAATTGACAGTGAAAAGAAGGAAGCTTGTACAAGCATCCTGTTTGCAATAAGGCACTAAAGTAAAACTGCAAAAAATGTGGCAAAGAAATTAACTTTATGTCCTGAATACAAAGCTTTATGTTTGAGGAAAATCCAACACAACACATTACTGAGTACCACTCTTCATATTTTCAAGCATGGTGGAGGCTGCATCATGTTATGGGTATGCTTGTCATTGAGAAGCACTATTTAGTTTTTCTGAGAATATAAGTAAATGGAATAGAGCTAAGCACAGGCATAATCCTTGAGGAAAACTTGGTTCAGTCTGCTTTCCTGGAGGCAAAAGCAACGCACACCTGTTTAGGCGAAGTGCTGGTTAGCGGAGTAGAACACTTGAAAAATAAAAGGCGAGCCGCACACTCTTGGAGCTCAGATACCATCATTTAATAACCAACAAACAGACAAACTGTCTTCATCAGGGCTTTCCAACAGACACTGGGAGACAAATTCACCTTTCAGCAATGACCTAAAACACAAGGCCAAATATACACTGGAGTTGATTACCAAGATGACATTGAATGTTCCTGAGTGGCCTAGTTACAGTTTTTGACTTAAATCTGCTTCAAAAATATATGGCAAGACTTGAAAATGGCTGTCTAGCAATGATCAACAACCAACTTGACAGAGCTTGAAGAATTTCAAAAATAATAATATGCAAATATTGTACAATCCATGTGTGCAAAGCTCATAGAGACTTACCCAGAAAGACTCACAGCTGAATTTCTTTTTTTAGAATTTTTCTTGCACTTTGACATTACAGAGTATTTTGTGTAGATCCTTGACAATTAAATCCATTTTAAACCGACTTTGTTACGCAACAAAATGTAGAAAAAGTCAAGGTGTGTGAATACTTTCTGAAGGCACGATAGGTAATGTCACCAACTGGCAAATTAGAGAATACTACAGTGGATGTGTGATTTTCAAAGGGTGTGGGATCAATACTTGACCATGTGATCATTATGATCATTATTTTCCTCTGAGTTACTGCTTGGTTGCATGTTCGCTCCCATCTCTGTTAAAAGCTGTTGAGCGTTTCAAAATGAGGAGGACCCTGGATTTATGGCTGAAAAGGAGCCCTTTGTTGTAGAACTAAGACTGTATTTATTGAGCCCAGACTCTCCCCAGAGTAGTTTAGAGTAGAAGTGGAAATGCGACCAGAGTCATGAGAGGAATTGGCAAGCAGGTTGGCAGGTAGGGGTGGCAGAGGGCAGGTAGGGGTGGCAGAGGGCGCGGAGGACTAGTCATCTGTGAGTGGCAGCAGTTTGAATACAGGTATATTTTTTGGTGTTTTTCATTTCCATAGAAAAGTTTGTGGTCATACGCACATCCTTAAAAACATAGGTGCTTGGCTAACGAAGATCGGTTTCGGATTAAAACGTAGTCAATAATGCGGTGAATTGTGGGCCTTCTTCTTTACTAGTTTTTCTTTTCTAACCTTACCTGTTAAATCTCACCTTAACCTTAAGCATGCATCTTCCTGTGGTGGAGAAGGTTAAATATAACTTTATAAATGCCTCATGAATTTAGTTCAACTGTCTTACCCCATCAGAACCCAAAATATAAGCTTGTTTTACTCTGTATAGCCTCAAAACATGGTTACAACTATAATGTTGATATAATGGATGGTCAGTCCTGTATCCATAGCACTGTCCATGAGTTTGAGTGTGTTTACATTTCTCCAGCCCCATCCGTCAGCTGTTTACATTTACATTTACATCATTTAGCAGATGCTCTTATCCAGAGCGACTTACAAATTGGTGCATTCAACTTATGATAGCCAGTGGGACAACCACTTTTTATTTTATTGTATTTTTTATGGAGGGGTGGGGGAGGGGGGGTAGAAGGATTACTTTTATACCAAATCAGTGACACTTTGTTATTGTTACAACTTCAGATGTCCGCTTTTAAGGTAAGGAAAAGCAAAAAGGGGAGGGGTTAAAACATAAAAACAAACAGTCTGAATGACAGACACTCGCAAGTAGAGCCTGTTTATCTCTCTATGTACATATCTTTCTCTGTCTCCTCTCTTCCTGTGTCATTAACCTACGGTATGTAGAGATGATTAAGTGCACATGAGCGTAAACATTAAGTTTCAAATAGATATAATCACACAGACATGGAAAAAAAGCTTTCTGTTAGGAATTCATCAGCTAACACGTGAGAGTCTCCCTGCTGTGTCCACTCCAGGTAGGACGTACTCTGCTCATTGTCTTGTTAAGATCTGGAAAACAGCCAGGTCTAACTTAATAGAATTTAAGACAACTGATTTCGCCACAGTTTTGTCTTGTCATTAGCAAACATGAAAGCAGTAAGCAAATGTATCAATTCACTCTTCACTAACCCCGCCCCCCCATAGTTATTGTTGCTATCTCTGTCAAGCTTTCACTTCTGATTCAAACATGTAGACTTATAGACGATGAACAAGACTTTCTAGACGAAGCAATAACAATGGCTGCCCATTCACTTCAATGGAAGTTGCTCAAAAGTGCATTAGCCAAAAATACAAACTTGTCATGCACCATCATCTTGCTTTACTTGCTCATTAAACAAGTGCAACCTCGACTCCATACCTCACCCACAAAATTGGCTCGCACTCTGCTGGCCCACAGCCTGGCTGTGATGTCAGAAGCATGGAAATAAAAGAAACAACTTCACCTAACTTATCATTTAAACATGAATACATCCACCAAAATAATTGAGGATGAATCAGTCCCTGTCCTAATGAGAGAATATCTCACTCTCGTCTCTATTATAGAACTATATCTCACTCTCCTCTCTATTATAGAACTATATCTCACTCTCCTCTCTATTATAGAACTATATCTCACTCTCCTCTCTATTATATAACTATATCTCACTCTCTCCTCTATTATAGAACTATATCTCACTCTCCTCTCTATTATAGAACTATATCTCACTCTCCTCTCTATTATAGAACTATATCTCACTCTCCTCTGTATTATAGAACTATATCTCACTCTCCTCTCTATTATAGAACTTGCCTCAGAGGCGAAACCTGTCACGCCCTGACTCTGGGGACTCTTTTTTATCGAGTCAGGGTGTGATTTTCTATGTTGTATTTTCTATGTTTTCTATCTAGTATGTCTAGATCTATGTTGGCCGGTGTGGTTCCCAATCAGAGGCAGCTGTCGCTCGTTCTCTCTGATTGGGGACCATACTTAGGCAGCCTATTGGCACTAGTGGGTTGTGGGATCTTGTTCCGTATAAGGTATGTTGTTTGTGTCTATGTTGGACTTCACGTTTCGTTTATTGTTTTGTCGAGTGTTTATTAAGTTTAAATAAACATGTATGCATATCACGCTGCGCCCTGGTCCGTCCCGTCATTGAACGAATGTGACAGAAGATCCCACCAAACGAGGACCAAGCAGCGTGCCCAGGTGGAGCGAATAGCCATGTCACAGGTGGGCAAATTGTGGTCATGGGAAGAGATATATTCGTGGGGAAAGGACCATGGGCTAAGGTAGATGCCCAGGCAGGAGAGGAGGAAGCCCGAGAAGCAGCCCCAATAATTTTTTTGGGGGGGGGCACACGGGGTGGTTGGCGGAGCCTAGGGTTAGAGCAGAGCCAACTCCCCGTACTCACGCGAGGAAGCGTATGACTGGGCAGGCTCCGTGTTATGTGGAGCTACGTACTGTGTCGCCAGTGCGCCGGCACAGTGCTGTACGTCCTGTGCTTGCACCACGCACGTGGGCATCCAGCCAGGACGGGGTGTGCCGGCTCAACGCTCCTGGTCTCCAGTACGCCTCCTTGTCCCGCATATCCTGCGCCAGTTCTACGAACTGTATCGCCAGTGCGCGTGCACAGCCCAGTGCGTCCTGTGCCAACGCCCCGCACGTGTAGTGCGAAAGTGGGCAGCCAGCCAGGACAGGTTGTGCCAGCTCTCCGCTCCAGACCTCCAGTCCGCCTTCACAGCTCCGGTCCGGCCCGTTGCTGCTCCTCGCACCAAGCTAGTGGTGCGCGTCGCCAGCCCGATCCGGCCTGTTCCTGCTCCTCGCACCAAACCAGTGGTGTGTGTTCCCAGCCCGGCCCGGCCTGTTCCTGCTCCTCGCACCAAGCCAGTGGTGCGCGTCGCCAACCCAGCCCGGCCTGTTCCTGCTCCTCGCACCAAGCCAGTGGTGCGCGTCGCCAGTCCGGCCCGGCCCGTTCCTGCCCCTCGCACCAAGCCAGTGGTGCGTGTTCCTAGTCAGGTCCGGCCCGTGCCTGCTCCTCGCACCAGACCAGTGGTACGTTTGTCCAGTCTGGCACGGCTCGTGCCCGTTCCACCGGTGCCTGGTCCGGCACCGGTCAGCTGCTCCACTCCGGAGCCAGAGCAGTCTGCTCCACCGTTGCCTGATCCAGTTCCGGTTAGCTGTTCCACTCCGGAGCCAGAGCAGTCCGCTCCACCGGTGCCTTATTCAGCTGCTCCACTCCGGAGCCAGAGCAGTCCACTTCACCGGTGCCTGATCCAGCTCCGGTCAGCGGCTCCACTCCGGAGCCAGAGCAGTCCGCTCCACCGGGGTCCAGTCCAGATCCGGTCAGCGGCTCCAGTCCGGAGCCTGAGCAGTCCGCTCCACCGGTGCCCGATCCAGCTCCAAGCAGTAGCTCCAGTCCAGACCCAGACGTCAGCCCCTCTCCAGGTTCGGGGTCTCCCACACCAGAGTCCAGACAGGGCTTGGAGTATAGTGGGAGGAAGGAGAGGGGAAGCAGTGCGCCGAGGTCCAGACCAGACCAGGGGCGCAACAGGGAGGCGGAGAATAGGTGGTTGTGACAAAACCACACTATGCCATTTTGTGATTTTGATATATCAGTGTGTTTTTGATCACACAAACACACTTCCTTGAGAGAAATTATCACAGTTTGGTGACAGTTTGTCACTGCCTACTCAACTGCTACTAATTTACCCAGGGGTCCTCCTCAAATCAAATCAAATTTGATTGGTCCTGTACACATATTTAGCAGATGTTATCCCAGGTGCAGTGCAATTCTTATGTTTCTGGCTCCAGTAGTGTAGTAATACCTAACAATACAAAACAATACACACAAATCCCAAAAATAGGAATTAAGAAATATCACAACGAGCAATGTCAGAGTCTGGAATATAAAAATGTATATGATGGTGTGTATGTACAGCATATGAATAGAAAAGCTGTGTACAGCAGCAGTTATATAGGATGAGCCTTGACTAGAATACAGTATATACATATAAAGTGGGTAAAACAGTATGTAAACATTATTAAAGTGACCAGTGTTCAATGACTATGTACATAGGACAACAGCCTCTAAGTTCAGGGCAGAGTACTGGGCGGAGGTTGGCTAGTGGTGACTATTTAATTGTAAGAATGCTTGTGTCTGCCATTGAATTGTGAATCCACTTTGTCCCTGTACTGTTGTTATGCCTGTTTGATTGCTTAATGGAGGGCATAGCTGGACTGTTTGTATTCGTCCATGTTCCCAGTCACCTTGCCGTGGTTAAATGCGGTGGTTCACTCTTTCAGTTTTGCACGAATGCTGCCATCTATCCACAGTTTTTGGTTTGGATGAATTCTAAATGTCACAGTGGGAACAACATCCTCTATGCACTTCCTGATGAACTCAGTCACAGAGTCAGTGTATACATCAATACTATTCTCAGAGGCAACACGGAACATATCCCTTTCCGCATGACCAAACAATCTTGAAACATAGATTCTGATTGGTCAGACCAACGTTGAACAGTCCTTACTATGGGTACTTCCTGTTTAAGTTTCTGCCTATAGGAGGGGAGGAGCAGAATGGAGGCGTGATCTGATTTGCTGAAGGGAGGGCAGGAGAGGGCCTTGTAGCCATCTCGGAAGAGGGAGTAGCAATGGTCAAGAGTGCTCAATGAGCGAGTAGCACAGGAGATGTGTTGATAAAACTTCGGTAGCATTTTCCTCAGATTACCTTTATTAAAGTCCCCAGCTACAATAAATATGGTCTCAGGATATACGGTTTCCAGTTTGCACAAAGTCCAGTGTAGTTCCTTGAGAGCCATCGCGATGTCGACTTGGGGGGAATATACACGGATGTGACGAAGACCGAAGATAATTCTCTAGGGAGGTAATGCGGTCGGCCTTTGATGGTGAGGTATTTCAGATAGAGAGAACAAAGGACTTGAGTTCCTGTACATTACCACAATCACAGTTAATCATGAAACATACACCTCCACCTTTCTTTTTCCCAGAGAGTTCTTTCTTCCTGTCCGGGGACAATATATCCAGAGAAAGCCATGATTCCGTGAAACAGAGTATGTTACACTCCGTGATATCTCTCTAGAAGGACATCCTCACCCTTGGCTTGTCTCCTTTATTGTCCAGGGGACTGAACATTAGCAAGTAATGTACTTGGAAGCGGTGGATGGTATGCACGCCTCCTGAGTCAGACTCAAAGCCCACTCCTTATTCGTCTTCTCTGTTGATGGCGGCTTGGAGTAGCCCCTGGGATGAATGGAATTGCCCCGGGGAGTTCAAACAAAGGATCCAATTCAGGAAGGTGACCGGCGATCTAATATCCCAAAGTTATTTTTGGCTGTAGGTAATAATGCAAGAAACGTTCGGAGCAATTTCTTTTTAGAAATAACACAAGCACTAAAATGCTGCGAAGTTGGCTAGGCGCTAGAAACAGGGCGACCATGTTTGTCAGCGCCATCTTGTAAGCTCCAGTTTATCAGTTTAGGGGGATAGAAGGGGGAGGTTTGACACCACCTAATGTAGTTTAACTACAAAGATGAATTGTGTCGGCTGTTTATTGAGCTTCACCCTGGGATAGTCCATAAATACTTGCTAGTATATTAAAACATTATAACATTAGGATAATCATGTCAGTTCTAGTAAGTTTGGATGGCAAACAGATGAATAGTCGTTACAGGTACTTTTGTTATAGTAAAATGTTTAACAAAAGCATAGTGTCTTGCCTCTGGAATGTTCTACATGTTAAGAGAAGGGTTAGGGTCATCTACATTTTTATGGAGTCCATTGATGATATGACATTTTATTAGGTAACTGATCATTTCTCTCACTCACCATTTTCTAGGTGGATCTCCTTAATTAACGATATTCAAATGTCATTGCCCCTAAACCTGGTTTGATTGTATAGTAATAATGGGAGATTAATGAAATACAAGACCATGTGACCTGGCAAAACGGGATTCCTAGACCATGTGACCTGGCAAAACTGATTCCTTGACCATGTGACCTGGCAAAATGGGATTCCTAGTCAGATCACATGGTCAGGAAAAACTCCTATCTTTTGGTAGTCCTACTGTACTGTACACACAGTCAACCAGTGTGTGAAGATATCCCTCTGATATCCCAGCTAGTCAGACAGAGAAATGTTAGAATCGGTATTTGGTGAAACTGCCATGTCCATTTGGGATATTACACAGCAAAGAAGTTACTGCAAACAGCCGAGTACACGCAACAGTGACCTGACTGGTCCAGATCCACTCAGACCATCACAGTTCAACAGCTGGGGTCCTGACTGATCCAGATTCACTCAGACCGTCACAGTTCAACAGCTGGGGTTCAATCTCTGCTAATCTGACACATCCAGGAAATGGAACAAGCTAACATTTTAAAAGAAAAAGGAAGTGAAGCATCTAGACCCCTGATCAGAGTCATCCAACTGGACATAGTTAAGTGGGGCCTTGCTGTCCAGGATGGTTGGTTGATTAATGGGTTGGAACTGATGGAGGGAAACATGCACTAATGGATTGATCTTCCCGAGCAGGAAGAACTCAGTGAATCAAACTTCCCCTTTAAAATGCAATTTACTGCCCTGGCCAATTTACTCCCCCCCCCCTGCTTCTTGTCCATCAGTGATATCCCATGTCAAGCGAACAGGTAGGAGGTGGGAGTAGGGTGGGGCGACATTTGGATGAGGAGAGGGTGGGTGGTTGAGGCATGGAGAGAGGGGGGGCGAAGAGGGGATGGAGATATGTGGGGAGGAGGGAAGTGAGGTAGCGGTTGGCGGAGGTTTGGGTCAGGGCCGGATCCTCATCCATCACCCGGTGAAGTTATTTAATTTCTGCCTGGCAGGTCGGGCTACCCTGGGGGATGTTCTGGATCAGGGCACAGCAATCACTATCCATCTCCGCTCATTTAGCACACCGTGCCAGCCATGCCGGCCCCCCTCCAGCCACATCGCTCCACCATACAGACACACCTGCCTACTGTCAGTCAGGGCCTGGCACATGCAGTGCTGCATTAACACCAGGTCCCCCCCCACCCCCTCCCTCCCTCCCTCCCTCCCTCCCTTTCTTTCCCAGCCACAGCTCTGTCTGTGTTGAGGTGTAGCCATTGGACAGCGACAGAGAGCAAGGGGCTAACATGACAGACACAAATCCCTGGTTTTCACTGAGCAGTTATTTCAGGTCATGTTGAAGATGGTATAGGCTCAGTACTGTGATGTTGGGGAAGAGAGAAGCTGTTGAGAGACTTCACCATTCATAACTTAGAGACCACACTTCATAACCTTATCCATCCACTGTGTCCACATTTTCTGAAAGGATTTGCTGGTCCCTCCCTATATCCTAATCATTTGACAGATATTATTTTAAAATAATATGTATTTATTTTAAGACCAATATTGATGCCATAAGTCAATGGTGCCACCTGTCAATGATTTTAGAGGGCAGGATAATGATGATGGGGCGGCAGGTAGCTTAGTGGGTAAGAGCGTTGTGCCAGTAACCGAAAGGTCGCTGGTTCTAATCCCCGAGCCGACTAGGTGAAAAATCTGTCGATGTGCCCTTGAGCAAGGCACTTAACCCTAATTGCTTCTGTAAGTCGCTCTGGATAAGAGCGTCTGCTAAATGACTAAAAATGTAAAATGTAAATGATTTAAATGGTTTCACTGTAAAGGTCGTTTTACATTATAGAATGTGTCCCCGACTGTCACAAAGTGTCCTTTAATCGTCTACACCTGTCTAAACATGTGGGCACAATCAGAATGTGGACAAGATCAGGACACAGAACCTGTGTTAGCGCCTAGTATAAACAGGACTATAGACTTTACATATCATTACCATGGCCAGAACCCCCTCCGGTTTTGTGTCAGAGAGTCATCTGTTGCTGGATGAATGACAAGGGTGGTGATATGCTGACAAAACGCACAAAGAGTAAGCAAAAAGTAGAGATTAGTTGTTCTTTTGATTGACAAAAACAGACAATGATGTACGTCATATACGATTTCATCTGTGCTCCTGCGTCTGTGGGCCGCGGCCTTAAACATTCGTTGAACATGTCAGTTCCATGGAGAGCTCCTCACCCAGCCATACAGCTGGGCTCTCTAGTCAGTCCCATGGAGAGCTCCTCACCCAGTCATACAGCTGGGTTCTCTAGTCAGTTCCATGGAGAGCTCCTCACCCAGCCATACTGCTCCTCACCCAGCCATACAGCTGGGCTCTCTAGTCAGTGCCATAGAGAGCTCCTCACCCAGCCATACAGCTGGACTCTCTAGTCAGTGCCATGGAGAGCTCCTCACCCAGCCATACTGCTCCTCACTCAGCCATACAGCTGGGTTCTCTAGTCAGTGCCATGGAGAGCTCCTCACCCAGCCATACAGCTGGGCTCTCTAGTCAGTGCCATGGAGAGCTCCTCACCCAGCCATACTGCTCCTCACCCAGCCATACAGCTGGGTTCTCTAGTCAGTTCCATGGAGAGCTCCTCACCCAGCCATACAGCTGGGCTCTCTAGTCAGTGCCATGGAGAGCTCCTCACCCAGCCATACTGCTCCTCACCCAGTCATACAGCTGGGTTCTCTAGTCAGTTCCATGGAGAGCTCCTCACCCAGCCATACAGCTGGGCTCTCTAGTCAGTGCCATGGAGAGCTCCTCACCCAGCCATACTGCTCCTCACCCAGCCATACAGCTGGACTCTCTAGTCATTCAACAACAGTGGTCAACTCATTCATACCTATCTTGTAGATCAGTAAACTAATGCAGTTTGCAACCCATCAACTGCTTTGTAGAAACCTGATTCGCTTTAGCTCCAACAATGGAGCTGTTATTCGCTTGAGTGGGAGATGATATTCATGTAGTAATTATAATATCAGACACATGGATTAATGCTTGTCTAGTCAATGCCATGGTCTGGTGGTGTAGGAACATGTATGGCTCCCCATTGCATTTGTTTGGTTATCTAGAGGTCCAACTGTGGCAGAAGTGGATTGAGTCATACTTTCACAGTCATTTTCAAAAGGTGACATGAGTGGTTATATCCATCCAGAAGACAATACTGTATAGTCTTCTATTGTAAAAATGATCATGGTGGTAATTTGTTATCATAGTACTTGATTTATAGAATGCTAAGTGACTTTATAAAAGCACAATTTTTGTTGGAACATTCCCATCTCAAGGACTATTGGTTACTTCAATTTATGTCCATTTGGCATTAAATCGTCTGAAAGTTCTTCAACTTTTCGAAAGTCTGAATTTTTTTTAATTGAACCCAAAGTAAATCATATTATAACTTAAATAATGATTTCCTGACTCAAACCATTGTACAACAACATTGGAAAGCTCAAAGCATTGTTTTGAAATAAGACTGGAGTGGGCCTTTAAGACGATGTGAAACAAACTCTGCACTACTCTGAAAGACAGTGTTCTGACGGTGTAGTTCAGGGAAGAAGCTCTCTTTCCTGGCTCTGTGATCTCCAGTTTGTCTCCCAGCAGTTAGGCTAATTTCACCCGGCGGGAATCCTTTTGAAAGCCATCCCAGTGCAATCACAGAGAAACAAAACTTTTGTCTGTGATTGCTGAGTTGAAACTGAGATTGACATCTTGTCGGGATGTGTAGATCTCCTTCCTTACAAATCAGAGAGAGAGAGAGAAAGATGGAGGAAGAGAGAGGAAGGGAGTGTGAACGTTTTGAGAGATAATCAGAATCCTATGCTAGATCTTCCCTGTACATATTTTCTTCATGTCAATACCAGATTAATCTAAACAGATTATTCAGAACTGTGGAGATGGATAGAGTCTTCATGCACCTCATAAAACTCAGGGAAGGGAGTGCTGTACTTTTGAAGGCCATGCAGTTCACCTCTGTGGTCTCACTGCAGTCAGGGTCAATCATTGGGGATGTCTATATTAGGGTAAATATGTCAATATGCCAAAATATTACCTCCATATATTGCTATCCCTTAAACCCAAAAGATACAGACAAAATGTGGAGACAGGAGACACATTATAATACCAGGGGTGGATGTACTTAACCATGATCAGAAAGTGATAAGATCATCTTGTTGAAAGTGTAAAAGTTGCATTCGGAAAGTATTCAGACCCCTTGACTTTTTCCACATTTCGTTACATTACAGCCTTTTTCTAAAATGGATTAAATTGTTTTCCCCCCTCATCAATCTACACACAGTACCCCATTATGAGAAAACAAAAACTGGTTTGTAGAAATGTTTGCACATTTATAAAAAATTACGAACTGAAATATTACATTAACATAAGTATTCAGACCCTTTACTCAGTACTTTGTAGAAGCACCTTTGGCAGCGATTACAGCCTTGACTCTTCTTGGGTTTGATGCTACAAGCTTGGCACACCTGTATTTGGGGAGTTTCTCCCATTCTTCTCTGCAGATCCTCTCAAGCTCTGTCAGGTTGGATGGGGAGCATCGCTGCACAGCTATTTTCAGGTCTCTCCAGAGATGTTCGATCGGGTTCAAGTCCGGGCTCTGGCTGAGCTACTCAAGGACATTCAGACACTTGACACGTAGCCACTCCTGCATTGTCTTGGCTGTGTGCTTAGGGTCGTTGTCCTGTTGGAAGGTGAACCTTCGACCCAGTCTGAGCTCCTGAGTGCTCCGGAGCAGGTTTTCATCAACGATCTCTCTGTACTTTGCTCCGTTCATCTTTCCATCAATCCTGACTGGTCTCCCAGTCTCTGCCGCTGAAAACATCCCCACAGCATGATGCTGCCACCACCATGCTTCACTGTAGGGATGGTGCCAGGTTTTTTCCGTAATCATGTAAACAAGGCATTTCTGTTTTTTCTTTTTAATAAAACCTGTTTTCGCTTTGTCATTAGGGGGTATTGTGTGTAGATTTATGAGGAAAAAATTGTATTTAATCATTTTTAGAATAAAGGCTGTAACGTAACAAAATGTTGAAAAAGTCAAGTGGTCTGAATACTTTCCGCGTGCACTGTGCCAAGTGTAGATGATCCCTTTGCTTTCATTGTTTTATTACAAAATGACTCTTTAGCCATTCCCTAGTTTCTCCTCCCACATTATAATCAATCATCATCAACCAGACGATAACATAGTATAAGGGAATAAATCAACTTTCAAGGCATTTCTAACACTTCCTTAGTCAATGATGAAGGGTTAAGCTGTATTTATGATGGATTAACCTGCATTTAGGATGAAGGATTAACCTGCATTCATGATGAAGGATTAATCTGCATTTATGATGAAGGACTAACCTGCATTTATATGGGAAACAACATAAAGTCTAGGATTTGGTAGTTGTAGTCATTTATTCAGGGTGCAACACCAATGAATATTATAATACAAATAAATATTCAAATTGCATCTAAAATGTATGCAGATCCTTAGGGAAGTTAATTTATAGGCCTTTTTACACCATGCATTAACATGTGGTTTGAATATCTGATCAAGATGATCCAATCACTATCGCATCTACACATGGTGTTAATTATATTCTCAGATTAAGTTCTTGTCCTAGATTTTAGGATGGACATGTTAACTAGGGGCACCTCGCCCTATGGTAGGTGAATCATAATATAATATGATATGCCATTTAGCAGACGCTTTTATCCAAAGCGACTTACAGTCATGCGTGCATACATTTTTGTGTATGGGTGGTCCCGGGGATCGAACCCGCTACCTTGGCGTTAGAAGCGCCGTGCTCTACCAGCTGAGCTACAGAGGACCTTGAATCTATACATTTTAAGTCCCGCTAACTTGGATATTTAAGCTACATTTACTTTTTAAAGTTTATTTTTACTGTGTATGTCATTCAACATTTATTTGTAAAACCTACTATAAACTGCACCATGCATTCAAAGCCAATGTCAAATATGCCTACAGTGAAGGAAAAAAGTATTTGATCCCCTGCTGATTTTGTACCTTTGCCCACTGACAAAGAAATGATCAGTCTATAATTTTAATGGTAGGTTGATGTGAACAGTGAGATACAGAATAACAACAAAAAAATCCAGAAAAACGCATGTCAAAAATTTTATAAATTGATTTGCATTTTATTGAGGGAAATAAGTATTTGACCCCCTCTCAATCAGAAAGATTTCTGGCTCCCAGGTATCTTTTATACAGGTAACGAGCTGAGATTAGGAGCACACTCTTAAAGGGAGTGCTCCTAATCTCAGCTTGTTACCTGTATAAAAGACACCTGTGCACAGAAGCAATCAATCAATCAGATTCCAAACTCTCCACCATGGCCAAGACCAAAGAGCTCTCCAAGGATGTCAGGGACAAGATTGTAGACCTACACAAGGCTGGAATGGGCTACAAGACCATCGCCAAGCAGCTTGGTGAGAAGGTGACAACAGTTGGTGCGATTATTCGCAAATGGAAGAAACACAAAATAACTGTCAATCTCCCTCGGCCTGGGGCTCCATGCAAGATCTCACCTCGTGGAGTTGCAATGATCTTGAGAACGGTGAGGAAACAGCCCAGAACTACACAGGAGGATCTTGTCAATGATCTCAAGGCAGCTGGGACCATAGTCACCAAGAAAACAATTGGTAACACATTACGCCGTGAAGGACTGAAATCCTGCAGCGCCCGCAAGGTCCTCCTGCTCAAGAAAGCACATATACAGGGCCGTCTGAAGTTTGCCAATGAACATCTGAATGATTCAGAGGAGAACTGGGTGAAAGTGTTGTGGTCAGATGAGACCAAAATCGAACTCTTTGGCATCAACTCAACTCGCCGTGTTTGGAGGAGGAGGAATGCTGCCTATGACCCCAAGAACACCATCCCCACCGTCAAACATGGAGGTGGAAACATTATGCTTTGGGGGTGTTTTTCTGCTAAGGGGACAGGACAACTTCACTGTATCAAAGGGACGATGGACGGGGCCATGTACCGTCAAATCTTGGGTGAGAACCTCCTTCCCTCAGCCAGGGCATTGAAAATGGGTCGTGGATGGGTATTCCAGCATGACAATGACCCAAAACACACAGCCAAGGCAACAAAGGAGTGGCTCAAGAAGAAGCACATTAAGGTCCTGGAGTGGCCTAGCCAGTCTCCAGACCTTAATCCCATAGAAAATCTGTGGAGGGAGCTGAAGGTTTGAGTTGCCAAACGTCAGGCTCGAAACCTTAATGACTTGGAGAAGATCTGCAAAGAGGAGTGGGACAAATTCCCTCCTGAGATGTGTGCAAACCTGGTGGCCAGATACAAGAAACGTCTGACCTCTGTGATTTCCAACAAGGGTTTTGCCACCAAGTACTAAGTCATGTTTTGCAGAGCGGTCAAATACTTATTTCCCTCATTAAAATGCAAATCAATTTATAACATTTTTGACGTGTTTTTCGGGATTGTTTTGTTGTTATTCTGTCTCTCACTGTTCAAATAAACCTACCATTAAAATTATAGACTGATCATTTCTTTGTCAGTGGGAAAACATACAAAATTGGCAGGGGATCAAATACTTTTTTCCCTCACTGTATATTCCAGTTAAGAGAGTATAATTCAATATTGGGAAATTATAAATAAAGATGTAATCATTAGAAAGCAGTGATTTTCTACTGTTCCTTCATAAAACATAGAAATAAACACAATTCATTTGTAGGCCTAATGTTTATCTCAATCAATTTAAGAAAATACTTTCTGGTATTAAAATATGCTGTATTTGTGAGCACCAGTGCAGGAGGATGAAACAGGTTTGTCTCAGTCCTAGAATCTTGTGTTGTGTGATTCGATATCTTAGCCACGTCGTCAAATATGTGCACTGTTAGGACAGCAAGACAAAAAATGTCATGAATGGTGATCATTAAATGTGAACATGTTTTCCGACATCTTTTAGTGTATCCGAGGCTAAAGTATTTTTTGATTTCCAGAACTGTGGGAAGATGTAGACAGTAAAATGATTGAGATGGGGCTGGAATCCCCACGTCAGGGGATGTATGTGGTCCGGAGAGGGTTAACCACTATGCTAGACCCCGGCACAGGGCTTCTTTCTTTTCTTAATGAATCCTGACTTAAATCACAAGCTGAGGGAAATGTCTCTCTTTTCCTCTCCCGATAGTCGGACATTGAATTCTATAGCATGAGAACCTCTCTTTAGGATCACTGTGGGTGGCTGGGGGGCCGCTGCAGATATTGGCTCAGATTTATGTCTGGATGTGGTATTTGTGTGCGAAAACTGGTGTCTTTGTACTGGTGTCTGAGAACGTGTGTGTGTGTGTGTATGTGTGTGTGTGTGTGTGTGTGTGTGTGTGTGTGTGTGTGTGTGTGTGTGTGATAGAGAAACAATGAGAGAGTGCGAGACACACACACACACACACAGATATGAAAAATGAGGCAAATGCCCATTTCTCTGAAAGGTTTGGGATGGATATTGAGGGACTCAACTGTTTCTATGGCAACCAGAGCCCATTTACTCCCCATGGTGTGTGTGCGTGTGCTTGAGAAGGCCGCGATAAAGTAGAAGAGGAAGCATATTAGAATTCAGTGAAATATCAAAGCTGACTGGGTTCTCACAAACACACCTGGTTCTATTGTCAGGTTTGATGGATGCGGAGTGTGTTGTCACAGTCGGGTTATTAGAAATACCATCACCCTGAGGCTGAGCAAAGTGCCAGCGTGACCCTCATTAGATTGGAACATCGGTATTCTTCTAAATAAGAGTCAGTGGGGGGGAAGGGGAAAGCAAAACAGTGTAAAAACAAAATGGCTTCTATACCACTTTCTCCCTTTTAGTCTCAGCCCATCTGTGTCGTTCTGTGTCCCCCAATTCCCTGTCTCCCCTCAGGAGAAAACAGACTGAAAATGACGTGACACTCAACAGAAAAAACCCTCTGAATACTGAGAAGTCAAAAGTCAAATGCAGATATGGTCGGTGGGGCCTTGGAGTGGAATCTTTCCAGAGTACATGGTTGGTGCTCCTGTCTGTGCCTCCTAAAAAAAAAAACAATTCAAAGGAAGACAAAAAGAGGGGCCTTGCCACTCTTTGAACCTGTAGCGAGCAGATAGCTTTTACCTCTGAGCAGCGTGAGCTTCCATACTATACAGAGCCTGCCTGCCACAGCGTAGAGCATTCATTCCCTCTTTATCTGTCTGCGACTTGACTGGTCTTTCTGCACTGTGAGGTTAAGACCCGACAATGTGTCTCCGGGAGGGAAGAAAAGATAAAAACACATGAACAATGTGAATGTCATTTCTGAAGAGGCTTGAACAAGCCAGCGTGAGAGCGCCTCATATTGCAGCCTCACCGCCCTATTGTTCCCTGCCTTGCTGCGACTCAATGTGATTGGTCTCCCAGGTGACGGCTCGCACTTCCTGATGCGAGTGTCCTATTGGACAAATTTAGATTGTGGAAGTTTAAAAGAAAAAAACTGAATTCCATAGAAATAAGAGGAGAGAAAGAGGGAGATATATTCTTGTTTAAATAACTAGGGATAAAAGAGGGAAGGTTTTTCTAAATGGTATAATTAGTACATTAATTGTGAAGTCACCTGATCACCTATTATGTCGTCCCAATATCTTTATACTGTTTGTTGAAGTGAAAGTCAAAATGATAGAGAAGCAGTCCCACTCTTTCCAATCACATTTTATTTACCACATGCGCCGAATACAACCGGTGTAGACTTTACAGTGAAATGCTTGCTTATGAACCTTTCCCAACGAGGCAGAGTATAAAAAAAGAACGATACAAAATAAAATAGTAAATAACACAAAAGGAATAAAATCAAATACACAAGAATTGAGCTATACACAGGGAGTACCAGTACCAGATCAATGTGCAGAGGTACAATGTATTTGAGGTAGATATATACATGAAGGCAGGGTAAAGGGACTAGGCATCATGATAGATAATAATAAGGTATTTGAGGTAGATATATACATGAAGGCAGGGTAAAGGGACTAGGCATCAGGATATATAATAATAAGGTATTTGAGGTAGATATATACATGAAGGCAGGGTAAAGGGACTAGGCATCAGGATAGATAATAATAAGGTATTTGAGGTATATATATATATACATGAAGGCAGGGTAAAGGGACTAGGCATCAGGATAGATAATAATAAGGTATTTGAGGTATATATATATATACATGAAGGCAGGGTAAAGGGACTAGACATCAGGATAGATAATAATAAGGTATTTGAGGTATATATATATATATACATGAAGGCAGGGTAAAGGGACTAGACATCAGGCTAGATAATAATACAAGTAAAATAAAGAACAGATTATCAGCAGCATATGATGAGTGTAAAAGTGTGTGTGAGGGATTTGTGTGGGACTGACAGTGTAGTGTGTGTGAGTGAGTGTATATATAGTGTGTCTATAAAGTCTAGTGAGTAATGCGTAGAGTCAGTGCAGATAGTTTGGGTACCATTAATTGACTATTTAGCAGTCTGGCTATTTAGCAGTCTTTTGGTTTGGGGGTAGAAGCTGTTGCAGAGCTTGTTTGTCCGAGGCCAGATGCTCCGGTACCGTTTGCCGGAGGGGAGCAGAGTGAACAATCTATGGCTTGGGTGGCTGGAGTCTTTGGTGATCTTTGTTAATCTTCCTCTGACACTGCCTGTTATAGGGGTCCTGGATGGCAAGGAGCTCAGCCTAAGTCATGTACTGGGCTGTCCACACCACCCTTTGTAGCACTTTGCGGTCAAGGGCGGTGCAATTGCCATAGCAAGCCGTGATGCAGCCAGTCAAGATGCTCTCGATGGTGCAGCTGTATAACTTTTTGAGGATCTGAGGGCCCACGCCAAATCTTTTCAGCCTCATGAGGGGGAAGAGGCGCTGCTGTGCCCTCTTCACCACTGTGCGGGTTTATGTGGACCATGTTAAGTCCTTAGTGATGTGGACTGTCGGCGATCAGGCCTACCACCGTCGTGTTGTCAGAAAACTTGATGATGGTGTTGGAATCGTGTACGGCCACGCAGTCATAGGTGAACAGGGAGTACAGGTGGGGACTAAGCACACACCCTTGTGGGGCCCCGTGTTGAGGGTCAGCGTGGTGGAGGTGATGTTGCCTACCCTCACCACCTGGTGGTTGCCCGTCAGGAAGTCCAGGATCCAGTTGCAGAGGGAGGTTTTCAGTCCCAGGGTCCTTAGCTTGGTGATGAGCTTGAGGGGACTATGGTGTTGAATGCTGAGCTGTACACAATGAACAGCATTCTCACATAGTTATTTTCCCTCTTGTCCAGGTGGGAGAGGGCAGTGTGAAGTACAATTGAGATCGCGTCATCTGTGGATCTGTTGGGGCGGTGGTATTTTGAGAGAAGTTTCTCCCCCATTCATTGGATGATGCAAGACTACACTGGAGCTTGTGTCCTCATGCTTTGGATGACAACTTTCAACGTAAAAACATTCCACATTTTTTACCTCAACAGTGAATTCACGCCTTGAGTTTTTTCTAAACACATAAAAAACATGCATAGCAATCTGCCTGCATCATATACGGAATGATAACAATGTAAAGTCACCCAAGTTAGATTATTCTTTCAACCTCAACAGATAGAGATACAACGGATTTATAAGTTGACAAATACTTGAGGTTATTTAAGGACAGGCAAGACTTTAAAGTGTAAGAAATACTTTGGAGTAGCCACAAGAGTGAAGCCACTGACAGAATCAAATAGCAAAAGCAAAATGGGGAGTTGGACCTGTGTAAACTTTTTCTAGTGTTTCCTCATTCAAACTCATTCATTCTTTCTGTCAGTTCCCCCACCATTTCTGCCACATTCCTCCATACAGAATGGCCACTATTGTCAAGAGAATAAGTTATTGGTGTATAAGCTCTTCATTCATCCGTGGTAGACTGGGAAATCAAATACATATGTTTGTGCAAAAGTCAGAAAATCTACAGTTGGACTGAGTTGATAACTTCGAGAGTGTTTAAAAAAAAAATCAATGAATCTTTTAATCCTTCCCAGGTGTCAACTACTCTCTCATCTGCAGCAAATCCATGAAGTTCTAGTAGAGGAATAAGGAGAATTGTTAGATGGAGTTGTAGATTTGAGTAGTGTAGCCATCTACTGTGTATCTACTGTCTATCCTCTATCTACTGTGTATCTACTGTGTATCCAATGTATATCTACTGTGTATCTACTGTCTATCTACTGTGTATCTACTGTCTATCTACTGTCTACTGTCTATCTACAGTGTATATACTGTCTATCTACAGTGTATATACTGTCTATCTACTGTGTATCTACTGTCTATCTACTGTATACTGTCTATCTACAGTGTATATACTGTGTATCTACTATATATCTACCTACTGTGTATCTACTGTCTATCTACTGTCTATCTACTGTGCATCTACTGTCTATCTACTGTGTATATACTGTCTATCTACTGTGTGTATACTGTCCATCTACTGTGTATATACGGTCTATCTACTGTCTATCTACTGTCTATCTACTGTGTATCTACTGTCTATCTACTGTCAATCTACTGTCTATCTACTGTCTCTCTACTGTGTATCTACTGTCTATCTTCTTTGTATCTACTGCCTATCTACTGTCTATCTACTGTGTATATACTGTCTATCCTCTATCTACTGTCTATCTACTGTCAATCTACTGTGTATATACTGTCTATCGACTGTCTAGTTACTGTCTCTCTACTGTCTATCTACTGTGTATATACTGTCTATCTACTGTCTATCGACTGTATCTACTGTCTATCTACCTACTGTGTATCTACTGTCTATATACTGTCTATCTACTGTGTATCTACTGTCTTTCTACTGTGTATCTACTGTGTATCTACTCTCTATCTACTTGTATCTTCTGTCTATCTACTGTCTAACTACCTATTGTTTATCTACTGTGTATCTACTCTCTATCTACTTGTATCTACTGTCTATCTACTGTGTATCTACTGTCTATCTACTGTCTATATACTGTGTATCTACTGTCTATCTACTGTTTAACTACCTATTGTGTATCTACTGTCTGTCTACTGTGTATATACTGTCTGTCTTCTGTGTGTCTACTGTCTATCTACTGTCTATCTACTGTTTAACTACCTATTGTCTATCTACTGTCTATCTACTGTCTATCTACTGTTTAACTACCTATTGTCTATCTACTGTCTATCTACTGTGTATCTACTGTCTGTCTACTGTGTATCTACTGTCTGTCTACTGTGTATCTACTGTCTATCTACTGTCTATCTACTGTCTATCGACTGTATATCTACTGTCTATCTACCTACTGTGTATCTACTGTCTATATACTGTCTATCTACTGTGTATCTACTGTCTTTCTACTGTGTATCTACTGTGTATCTACTCTCTATCTACTTGTATCTTCTGTCTATCTACTGTCTAACTACCTATTGTTTATCTACTGTGTATCTACTCTCTATCTACTTGTATCTACTGTCTATCTACTGTGTATCTACTGTCTATCTACTGTCTATCTACTGTTTAACTACCTATTGTGTATCTACTGTCTGTCTACTGTGTATCTACTGTGTATCTACTGTCTGTCTACTGTGTATCTACTGTCTATCTACTGTCTATCTACTGTTTAACTACCTATTGTCTATCTACTGTCTATCTACTGTCTATCTACTGTTTAACTATCTATTGTATATCTACTGTCTATCTACTGTGTATCTACTGTCTGTCTACTGTGTATCTACTGTCTGTCTACTGTGTATCTACTGTTTATCTACTGTGTATATGCTGTCTATCGACTGTTTATCTACTCTGTATCTACTTTGTACATACTGTCTATCTACTGCCTATCGACTGTCGATCTACTGTGTATCTACTGTCTATCTACTGTCCATCTTTATGTTAGTTTTTGATTCAGAAACAACTTTTTGTGTACATACTGTTCAAGGGATCTACCTTAATCCCATGTGCATATGTACCTCTTTCTTATTTCTATGTATTGTCAATTTAAATACTGAAAACCATGAATACGTTTCGAATATGCATATATCAGGTGTGACGTATGCCCTTCATTACTGTGCATGCTTTTGCCATAATGGAGTGTTACTAATTGATTGATTCATGGAGCAATGTGATTGGCTCTGTTTATAACCCTTGTTTCATTTTTTTGAGGTGTGGCTGCCCAGGAGAAGGAGCAGGTGAGAGGGAAGCTACGTTGTTTGAAGCTGTGTCCGAGCTCCTTTGGAAGCCTTGACAATGATTATGTTGAAATGCTTTCCCTCTACCTGCACTGAAACCTGCTTTTGTTTGATGTAATTGCTTGTATGTGTGTTGTTATTCTCCCTCCATTTGTGCTAACGCTACGAAACTGAACCTGGGAGATGAATAAAACAAACTGTGAATTCTGACATGCCTCTGATCCTCATTTCATTTTCTTCCACTCCACCCCAAACTGAAAGAACCTGTGTAGCCAATGGTAGTGTTATTCAGACCTCCCTATGCTCTTGGTGTAAACCTAGGGTGGTGTAGTCGGATCTATGGTACTGAACTGAGTTCAGTCACAGCCCCTCTGTTAGGTTGTGACACATACAATATACACTGCTCAAAAAAATAAAGGGAACACTAAAATACCACATCCTAGATCTGAATGAATGAAATAATCTTATTAAATAATTTTTCCTTTACATAGTTGAATGTGCTGACAACAAAATCACACAAAAATTATCAATGGAAATCAAATGTATCAACCCATGGAGGTCTGGATTTGGAGTCACCCTCAAAATTAAAGTGGAAAACCACACTACAGGCTGATCCAACTTTGATGTAATGTCCTTAAAACAAGTCAAAATGAGGCTCAGTAGTGTGTGTGGCCTCCACGTGCCTGTATGACCTCCCTACAACGCCTGGGCATGCTCCTGATGAGGTGGCGGATGGTCTCCTGAGGGATCTCCTCCCAGACCTGGACTAAAGCATCCGCCAACTCCTGGACAGTCTGTGGTGCAACGTGGCGTTGGTGGATGGAGCGAGACATGATGTCCCAGATGTGCTCAATTGGATTCAGGTCTGGGGAACGGGAGGTCCATAGCATCAATGCCTTCCTCTTGCAGGAACTGCTGACACACTCCAGCCACATGAGGTCTAGCATTGTCTTGCATTAGGAGGAACCCAGGGCCAACCGCACCAGCATATGGTCTCACAAGGGGTCTGAGGATCTCATCTTGGTACCTAATGGCAGTCAGGCTACCTCTGGCGAGCACATGGAGGGCTGTGCGGCCCCCCAAAGAAATGCCACCCCACACCATGACTGACCCACCGCCAAACCGGTCATGCTGGAGGATGTTGCAGGCAGCAGAACGTTCTCCACGGCGTCTCCAGACTCTGTCACGTCTCTCACATGTGCTCAGTGTGAACCTGCTTTCTTCTGTGAAGAGCACAGGGCGCCAGTGGCAAATTTGCCAGTCTTGGTGTTCTCTGGCAAATGCCAAATGTCCTGCACGGTGTTGGGCTGTAAGCACAACCCCCACCTGTGGACGTCGGGCCCTCATACCACCCTCATGGAGTCTGTTTCTGACCATTTGAGCAGACACATGCACATTTGTGGCCTGCTGGAGGTCATTTTGCAGGGCTCTGGCAGTGCTCCTCCTGCTCCTCATTGCACAAAGGCGGAGGTAGCAGTCCTGCTGCTGGGTTGTTGCCCTCCTACGGCCTCCTCCACGTCTCCTGATGTACTGGCCTGTCTCCTGGTACTACGCTGACAGACACAGCAAACCTTCTTGCCACAGCTCGCATTGATGTGCCATCCTGGATGAGCTGCACTACCTGAGCCACTTATGTGGGTTGTAGACTCCGTCTCATGCTACGACTAGAGTGAAAGCACGCCAGCATTCAAAAGTGACCAAAACATCAGCCAAGAAGCATAGGAACTGAGAAGTGGTCTGTGGTCACCACCTGCAAAACCAGTCCTTTATTGGGGGTGTCTTGCTAATTGCCTATAATTTCCACCTGTTGTCTGTTCCATTTGCACAACAGCATGTGAAATTTATTGTCAATCAGTGTTGCTTCCTAAGTGGACAGTTTGATTTCACAGAAGTGTGATTGACTTGGAGTTACATTGTGTTGTTTAAGTGTTCCCTTTATTTTTTTGAGCAGTGTATCTAGTCCTATCTATGAAACCTTAGGGACATTTAAAGCAGGTCAACAGCAGTTCTAGATAACACAAAGTAAGTGTGTACTTGAGCATCCACATTGGCTTTTGTCAGAACCTCCAACTCAATGAAGGGATAAACAGTCAAATGAAATGGTATTTTGTTTCCTCTCTGTTCTCTACCTAATCTCTTAAGCCTCTGTTCTACTCTGACAAGCTAACATGGAGGGAGAGAGGCGAAAGATGAGATTGGCTTTGTATTATCGAAAAGTGGCAGGGGATGCCATTAATTACAAAGACAATAATGTTTACAACCCCATCCCTCTTTTCTTTTCACTGGTGATACGTAGGGGGGGAAAACTACAAACCTCAAAAGAGTATTCAGGCTTTAGCGGGATTTAGAAATGTAGCAATTAGGAGCTTGCCTTGTTTTTCCACCTCGTCATTTTTTCAATCAAAAAGCGTTTTTTTTCTCTACAATTTCATTTCCTACAGGGAAATTTTTTATTTAAAAAGGATATTTGGTCAATATAATGGGGAGGAACAAGGGACACCCTGGCTCAGCTGGTATGTTGCGGTAATTAGCTAGTAATGCCTGGCTAGCGAGGGCCTTGTGTTGTGGTATAATTAGCTAGTAATGCCTGGCTAGCGAGGGCCTTGTGTTGTGGTATAATTAGCTAGTAATGCCTGGCTAGCGAGGGCCTTGTGATGTGGTATAATTAGCTAGTAATGCCTGGCTAGCGAGGGCCTTGTGATGTGGTATAATTAGCTAGTAATGCCTGGCTAGCGAGGGCCTTGTGATGTGGTATAATTAGCTAGTAATGCCTGTCTTGTGAGAACCTTGTGTTGTGGTATAAGTAGCTAGTAATGCCTGGCTAGCGAGGGCCTTGTGTTGCAGGGGCTGTCCTCTGTGGCTAAGCATGGAAAATCCACTATGATCAGCTGGATGTGCTGTGTTAAGGAAAATCTATAGGCGTGGGTGACATGAAAGCTTATTAAAACATGATGAATTTGCCCGTGTCAAAGACATGACATGAACCAATTGGCTGGTGTGTCCTTTAGAAAGGACAAAGAGTGTGTGTGTGTGTGTGTGTGTGTGTGTGTGAGGAGGAGGGGGAGAGTGTGTTTCTGTAGAGATCCAAGTATGTTTTACATCACTGGTAAATCACAGTCAGAGTACATTAAGATGAGCATTGAGGCTAGTGCATAATTACTACTACTTCTGTCCTGTTGCAACACTTCCAAATCAAATCAAATCAAATCAAATTTTATTTGCCAAAATAATAGAACAGTAGGGAGGCTATATATACAGGGGGGTACCGTTGCAGAGTCAATTTGCGGGGGCACCGGCTAGTTGAGGTAGTTGAGGTAATATGTACATGGGGGTAGAGTTAAAGTGACTATGCATAAATAATTAACAGAGTAGCAGCAACGTAAAAAGATTGGGTGGGGGTGGGGGGGCAGTGCAAGTAGTCCGGGTAGCCATGATTAGCTGTTCAGGAGTCTTATGGCTTGGGGGTAGAAGCTGTTGAGAAGCCTTTTAGACCTAGACTTGACGCTCCGGTATCGCTTGCTGTGCCGTAGCAGAGAGAACAGTCTATGACTAGGGTGTCTGGAGTCTTTGACAATTTTGAGGGCCTTCCTCTGACACCGCCTGGTATAGAGGTCCTGGATGGCAGGAAGCTTGGCCCCAGTGATGTACTGGGCCGTACGCACTACCCTCTGTAGTGCCTTGTGGTCGGAGGCCGAGCAGTTGCCCTACCAGGCGGTGATGCAACCAGTCAGGATGCTCTCGATGGTGCAGCTGTATAACTTTTTGAGGATCTGAGGACCCATGCCAAATCTTTTCAGTCTCCTGAGGGGGAATAGGCTTGTCATGCCCTCTTCACAACTGTCTTGGTGTGTTTGGACCATGATAGTTCGTTGGTGATGTGGACACCAAGGAACTTGAAGCTCTCAACCTGTTCCACTACAGCCCCGTCGATGAGAATGGGGGTGTGCTCAGTCCTCTTTTTTTCCCTGTAGTTCACAATCATCTCCTTTGTCTTGGTCACATTTAAGGAGAGGTTGTTATCTTGGCAACACACGGCCAGGTCTCTGACCTCCTCCCTATAGGCTGTCTCATCGTTGTCGGTGATCAGGCCTACCACTGTTGTGTCGTCGGCAAACTTAATGATGGTGTTGGAGTCGTGCCTGGCCATGCAGTCATGGGTGAACAGGGAGTACAGGAGGGGACTGAGCACGCACCCCTGAGGGGCCCCCGTGTTGAGGATCAGCGTGGCAGATGTGTTGTTACCTACCCTTACCACCTGGGGGTGGCCCGTCTGGAAGTCCAGGATCCAGTTGCAGAGGGAGGTGTTTAGTCCCAGGATCCTTAGCTTTGTGATGAGCTTTGAGGGCACTATGGTGTTGAATGCTGAGCTGTAGTCAATGAATAGCATTCTCACGTAGGTGTTCCTCTTGTACAGGTGGGAAAGGGCAGTGTGGAGTGCAATAGAGATTGCATCATCTGTGGATCTGTTGGGGCGGTATGCAAATTGGAGTGGGTCTAGGGTTTCTGGGATAATGGTGTTGATGTGAGCCATGACCAGCCTTTCAAAGCACTTCATGGCTACAGACGTCAGTGCTACGGGTCGGTAGTCATTTAGGCAGGTTATCTTAGTGTCCTTGGGCACGGGGACTATGGTGGTCTGCTTGAAATATGTTGGTATTACAGACTCAGTCAGGGACATGTTGCAAATGTCAGTGAAGACACTTTCCAGGTGGTCAGCACATGCTCGGAGTACACGTCCTGGTAATCCGTCTGGCCCTGCGGCCTTGTGAATGTTGACCTGCTTAAAAGTCTTACTCACATCGGCTACTGAGAGCGTGATCACATAGTCATCCGGAACAGCTGGTGCTCTCATGCATGTTTCAGTGTTGCTTGCCTCGAAGCGAGCATAGAAGTGGTTTAGCTCGTCTGGTCACTGGGCAGCTCGCGGCTGTGCTTCCCTTTGTAATCTGAAATAGTTTTCAAGCCCTGCGTCAGAGCCGGTGTAGTACGATTCAATCTTAGTCCTGTATTGACTCTGCCTGTTTGATGGTTCGTCGGAGGGCATAGCGGGATTTCTTATAAGCGTCCGGGTTAGAGTCCCGCTCCTTGAAAGCGGCAGCTCTACCCTTTAGCTCAGTGCGGATGTTGCCTGTAATCCATGGCTTCTGGTTGGGTTATGTACGTATGGTCACTGTGGGGACGACGTCATCGATGCACTTATTGATGAAGCCAGTGACTGATGTGGTGTACTCCTCAATGCTATCTGAAGAATCCCGGAACATGTTCCAGTCTGTGCTAGCAAAACAGTCCTATAGCTTAGCATCTGCGTCATCTGACCACTTTTTTATGAACCGAGTCAATGGTGCTTCCTGCTTTAGTTTTTGCTTATAAGCAGGAATCAGGAGGATATAGTTATGGTCAGATTTGCCAAATGGAGGGCGAGGGAGATCTTTGTATGCGTTTCTGTGTGTGGAGGAAAGGTGGTCTAGAAAAACTCTCTTGGTAAATAGTGTGGTCTACAGCTTATCATAAGATACTCTACCTCAGGCGAGCAAAACCTCGAGACTTCCTTAGTATTTGATTTTGTGCACCAGCTGTTGTTTACAAATATACACAGACCGCCACCCCTTGTCTTACCGGAGTCAGCCATCCTATCCTGCCGATGTAGCGTATATCCCGTCAGCTGTATGTTGTCCATGTCGTCGTTCAGCCACGACTCTGTGAAACATAAGATATTACAGTTTTTATTGTCCCGTTGGTAGGATAACCGTAATATTAGGTAATCTAATTTATTTTCAAATGATTGAACATTGGCTAATAGGATTGATGGAAGAGACAGTTTACTCGCTCGCCGTCCGATCCTTAAAAGGCACCCCGACCTACGTCCGTGATATCTCCGTCTCTTTCTCCTGCGAATGACGTGGATTTGGGCCTTGTCGGGTGTCTGTAGGATATCCTTCGCGTCCGACTCGTAGAATAAAATATATTCGTCCAATACGAGGTGAGTAATCGCTGTCCTGATATCCAGAAGCTCTTTTTGGTTATAAGAGACGATGGTAGAAACATTATGTACAGAATAAATTACAAATAACACAAAAAAACACAAATAATAGTACAATTGGTTAGAGGGCTGTAAAACGGCAGCCATCTTCTCCGGCGCCATCTAAAAGCTATGCGATTAGTTTTCTGAATGTGTCGCACAACATTCAAACTACAGTCAGTCATGGACAGTGAGACCAATGGCTAAATATTACATTTTGTGAGTGTCTAGAAAGGACATTTCATTCCTTCAAGAGAACATTCAGGGAGAAACACGATAATTCGTTTAAAATAATCAGTCCTGGAATCCCAAATATGGTCAGAGAATAACCTTTGACACGCTGCAGTAAAAACTAAACAAGGCCTGACTACCTTTTCAACGCCTCACACTCTATGACATTTTGTTTATTCACTTATTTTGAGAGATGGGACATGTCCTCTGTGACCTAACTTCTAGAGGGGTTTATCATCGACTGACCTTATCATTTCATCCAAATACTGGCCATCCCAAAAGCCACAAACTAATGAAAAAACCCTGGCAATTCCATTAAGTTCAATAAAAAATCACTCTTTCCCTGCAATATAAAACCTGGCATTTTAGGTGGAGGTTTTGGGGACTCCCAGCAGTTGCCCTACTACAATGATGAAAACCACACGTCTGAATCTAACCCGAGCCTACAACAATCAGAGACTTAATTACCAGGACAGGAAGAAGAAACAGAGACCATCTTGGGGGACACTGCTTGCAGGGGCCCTTGACATGCCTCAACGGCTCCTGAATATTAATGAAAATTAAAGAAGGATTAAACTGGACATGCTCTCAGCACCATGCCGAGGGTCCTGAAGGTGAAGAGTAGCACTCTGAAGTCTATTCTCTCCTTCCTGGAGAATGGGGGTGATGTGGTGACGGGAGGGGGTGGATGTGACGAGGTGCACAGCTGAGTTTTGGACATGTTGGAGTCTGGCTAGGTGGGAGGGGAGATTATAGAGGAGGCTATTGTATTAATCCATGAAGGAATAGTATTTTGGCATCTGTGAAGTAGAGCCCTGCACAGGCATGAATTTTAAGACCTGCGATGTTCAGGCCCTACCCTACCCAGGCCCGATTGCTTCAGACAAATTTAAGGCCCTGCCCGAAACCCGAAATCAGAAATAACTTTCTCCATTAGTAAATCCATTAGCTGCTCCTCTCTGTCTGTCACTCACTCCCTGAGTGCAGCTCGCGCTGCATGAACTCTGCTCATGGTGGCTCTGGATCTGTGAGTATCCATAGCAACAGCTCCACATGAGAGAACAGCTAGCTGTTTGCTACTTATCTATAGCCACGGGAAGTAGGGGTGCTGTGGGAGCTGCAGCACCCCGTGAAAAATCAGAATAAAACATCAGAAATAATTAAAAACAATTTCACTTTTTCACAAAAGTAGTGCACTGGGCCTTTAATAGTCCTGTATTAGCAGACCGATATAGCCCTCTGCAGCGCCAGCAAACCCCCCCCTCCCCCTGTAGAATAAAATAAATTGCAGCACCCCTACCCCCAACTTACTATGTACTTATTGTCATTCTAATCTCCGACAACTCAAGGAACATCATTATTTTCTGTGAAATAATCTCTCCTGTCTTATATTTGATGAGGTTGAAGCACTTCTGACACCATGTTATGATCTTAGTCAGATATACTGTAACTGTACTGCGCAGCAGAGCACGAGCAAATGGCTCAGCTTCAAAATGTTAGTGATCAATTTAGTGATACCCGAGCATTGCCCCATTGCCTAGCTACAGTGCATTCGGAAAGTATTCAGACCCCTTGACTTTTTCAACATTTTGTTACGTTACAGCCTTATTCTAAAATGTATTAAATTGTTTATTTTCCCCTCATCAATCTACACACAATACCCCATAATGAGAAAACAAATGTATAAATAACCCCCCCCAATCACATTTACATAAGTATTCAGACCCTTTATACAGTACTTTGTTTAGCTTTGGCAGCGATTACAGCCTTGAGTCTTCTTGGGTATGACACTACAAGCTTGGCACACCTGTATTTGGGGAGTTTCTCCCATTCTTCTCTGCAGATTCTCTCAAGCTCTGTCAGGTTGGATGGGGAGCACAGCTATTTTCAACCCAATTGAGATGGTTTGGGATGTGTCGGACAGCAGAGGGAAGGAAAAGCAGCCAACAAGTGCTCAGCATATGTGGGAACTCCTTCAAGACTGTTGGAAAAGCATTCCAGGTGAAGCTGGTTGAAAGAATGCCAAGAGTGTGCAAAGCTGTCATCAAGGCAAAGGGTAGCTATTTTAAGAATCTCAAATATAAAATATATTTTGATTGGTTTAAGACTTTTTTGGTTACTACATGATTCCATATGTGTTATTTCATAGTTTTGATGTCTTCACTATTATTCTACAATGTAGAAAATAGTAAAAATAAAGAAAAACTCTTGAATGAGTAGGTGTGTCCAAACTTTTGACCGGTAGTGTATGTTTGATCCAAATAATTTTTGGGATTCGGTCAGAGGTCTATAGTGTTTCTGTGTTTCTGTTTGTGTGTGTATAATTTAGAGAGAGAGAGATAGAGATAAGTAAATCCAGATAGTTTAAAAGAGAAAAATAGACAAGAATAAAAGTGCATGGGAGAGTCCCATTCCCATCACATAGTCTGTGTTCTGCTAGCCAGAAGCCTGGGTATTATATACCAAGTGGGTAACATGGACAGAATTAGCAGCAGAGGAAGCAGCAGCAGCAGCAGGAGATGTTGTCAGATGTCGAACATCCTGTCTGTAGTCAGAAGAACCACGTCTGAAGGTGTGGGCCACATTCCTGTCACTGGGAAAACATGATATGTGGCTCTGATTAGCACATGACAGATGCTCCTTCTGTTGCCAAACTCCCCACTATAGCTCTAATAATACTTCCCCCACCCCCTGTGATTATCTCCCTCACTCACTCACTCAGTCACAGGCACAAACAAAATCTCTCAATGTTTTTACGTTACTTACTCTGTCTCTGAACATTGTTCATTGCGGTCTGTGATGCTACATGCCATGGTGACAGAAGCAGACAGGTGCAACCCACTTGTTATTGAGCACCCTTTGTTAGCGTACACACCTGCACACCTGTTAGCCTACACACCTGGTAATACCTGACTTTAACCCTGGTCCCCAGTGAATAACTGGTAATACCTGACACTCTGCTCTCCTTTTCATAGTTATGTGGTTTATGCGGATTATCATTTTCACCTATGTGACAACAGAAGAGGCCCAATCTCACTGAAGTAAAACTTAGCATGTCCCGATGTGCAAACAAAAGCGTTTTATTCCAAATGACCTAACTATAAAAAAGCCTTGAGCCTCTCGGTAAGGTAGGACCTCCCTTCCAAGGCGAGAGGGGTGGGTGACAGATTTTTATCACAAATAATTGCTTTCTGGTAACAGGTCCTGGAGGCAAGGCAGAGATTGACATCCTCAGCATCCTCCCTGCCCACTCTCACTCTCTCTCGTTGCCTGCCTGTTAACATGCCCTCATCTCCAGCGCCATGCTGGGGAGGTCAAAGACTGCTCTGCTCTGCACTTCATTCATTACCATTATTTTGATTCCCTCTCTGTCTGGCATCTGCTGCTCTGGGATCGCTGATGGCTGACAATCATTTGTCAATCTCGCTGTGCTACCTGCCAATTATAGAAAGAAAGTTTTGCTAGGCCATTAGAAGAAACTCTGGCTCTAACAAGCAAGTGTTAGCGGACTAAAGTTGTTTGTGTTTTTTTTCCCCCTTTTCTTGCCTCCTGCTTTTCCCTGCAACTACAATAATAAGGACACAGGACCCACAACGAGAGGAAGGCGTTCTGCAGGTAGAGCTTGGCTGTCTGGCTCGAAGGGCACATGACTTTTGATGTGTTGAGCTTTGTGTGTCACAACGCAGTGCTCAGCTTTTTAAGCATGCCACCGGCTTGTATTGCAGCCATGACATGTGCTTCACATGCTGCTGGCCCTGGCTGTGATTGGCTTACAAATGAATAGGAGCATCTCACAGTCTGCAAACGTTACGCGTCCAGTGTGCTGTAGGAACCAGAGTGAGTGAACAGGGGTGTGGGGTTGTTAAAAAAATCAGGGCCAACAGTTTCCAAAACATGCCAGTGTTTCCTGATGTTTTAAATGCCAGGGCTGTGACAGGTACAGGAAACAACTGAAAAGTCATTTTGTTGCATTTGACTAGTACTGTCTCACGTCTGTCAATGAAAATAGAGTGCAAGCATTCTCTAGAATACCCTATCAAGGTAATTGGAGCACAGTTTATTCCATTCTAGGTTAAAGTCCTCATCGCTGGTACAGATGTGCCGAATGCCAAAAAATATTCCGTCCTGTTTGTGCTTCTTCATCAAATTTTATGTGTCGGCGGCCACAAAATGTAAACTCATTAAACTTTTTTGTCGGCAGCCTTACCCTCCTGCATCACACAAGAGGCTAGTACAGACCAAGAATATGCCTCCGTGTGATTGCTTTCATGTGCATCTATTTCTGTGAAAATGTATCTTTATTTAGCTAGTTGTTTGTACAGAATGGCCTATTGATTGGATAAGAACATGATAGTCGCTAAATTACAGAGGATGGACATTATACACATTTATTTATGTATCTTTTAAGGGTTTATTACATGAATCATCCTCGACATGCACTAGTATTATCTGCCAATGCAGACTGAAATGTTGAAGTAACACGGAAGTCTCTGTCCTCTCGCCCAACTCAACTGACTTTATTTTAACGAGCAATATGTGAGTATCACTACTTGGAAGAACAAGAAAGAAATGAGAGATAAACCAGATGAATACGTGAGGCGTAGTATTTCAAAGAGCTTGAAGAACAAAGCTGTGGAAGTTTGTGTCTACCCTTTTCTTCCCAAAGAGCTGTTGTCTCTCAACTTGTCTCTCAACTTGTCTCTCAACTTGTCTCGCAACTCTGAACATTCAAAAAAGGAAACTATAGACCCCCCCCTCCCCTCCCCCATTAGAGCAGAGTTGTTATGTTTGGACTGTATCACACCTTCACTCATTGGTAAGTGATTTAGCTTTTAGGTTGTGTTGCATGATGAGGCGTTTGATCCAGTCAAAATGACAAGTCAGTTGAGAAAAAAGGAAAACAAGTTGTTTCCTTCGGGTGTGAAATAAACACTTATTTTTTTCCATCAGCATATTTTAAAAGGCATAAAGAACATAATAATAATAAGACAAATTGGGTTCTGGGGAAACAAGACAGACACAAGCATTTTCCTTGAATCAGTCGTGTCAAACAACCCCCATGGGCTTCACAGTTCTACTCCCTACAGTTAGTCAGCACTAACCCAGAGTTCTAAAGAGTAAAGGGCGGTTGTACTGTCTATTCTTTGACATTAATTGGCAACAATAATTGGGTGATACTTGAAACTTTCAACATCTCACCAAATGATCTACTACTTGTCCTGTTATATATCTACAAGTCATTATTCAATCCAACTGTTCCTGGCTGTAACTACATGGTCACTTCAATCGACCACAATGGGTTTCGGCAATGCCCCCACTGGCAATTATCAAAGTGGTTGGGGGTTAGTAGGTGTTCTAGGAAGTGATCGATATGACATTTTTGGGAGGTTTGGAGGTAATTGTGGGAGCCGTGCTGGCTCATCAAATTCCTCCTGGCAGCCCTTGCCGTCTTCTGATTAGTCACAGTGTACACTGTTCACACAAAGGCTAATGGCTCTTCACATCGTCCAATAAGAGGCAGATCCTAAGAAGATATTGTGTAACCCAAGACTTTAGCACTGTGTCCTGCCTGCGACCTCCTGCACCTGAGATACAGTGTCACAACACTAACTACACCAATGTTTACTTACAAGAATTCAGATAATTTCACTGACAACCTCTCCTGTTGCAAACAAGCTACTTCACATCCACTGCCTTTTATCTCACAGTTGTCAGGACAATGGAAAGGTGGCAAACTTAGTATATACTTCATCGTTTTTAATTGTCATAATTGTCAATATAGTCAAATGCATGTCACTTTAGGTGGTGCTGGGCAGAGGGAAACTTGAAGAGATGATTAGGATCCGCACACAATGGCTGGACCGTTCTTTTATTTGGCTACAAACGTACATTTTCTAGCTAAATAAAGGTATGGTGGAGCAATAGTGTGTGTGGGTCCTAGTCATCTCTTCAAGGTATGCATGCATACAGCATCTTCGAGAAATATAGGTAGTATTTAGAGCAGGGCTGCCCAACCCTCTTCCTGGAGATCTGCTGTTCTGTAGGGTTTCAGCCCAACCCTCTTCCTGGAGATCTACTGTTCTGTAGGGTTTCAGCCCAACCCTCTTCCTGGAGATCTGCTGTTCTGTAGGGTTTCAGCCCAACCCTCTTCCTGGAGATCTACTGTTCTGTAGGGTTTCAGCCCAACCCTCTTCCTGGAGATCTACTGTTCTGTAGGGTTTCAGCCCAACCCTCTTCCTGGAGATCTACTGTTCTGTAGGGTTTCAGCCCAACCCTCTTCCTGGAGATCTACTGTTCTGTAGGGTTTCAGCCCAACCCTCTTCCTGGAGATCTACTGTTCTGTAGGGTTTCAGCCCAACCCTCTTCCTGGAGATCTACTGTTCTGTAGGGTTTCAGCCCAACCCTCTTCCTGGAGATCTACTGTCCTGTAGGTTTTCAGTCCAACCCTAATTTAGCGTATCTGATTCAGCTAGTTAAGGTCTTGTTGTGCAGCTAATAAGTAGAATCAGGTGTGTTAAAGGAAGATGGTTGGGAAGCCCTGATTTAGACTATCAAACCTTTGAACTAAGGTGGTAAGGTTGCAACAGTGTGGGGACAAGTATGCAAGTGGAATATGACATACGAGTTAAGATCCTTCATGGGAAGACCTCACACTTCTGTGTTGCTGTTTCTGTTGACTGGAGGACAATCACATACGTATTTGTGTGATCAACGGGGTTAAAGCTACAGTATGGGTTTTGGGAAGCTGTTCAATGGTCATTTCAATTCATGACTTTTACCAACGTTAGGCTCAATTCCGTTTAAATCCCAGTCAATTCAGAAAGTATTCAAATTCCCATTGAAATGCATTGAAGTGAATAGGAATTTCAGTGTACTTCCTGAATTGACTGGAATTGTAATGAAATTGACCCCAACATTGATATTTACCCATTGATTCTTGAAGAACATAATTTATGAATGTCTCATGCATTTTACTTGGATAATTCGCTATGTGTAGGGTGGTTTGTGAAACACAAAACATCCAGTAATGTACACATGTTGGACACATGGGGAGCCTAAGTGAATGCTTGCAGGTAAAAACATGTGATACGTCCTAAATCCCATCACCCTCTCACAGCACATATCCTGTCACACAATGTGGAAGTGGTGCATGCTGGGATAGCCCTGGGACGGGGATCCGTCTCGATCCATCTCCCCCTGGCATGGGCAAGTCTGATTGATTTATCAGCCCTTGTCTCTCTCCAGTCTTGTTTTAATGAGACAGTAATAGCCCATGGTCTGCCGCATGGGGGATAAATGTGAGAGAAGCGGAGAAGAGAAAAATGTGGACAGAATATGTAACCGAAGGTGCAATCAATCCCATAGACGCCTACACACAGAGATGGAGAGAGAGGAAGATGGAGAGAGAGGAAGATGGAGAGAAAGGGAGATTGAGAAACGGAAGAAGGAGGGAGAGCGTGCCAGGAACAAGCCTCTCCTGATTGGCAGCAGCGGTCACTCGGCTCTAATTAAAGGCACTCACCAGCAGACAGACATTTTCACAGACATTAACAGCTTGGCGGCAAGCCCGCGCAGCCTATAATTTCTGGCGGGGGGCACGCCATGTCGCCAACCTGTGATTTTCACAGGAATTAATGACACAGAGGTGGTACATTGTTTTACCGACACGGTGCCAGGGGCAAGGGTGAGGTGGCGGCTTTCACATTGTACACTTAGACCGCCCGGCTGTAGATACATCTCATTTTGAAGAACAAGATTACAAGCTTACAGGTACATGCATTGTCCAAAAAACCTGTCATTTATAACCATGGATAGCTATAGCAACTATTAGACATTCATCACACACACATGAGACAGCCTCTCCTATTCATGCCTACACACGCATATGAGGCACCGTTGTTGACAAAGTGACATGATTGTCTATGCGAGAGATATCCAAATGACAAGTGAGAAAGAACAAACAGATTGCCTCATGCGAGAGCACTTGAGTGCCCCCTCCCCCATACAAAGCTACCAACTATTACACTGAATCTCCAAGCAGGAAGTATTACATAACAAGAATGGACTGTTACATTACAACAACACTAAGAGAGAACAGAGTACTGTTACATTACAACACTAAGAGAGAACAGAGAACTGTTACATTACAACACTAACAGAGAACATAGTACTGTTACATTACACCACTAAGAGAGAACAGAGTACTGTTACATTACAACACTAACAGAGAACAGAGTACTGTTACATTACAACACTAACAGAGAACAGAGTACTGTTACATTACAACACTAACAGAGAACAGAGTACTGTTACATTACAGCACTAAGAGAGAACAGAGTACTGTTACATTGCAACACTAAGAGAGAACAGAATACTGTTACATTACAACACTAACAGAGAACAGAGTACTGTTACATTACAGCACTAAGAGAGAACAGAGTACTGTTACATTACAACACTAAGAGAGAACAGAGTACTGTTACATTACAACACTAACAGAGAACAGAGTACTGTTACATTACACCACTAAGAGAGAACATAGTACTGTTACATTACAGCACTAACAGAGAACAGAGTACTGTTACATTACAACACTAAGAGAGAACAGAGTACTGTTACATTACAACACTAAGAGGGAACAGAGTACTGTTACATTACAACACTAACAGAGAACAGAGTAATGTTACATTACAACACTAAGAGAGAACAGAGTACTGTTACATTACAACACTAAGAGAGAACAGAGTACTGTTACATTACAACACTAACAGAGAACAGAGTACTGTTACATTACAACACTAAGAGAGAACAGAATACTGTTACATTACAACACTAAGAGAGAATAGAGTACTGTTACATTACAACAGTAAGAGAGAACAGAGTACTGTTACATTACAACACTAAGAGAGAACAGAGTACTGTTACATTACAACACTAACAGATAACAGAGTACTGTTACATTACAACACTAGCAGAGAACAGAGTACTGTTACATTACAACACTAACAGAGAACAGAGTACTGTTACATTACAACACTAAGAGAGAACAGAGTACTGTTACATTACAACAATAAGAGAGAACAGAGTACTGTTACATTACAACACTAAGAGAGAACAGAGTACTGTTACATTACAACACTAAGAGAGAACAGAGTACTGTTACATTACAACACTAACAGATAACAGAGTACTGTTACATTACAACACTAGCAGAGAACAGAGTACTGTTACATTACAACACTAACAGAGAACAGAGTACTGTTACATTACAACACTAACAGAGAACAGAGTACTGTTACATTACAACACTAAGCGAGAACAGAGTACTGTTACATTACAACACTAACAGAGAACATAGTACTGTTACATTACACCACTAAGAGAGAACAGAGTACTGTTACATTACAACACTAACAGAGAACAGAGTACTGTTACATTACAACACTAAGAGAGAACAGAGTACTGTTACATTACAACACTAAGAGAGAACAGAGTACTGTTACATTACAACACTAACAGATAACAGAGTACTGTTACATTACAACACTAAGAGAGAACAGAGTACTGTTACATTACAACACTAACAGAGAACAGAGTACTGTTACATTACAACACTAAGAGAGAACAGAGTACTGTTACATTACAACACTAAGAGAGAACAGAGTACTGTTACATTACAACACTAAGAGATAACAGAGTACTGTTAGATTACAACACTAACAGAGAACAGAGCTTCAGTACCGCTGGCCGGGCCTGTACTGTAACGCCCTCTGCTCCCTGTCACAGAGTCCTCTGTGAGTGTACCCAGGGAGCTCATTAAGGACAGTAGAACTGCTCCGTGGTCACAGGGGGGCTCCTAGGGCCACTGGCAGCCATGGGGTTTGACTGCTCCTCCCACAGAAGCTTTCACACAGAAAGGCAAAGACCTAAGCCATGATGTAGGGAGCTCTGTGCGTTAGGGAAATCAAGATGAGCTGCAGTGACACCTCTGTGCACTTTGACACGTGCACTACTATGCCGTTCACAAGGTACCAGTGGGGTAAAAGTTATCGATAGTTGTTTGTTTTCTTGCTTTGAAAGATCTGATTTCATTGGTGGAAGTTACAGAGGTTACAGAGCACAGTGAATCTGTAAGGTTATACCTTGTGTCACATACAGTAGCTTGTTTGAGTGTGATTATGTCTGTATATGTCTGTGATATTGTGCTCAACACCATAATAAACGCATATGCAACTCATATGGAGAAATACAGTGCCTTCAGAAAGTATTCATACCCCTTGACTTATTCCACATTTTGTTGTGTTACAGCCTGAATTCAAAATGGATTACATCTATTTTCTCACCCATCTACACACAATACACTATAATGCGGGAGACCCATGGGGCGGCGCACAATTGGCCCAGCGTCGTCCAGGGTAGGGGAGGGAATGGCCGGCAGGGATGTAGCTCAGTTGGTAGAGCATGGCATTTGCAACGCCAGGGTTGTGGGTTCGATTCCAGTATAAAAAATAAAAATGTATGCACTCACTAACTGTAAGTCGCTCTGGATGAGAGCGTCTGCTAAATGACTAAAATGTAAATGTAAATGTAATGACAAAGTGAAAACATGTTTTTAGAAATGTTTGCAAATTTATTGAAAATGAAATACAGAAATATCTCATTTAGATAAGTATTCACACACCTGAGTCAATACGTTGTAGAAGCACCTTTGGCAGCGATTACAGCTTTGAGTCGTCTTGAGTATGTCTTTATCAGCTTTGCACATCTGGATTTGGGGATTTTCTCCCATTCTTCCTTGCAGATTTTCTCGAGCTCTGTTAAGTTAGATGGGGAGTGGCGGTGAACAGCAATCTTCAAGTCTTTCCACTTATTTTCAATGGGATTCAAGTCGTGGCTTTGGCTGGGCCACTCAAGGACTTTCACATTCTTGTTCTGAAGCCACTCCAGAGTTGCTTTTGCTATATGCTTGGGGTCATTGTCCTGTTGGAATGTAAATATTCCCCCCAGTCTAAGGTTGTTTGCAATCTGAAGCAGGTTCTCATCAAGGATTTGCCTGTATTTGACTCCATTCATTGTTCCCTCTATCCTTACCACTCTCCCAGTTCCTGCTGCTGAAAAGCATCCCCATAGCATGATGCTGGTCACCACCATGCTTCAGGGTAGGGATGGTGTTAGAAGGGTGATGAGCTGTGCTTTGCATTCAGGCCAAAGAGTTCAATTTCTGTCTCATCAGACAGCAGTATTTTTTGCCTTACGCTCTCTTTCACGTGCCTTTTTGCAAACTCCAGGCGTGCTGTCATGTGCCTTTTTCTCAGGAGTGGCTTCCATCTGGCCACTCTCCCATAAAGCCAAGATTTGTGAAGTGCTGTAGAGACTGTTGTCCTTCTGTCAGGTTCTCCCATCTCAGCCAAGGAACTCTGTAGTTCTGTCAGAGTGGTCATTGCTCAGTTTGGTCAGATGGCCAGCTCTAGGTAGAGTCTGGGTAGTTCCATATTTGTTCCATTTCCCAATGATGGAGACCACTGTGCTTTTGGAAACTTTCAACACTCTAGAAATTATTTTATACCCTTCCCACATATATACCTCATCACAATTCTATCTCGGAGATCTAAGGACAGTTCCTTGGACTTCATGGTATAGTTTCTGCTCTGACATGCACTGTCAACTGTGGTACCTTATATAGACAGGTGTGTTTCTTTCTAAATTATGTCCAAACAATTGAATTGGCCAAAGGTGGACTCCAAACAAGTTGTAGTGACATCTCAAGGATGATCAAAGGAAATTAGATGCACCTGAGCTCAGTTTGGAGTGGCATAGCAAAGGGGTGTGAATACTTATGTAAATGAGATATTTCTGTATTTAATTTTCAATACATGTGAAAAAAAATCTAAAAATATGTTTTCACTTTGTCGTTATGGGGTGTAGAATAAATAAAAAAATACATTTTGAATTCAAGATGTAACACAACAAAATGTGGAATACATCAAGGGGTATGAGTACTTTCTGAAGGTATTGTACATGCCATGGAGGCTGAATGGAGAAATTGTATAAATACTTTGTAAAAATAGGTACTTACCAGTATTCAAATTCCTGTAAAACAAATGTGTACTTTCTTGCCCTAATGTTTAGCATTACAAATACAGGACAAAGATTACCCTATGAGTTCACAAATTGTCTGAATCACATACCTGTTCTTTCTGAATGCACACATCTAAATATAGATTGGTGTTAAAATAATGTACAATTCAAATGCTAATCCCGTCCCATTGAGTTGCTACCTGTCAGCTGTGTGGAAAGCATGCCTTACCCTCTGGTCATGTACTTATTTTTCCACACACTGGAAAATATTCACATCTCAGACACTAGGCGCCTGCTGTGGAGTCTCTCCTCTTTTGCTAGATTAGCGCTAGCATGATGAGGGCCCTCTGGAGTTCACCCGACCTTTCACCCTGTAAACATCAGTTCTTGAGATGTGTAGGCTCATTCCCTTCTTTGGAGCCTGAAAACTAGATATCCACACCCTACTGGATGCCTGTCTGCATGGTTAAAGAATGAGACCTCAGGTTGTGCCAGTCAGAAGGGGGAGGTTTGAATGTTGGGTTGTATGCTATAATCCTCCTGCTCATTGCTCCATGCCTAGGGGCATGCGGTGGGCGGGCGTGTAGGTGTGTGCTATGCACTCAGGCCTCCTCTGACACAGGTAGACACTGTTTTATCCTGATTGGACAGCCTCCAGGCCAGAGGGAGCGTGAATCATATCAATCCAAATTCACCTTATTTTTCCCTCAATCTCTTTCCAAGGACTACATCTTTTGATACCGACAACATTAACACAATGGATGTGCTTTCAAATGTGCTTAAATCCCTACTTTCAAAACCTATTCGGAAAATGGAGGCCTTTTCACTGTATAGAAAGCAGCCATGGTTGTTGTTGTGTATCTTATAATAGCTGCTTCCCACAAAACATGGTGTACCTTCATTGTTTATAACACTAACACAACTGCCTTTATGTTCTTTCTAATTTTTCTATTAAGTTTCTCCCCAGCGGATCGCTATTATAATTCTGTTGTTGGAATAAACACCCTATTTCCCCACTGTGTCCAATATTGCAATGATGTCGGAAAAAAAAATCTCACAATGGAGCTCACTCAACAGAGGCTTATCCATAATATTGACATCACAATTTATCTCTGACAAGGAGCGATGTGTCACGTCATCTGTTCCGGAATACAAAGCTCTGCAAGCCCCTCTAGACTATCAAATAAGCGTCTGTTTCAATAATTTAAATTGGAACCCCGGTTTGTCTTATTGTAAAATTGAATTGTGTTGGCTGGTAAATTGATTGGGATATATTGGATGGTGAACCGTGTGACAGGCAAGCCCACAGTTAGGGACAGAGGAGGTACTCTGCTTATACTACAGTATGTGACATGATCAGGAGATGTTGAATTGTGGAGTAACATTTTCTTACTAGTATATGTTCTATTGTGTGTTATATTGAAGTAGCCACATTCTTTTTGACACAAAACTGATTTTAACACGTTGATTGTGAATACCGTTAGGTTGCCCGTTCATTTTCCACTCTCTAGTTTATTCCACAGGGGCTATCAATCCAGAGACTTTTGCAATTTCAGTTTGTTACTGTGGAACTACACTGGGACGTCAGGAAAACATGGGGCAGGAAAAAAGCTACACTGGAAGCAAACTTTTGGCCAGCACGAGCAGAGCGCGAGCCACTTGTATAAACTGTTTACGAGCTTGAGCTGCCTGTCAAATTCTTGAAAATAGAACCAGAGTATAATATTACGCTGAGCAGTGTGTATGCAATACATTGGGAGGAGATGGGAGCCAATTATCCAAAGTTTCTTCCTGTCCACATTCGTCATGCAATACATTGCCTAGGGCCTTCATATTGTCTAATAGGTTTCGAATGGTTGATTTAAAACGCTCCCATGATCCAACAACATGGACTATCTGTTTGTTGGGTACCATAAGTATGCATTGTCATGCAAATGACCAGGTAACCGCCTAGCTGCCTGTAATTGCACATGAGGAAAAGCAATCATCTGTGCAGCCTGAGAAAAGGACGTCAGATGACTGTACAGGCAGAAGGGGTGAGGTGAGAAGACACTTAGGATAATTGGCTCCCATCTCCTCCCACACGTCAAATACAGTAAGGACTTAAATGAAGGAATTGGTGGAAATGATTTTAGGCATTCAAAGCGCTGCATTAAATTACAAATCAGCCATCAGTCACCTGGATGTGGAGAGCGGAGATGATTTGTCTCCTGTCACCTATATTTTTTTAAACGCCACCTCAGAATCATTAGCAATTCTGGCCTTACCAGAGTGTGTGATAGAGAGAGAGAGCGAGAGAGAGAGAGAGAGAGAGAGAGAGAGAGAGAGAGAGAGAGAGAGAGAGAGAGAAATAGAGAAAATGAATGCATGACATAGGGATTCTGAACCTTAATAGATGTCAGACTTAGCAAGCCTCAGTTCATAAGTGCCAATCTGGGGCAGATGCAGGTAACAGCTGGGGAAGAACTGGCCAGATGGATGGTGATGAGGCAGAGGACAGACATAAGTGGCAGTGGGATGTGTGTGTGTGTGTGTGTTTGAGAAGGTGGTGATAGGTAGACGTTAGTTAACATACCCCTAGTGTGTCAGTAGATGGGAGCCAATTGGCGATGTGTCGGACTCAACTTTAGCATTGACATGTGCATGGTCAGTTTGTATGAGTGTGTGCGTCCATGTGTAGAGAGAGGGTTGTGTGGGGTGAGCGAATGTGTGCGCGCACCCTTTTGTAGTTTGTGTGTGGTTACTGTGGTAACAGAAAATAAATAAATAAAAATAAAAGCTAGATTGAGGAAAACAGCTACATCATTTGTGATCCCATCACCTCCTGGGTTTTGTGTGAGCGGAGAATGTGGCAATTTTCTTTTAGCACTCATTGTTTTCTACTCTTTAGTCCTTTTGGTGTAATCTGCCATTATAGACCCCATCTTTACTTGATTACCTTAAGAGGATGAAGTGACACTGGGTCAAAGTCAGATGGGAATTTAGATACAAAATTATGTAGTTTCACATTCAGTCTGAATTTAACATGAGGAGTGGAGTGCACACATCTTTTGACATTCAAAGCATTCCCCCCCCCAAAAAATGTCATGTGATTTGACAGCTATATCAGCAAGTAAAAGGTATTATTTATTATTTTAAATCTTAAACTCCAATATGTTCAGTATTACTACAAGATGTTGGCGAAGGTAGCCTCATGTCATTGCTATGTGACGACCGAGGTTCTTCTGACCTGAACAGAAGGCTGACCTTTTTCTGGGGCCCGGATTCAGCTTGCACTCTCTTGAGAGGAGAGATGTTGCTTATTTTCAAGGGTGCTTTTTTTTCAGGGATGCTTTTGGGGGTGGGAGCAGTCCCAGCAAAGATTGTACCTATCAATCTGAGAAGCAGGAAGCGGCTGCTGATTGCACAGGAAGAGGAGAGGGCGTTTAATTAGGGCCCTGAGTGGTCTTCAAGCCTTCACCCACATGGTGAGTTAATACTTCCGCTGAAGATAGGGGTGGAGTGATGGAGTGAGAGGAGAGGGAGAGGGGGAGGAAATGATACAGAGAGAGGGAGAAGGGATGGAGGGAAAACAGGAGGGAAAGAGAGAGAAGGAAGATAGCGATGAACAGCTTGATATGAAGGCCTAGGTTTTGTCATTGTCAACAAGCTGTTCGCCCACATTTGAAAATACCCAAAGTCCCTTCCTCTATCTAGGCCCATCCTCCTCCCCCTCCTTCCTCCCCCTAGCTCTGTGGATGCCATTAGTGTTGCCTGCCGCCTGCAGTTCCTACCCACGTGAGGTACTCCAACTCCCAGCATGCCGCTTGTGTGTACAAGATAAATGAGATCGTAGTGCATAAGGTTTAATGGCTAGGTTGAATTGTCGCTATTACGATTATCACTTCTGTCTCTGTTACCGGAGGAGGTAGCACTTCTCCACTCCCTGGGATCGTTTGTGTTCAAGAAGAGTGAGATAGGAGAACAAACAAGTGTCTGTTGGATTCTCATTCTCCATTCCAAATTCACAGCTGCATGCAGGAGCATGGTACAGTGGTAGTGCTGCAGTCCCCATAGCACAAAGCCAAACCTGTCATGGGATTGATTCTTGCCTCATCCACTTCCTTCTTCATTTTCTCCCATATATGGACCTCTTAGTCCCTCTCTAAATTCTATCTGTCTGAAAAATCTCGGCGATCCCGATTCCATAAAAAAAAAAAAGGAAAAAAAAGATATCTGTTGTATTCAAATCAAATCAAATGTTATTTGTCACATGCGCCAAACACAACAGGTGTAGACCTAACAGTGAAATTCTTACTTACAAGCCCTTAACCGACAATGCAGTTTTAAGAAAAAGAAGTGTTAAGAAAATATTTACTAAATAAACTTAAGTAAACAATAGATAAAATAAAAAAATAATTAAATTGAAAAATAACAAATAATTAAAGAGCAACAATAAAATAACAGTAACGAGGCTATATACAGGGGGTACCGGTACAGAGTCAATGTGCAGGGGTACAGGTTATTTAAGGTAATTGAGGTGATATGTACATGTAGGTAGAGGTAAAGTGACTATGCTTGGAAAATAAACAGTGAGTAGCAGCAGCAGGGGGGTCAATGCAAATAGTCTGGGTAGCCATGTTTAGCTGTTCAGTAGTATTATGGCTTGGGGTAGAAGCTGTTAAGAAGCCTAGACTTGGCGCTCCGGTACTGCTTGCCGTGCGGTAGCAGAGAGAACAGTCTATGACTAGGGTGGCTGGAGTCTTTGCCAATTTTTAGGGCCTTCCTCTGACACCGCCTGATATAGAGGTCCTGGATGGCAGGAAGCTTTGCGTCAGTGATATACTGGGCCGTACGCCCTACCCTCTGTAGTGCCTTGTGGTCGGAGGCCGAGCAGTTGCCATACCAGGCGGTGATGCAACCAGTCAGGATGCTCTCGATGGTGCAGCTGTAGAACCTTTTGAGGATCTGAGGACCCATGCCAAATCTTTTCAGTCTCCTGAGGGGGAATAGGCATTGTCGTGCCCTCTTCACGACTGTATTGGTGTGTTTGGACCATGATAGTTCGTTGGTGATGTGGACAACAAGGAACTTGAAGCTCTCGACCCGCTCCACTACAGCCCCGTCGATGAGAATG